>NC_133770.1:5524233-5616227 GCF_003597395.2 Chelonoidis abingdonii
GTTCCCTAACCGCTGGGTAAACGGGACTGCATCCTCTGAAGAGTGAACCAATCGAAAGGGAATAAGTGAAGGAAATTCAGTTTGTTTATTTCAGGTGCAGACTAAGACTCACTATTGCTATGCTGCAATGAGACATTTAGAGCTGCTTGTTAAAATACCATTCCGTATTGCTGTAGCATCAGCACTGACCTGGTGCTTGGGGGCACGTCCCAAGGTACCGATTCTCCAGCGGCCTTTTTGGTTTTGCAGCTATGAGCCCCGGAAAGGGGATCTCCGAGGATGTGGGGGGACAATCCCCATGTTCTCTGACTCTCAGACCTGACCGAGGCTGAGAACAAATGAAGATGTCGACAAGAAATTGAGACCAACTTACCAAACATTCAAAAAGTCACGGGTCAGGCACTCAAAAATCACAAGATTGGCTTAGAATTCACAAAGTTTTTAAAAAATAACAAATGTTGGATTCTCTTCACCTGCTTGTGTGTGTCTGGGGATAGGGTATCCTGGGGTGACACTTTCAAGTATTTCTCTGCAAGGCTCAGTGCTCGAAACTTACCTTTGGTTTTTTCGTGCAAACTGAGACTGTCACCTCATCACAGGCCTCCAGGAGCTGGCGCTTTAAGAAAAACACCAAATATCGTGGGAGTCGCGATAAAAGCATGAGAGCTGGCGATGCTGCTGAGAACTGCTGCTTTCATCTCAGAAATGGAACTGAGCCGTGTTTTCCTGCCAGAAATGGGAGAGGCCTTTCAGGGCTCAGGCAGGGGTTTGGGCCGAGCCGGGCACTTGGGGAGCTGCAGTGACTGGCAGCATGGAGAAGCCAGTGGAGGTGGAGGGATTGGAGGTTAGGGGCTGGCTGAGCAGTGGGGAGCCTGAGGTTTATTTGGGACAGGGGTAGAGTCTGGGGGTGCTGCCTTGAGGTGCTGTTTTGGGTGGATCAGACAAAGCCTGGGGCAGCCTCCCCATTGACTCCCACTTCCCATTGCTCTCATCTGCCCCTTTCCCTCAGAGCCCTTCTGCCCCAGCCCACTTACCTGCCCCCTTCAATTCCCATTCGCTGCCCTGCCCACCCCTTTCACCCCCATTCCCTCAGCCTGCCCATCCCACCCTCCACATTGCTGCATCTCCCCCGCTCTGCACCCCCTACAGCCAGTCACTGTCGGGCTGCTCTCTCCGTCTAGCCCAGGCTGCCTGGGCCACAGCTGGGGCCATTGAGAGCACAGGAGAGGCCGTCGCCAGCCTCAGGGCTGGACCCAGCCGCCCCATCGGCCAGGAGGAGGACACATGGGGGTGGGGTGTCCCTGGCACTGAGTGTCCTGGATTCAGAGGTTTCTGTTGCTTTGCAGATAGCAGCACGGGATGGGGCAGGGGGGGAGCAGGGAGAAGGGACTGGGTGGATGCAGATGCTGCGCTCTGCTCTGGGGAGGAGGCAGCAAGAGGGGACACAGACCCCTTGGAAGAAGCGTTGTCCAAAGGGCCCTGAGCTGGAGCAGCTCCCACCTCTCCTCCATCTCCGAGAGGAGCCCTTGGCACAGCCCCTGGGGCTGGGTGGCACCTCGCCCCTGCCCAGCAGGCTGAGAGCCTCACATGGCACCTCCACTGTGCACCTCCCCAGCCCAGGCCATCTCCTCCCACTCACTGCCTCCCCTCCCCCCGGCCCAGGGGCTGAGGAAGGACAGGCGGGGTGGGGAGGCTGGGTCACGCCGGCTCACACCTGGGAGGAGGGGGGTTCTCGCCCCGGGTGGGTGGGCTGGGCAGGTCACAGGCTGTGCCCACCCACCACAGGCTATGCCAACCCCTGGAGTCTTCATCCAGCCCCATGTCCCTGTGGGCACAGCCCCTTCCCGGCAGTGCACCACCTCGTGGCCTGGCTGGGAGGCTGGGAACCAGCCATTCCCGACAGTGTGGGGACACAGGGTGGGTCCCAGCAATCAGAGTGGAGGCCGGGGCAGGGCCTAGTGCTGCCCATGGGCAGGTGAGAGGAGACTTATTCCCCACTGGAGAGGGGCAGGGATGGGGTTACTGCAGCAGCTGGGAGCTCTGGGCTGCCGCTGGGACCCTGCCCTGCGCCCCTTGGAGCCGGGGCTGTTGGGAATGAGGGAGCCAGGCTCAGAGGTTCCTGCTTTTATTGCTGCGAGTGAATAAATGCAAAACACACAGGAAGCTGAAGGCTCAGCAAAGCGGGTTCATCACCCAGCATGGAGGGAATGAGCCTCTCATGACCGACCTGGCCCAGTCGTGGCCTCTGTCCGCAGTGCTTGGGAGGGGCTGGGGGCTCCCGTACCCGACAGCCAGCAGCAAGCTCATGCTTTTTAGGGCCGGATTCACACTGGTGTAAATCAGGAGTGACTCCAGTGAGGTCACAGGAGATACATGGATGTAAAACCAATGAGGGGAGAATCAGCAGACGTTCTCTTTGTAGCATGTGATGCCTGGAAAGGGGCATTTGGAGCCGAGCGGCTGGCACACACAGCTCTGGTGATCCAAGGCAGGGGCGTGCAGGCCTGAAATGCTGCCAGCTCGAGGGGCTGGTTCCAGCAGCAACAAGCTTAGTGCTCATTACTAAGGTCGCTAAGTAGTATCAGGCAGCCAGGTCTCGATGGATGACACCCGCTGAATATGGTCCGGTTTCTCGGTCCTCTCGCTTCCTGCAACAAATGAATTGGAGAGAGCAAGAATTTAGAGAGAAGAGTGAATAAGTGGGGATGGGGCAAGGAAGTGGTTAAAAGCACCAGCCCAGACTGGTTTCCAAAGTGCCCTCCTCCTCTCCCCTCCTTTCCAGAGGCTGGGCCGAGGTCTGGACTCTGTGGTCTCTGCTGATCTAAATGAGCACAGCTCCAGTGGCTTCCAGACAGCTGACGCAATCCTCCTCTTCCAGCGGTGGCTGCCTAGCCGCGGATGGAGAGTTAAAGTCCTTACGGGAGCCTTTTGAGCTGGTATAGTCTCCCGAGAGAAGTGGGAGAACGTGAGCAAATTAAAAACCAGCGAGGACAAAGCAATGGAAACTAAGGAACAGCCACTGGGGCGATGAAACATAACTGGGCTATTGTGGGGGGGGGGGGGGGGTCTGTATTGCCTCAGGCTCTGTGCTGTACCTTGCTGAGCAGTACAGGCTCCCTCACCTCTGCCCTCTGGAGATCCCCATGGCAGAAGCCTTCCAGCCACAGCTGAGAGGGAGAGGAGTAGGATTTTATAAACATGGTTTCTCCGATACTGATTCAAGTGAGATTCAGCTGTACAGAAGCAGCGCCTAGAAGGGATGGGTTGAGGGGAAGGTCCATTGTGTTCCTACCAGGGACCTGCAGATCCCAACGTATTTCTCCTTTGCCCACAGGTCCTACCTAAAAGGTCCATGTCCCAGCAATCCCCCATCCAGCCAAGGAGGGCTGGGTAGGAATCCGAGTTGGTACCCAGCGACCTCCATCTTTGGTCAGCCAGCAGAATTGCTCTGGAGTGGCTGGAGGCCCCTTGGTCTCCTAGAACCGGGCACTGCTGCCTCCACTCCAATCCCAGACATTGCTGGGCTGGGGCAGAAGGGGCTGAGAGGTGCAAGCCAGTCTCCTGTGTCACAGCCCATAGTACAGACACGGCGTCCATGGGGAGAGGGGAGCTCCCAGCCAGAGCGAGGGCCAGGGTGTGGGGAGCTAACAGGCCTGGGCCACATGGCCGGGACTCACGACCTGAAGGGAATAACCTCCATAGGGTCTGACAGCTGATCACTGGGCCATGCTGTCTTGAGGAGTGGCCTGCTGGGCAGAGCTTCTACCCACGGAGGTTTTGGGGTTTGGGCAGCAGCGAGGCTGGCGCTGACACCTCCTAACGGGACAATCGGCATCGCCAGGCTCTGCATTCACAGGCAGGAGAGGCCCCAGAGTCACGCTGCCGCAGGAGGGCAGTGAGCAGCCTCTGCTCAGACGGAGTGTCCTGCTGGCCTGGATCCTGTATCGGAGCCTGTCCCGCCCTGTGGGGGATCCCCAGGGACAGCAGAGACAAGGGAAGAGCCACCTCTGCAGGGAAGTGCTCGGGGCCTCATGCGCAGGACTTGCCAGTTGATACTATGAGCCTCTGACCACCTGGGCTGCTGCTCTATTGCGCCCTACAACCATGCAGTAGCGTAGCTGGTGGGATTCAGCGGAAGCAGCTGCTTCCGCTCAGACCGGCCGATGCGGAAGCGGCGCCTGCCAGCCGCACAGCCGGAGGAGCCACGGGACGGCAGCAGCAGCCTGGCGCGGAAGCGGCATCTGCCAGCCGTGCTGCCCGCCGCATGGCCAGAGTAGCCGTGGGGCAGTGGGCTGGCTCGGAAGCGCAGGAGGGAAGGTGAGCGGGTGGGGGGGGGAGTGTGTGTGTCTGGTCTGGGGGCATGACCAGAGGGGAGAGCCAAGGGGGCATGGCCAGAGGAGGAGCCAAGGGGGGGGGCGCCTTTTTTATGTTTTGTGCTCCCCCTAAGCCGAAAACCTGGCTACGCCACTGCAACCATGACAAGGTCTTCCACACCCAGCGGCTGCTCCAGTGTGGGACCAGCCAGGGCAGCCCCGGCCAGCGCCAGAACCACCTACAGCACCAGCCACCGACACCTCGTTGTCCTCTCAGGCTGCGTCTCCTTGCGGGACTCAGCATCTACCAGCAAACTCACCTGCTTCTGGGAGTCAGCCACTTATGGGGCTAGGAGCTATGTAAGGGGCTGGTGAGAGTGAGAGGTTTATAACCAGCCTTTCCCTCTCCCACCCAGAGAGGTACCTTGGGGGTTTAGGAGCCTCCTCCTTCCCCCAGGGAAATAGGGAAGGGCCTCGTGTGCAATACACTGAAACTGCCACTTAACGGATCTCCAGCAGGTTTCCTCACCGCATGGAAACCTAGAGCAAGAACTAATTTGCAACGTTGCCCATAGACTCTGGGCCTGGGCAGACACCTCCTCTGGGGAGTTTGGGGGATGGGAAGCCAAAATTCCTGGGCACATTGGAAAATATTGGCCTAAAGAGACGACTCAGAGACTTTATTCAAATGACCCTTTAATGTCTGTTCTGTCCCACTGTCTCCTTGGAGGCTTGATCTAGCCCCATTTCCCTGTGAGCACGGCCCCTTCCCGGCACTGAACCTCTCCATGGCCTGGCTGGGACCCTGGGGGCCAGCTGGTCACCAGGTGGGTGGATATCGGCTGGGTCCCACCTGTCTGAGAGGCAAGACTAGGGGACAGAGGTTACTGCTTGACTAAAGGCAGCCAGGAAAAGTCCTGCTATAGGGCCACACTCCAGCTGCCCCCCAGGGGAGAGGGTGGAGAAGGCTGGGTATAGGGGCCAGATCTACCGCATACAGAAGGTTCAGTTGTTCAGAGCAGGGATCAGTGAGAATCTCCCTGGGGCAGGGTCATCTCTGGGGAGGCCATGGATCCCCTGGGTGGGGAGATGTAATTCCCTCAGTGGGGACGGGGGGAGGGAGGGTCCCTGGCTCCACACAGAACATCCTGCCAGAGCGACCCTGTATCCGATCCCATCCCACCCCCCTGTAGGGTGACCAGATCACCCAAGTCAAATATCGGGACGTGGGGGCAGGGCAGGGGCAGAGGTGAAAAAAATGGCTGCAGAGCAAAAAAAAAAATCTCCCACCCCCCAGAGGCCTGGAGACTGAGGGGGCAGCCTGCAGGGCCAACTGGCGGCTGTTCTCCCCACGTGGGCAGTGGGACTCGGGCGCAGCCACTGCTGCAGCTCCCACTGCTGTGGGGGGAGGAAGCGACCGCTGGCCAAGCTCGGTGGCTGCGGCTTTTGCGCCCACAAAACCCCCAAGCCTGGCCTGCTGCAGGGACCCAGCAGCGTGCACGCTGCTCCCAGCCCCTGGCCAGTCGTGTCTGGGCTGGCTGCCCAGCTGGTGCAATCCCGCGGGCGGTCCCAGAGTGGGGGCAGCAGGCCCCAGCCCCCCCATCCCGCTTGGGTCCCACAGGGGAACGAACAGGGCTGGGCTGCCGATGCCTCCACCGCGGGATTGCAGCCGCTGGGCAGCCAGCCCAGACGCGACTGGCCAGGGGCAGGGAGCAGCATGCGTGCTGCTGGGTCCCCGCAGCAGGCGCAGGCTTGTGGGGTTCGGGCCCGGGCGCCAAAGCCACAGCCGCTGAGCTTGGCCAGTGGCCGCTTCCTCCCCCCTGCTCCTGAGTCCCACTGCCCAGGTGGGGAGAACAGCCACCGCCTGGCCCCGCAGACCTCCCTCTACCATCCCTCCAGGTACCGCACCCGAGTCCTGCCTGCTCGGGGCCAGGCCGGGCTCACACTCACCCCAGCCCCGAGCTCTCCTGCCTCTCCTGGGCATGGCGTGCTTGGCAAGAAACGAAGATTTGGGGAGGGATCCAATGGGGGAAGGAGGGAAAGGAGTTGGGGTGGGGGAGGGCGCGAGCCCTTCCATGCTCCGGAGCCTTTGCTTGTTTGTCCAGTGTCCCGACCCAACATTGGTCAGGACGCGGGACAAACAAGAAAATATCAGGACAATCCCGATAAAATCAGGACGTCTGGTCACCCTACACCCCGGGGACCCCAGGAAGGGGCACATGGCAAAGAGCATCCCTGCAGGGATGTGCTCAGGGCCTCGGACTCACCAGTGGCTGCCGTTGGGCTCCGTCCACCTGGGCTGACGCCTCATCACGCGCTGCCACCGCGCCGGGACCCTCCACCCCCAGCGGCCGCTGCAGGATGGGCCCAGCCAGGGCAGCCCCGGCCAGCGCCAGAACCAGCAGCAGCCACAGACGCCTCATCGTCCCCTTGGGCTGCATCTCCTTGTGGGACTGTCGGGTTGTGCCACAGATTCCCTTGGGAGAGAGGCCTCGGCCTTGTGTGGGGCTGGGGGTTGTGCGAGCGACTGGCAAGTGTGAGGGTTTTTTAACCAGCTTTTTCCCTCTCGCAGGGGGGTGTACCTTGGGGGTTAAGGAACCTCCTTCTCCTTCCCAGGGAACAAGAAAGTGCCTCTTGTGCAATACACTGAAACTGCCATTAACGGATCTCCAGCAGGTTCCTCACCGATGGAACCTGGAGCAAGAACTAATTTGCAACGTCGCCCTTAAACCTGGGCCCGGCTAGACCCTCCCTGGGGTGTTTGGGGATGGGCGTGAGGGGCAGGATGGGTTAGGACAGACTGTTCTGTCCCGTTACTCGTACGTGATACTTTGTCTCTCACACTGAGCCATCAGCCCTGACAGTCACTACACGCCACCTCCAGGGCGTCTGATCAGCCCAGTGTTAAAGGAGTCAAAGCCATGGTGCCCCCGGGGCTGGAACGAGGCATCCCGGATGATATGAGAAAAAGAGGGACAGGATGGGACTAGTAAGGTGTGTGAGTGTGTTTTACCCCCCATGGTGTGCAGGCCTGCTCTGAACAGGGTTAGACACCAGAGTGCTCAAAATACTGGCTCTATCCTGCACCCCTGTCTGCACTCCCTCTATTCTCACCTCCAGGCGGAGCCGAACCTGGCATAGAGAAAGGGGGAAATTCAAACAAAAATCTCAGTGTCGACCCCCGTCTGGCCTATCTGAGGGAAGGTCAGTCCCTGTGAGCCCTGGGGATCCCCACACCCCCGTGTGTAGCACGTCCAGCCTTGGTAGAGGCCAGGGAAATGCCAGTAAAGGTTTAATTACGTGAACTCTTTTGCTGTGTTCAGTGCGACTCTGCTTCCACTACTGCCTGGTGCCAGGGAGCAGTTCAGGGCTTTGCTGAAGTGTATTGAGATTCATGTGCCACTGGGAATGGTTCTGTGTGATAAAGCCAGAGGCCAAGATTTTCCAAACTGACTGGTGAATTTGGTGGGGCAGCCAATCCACTTGTGGGGGCTGAGATGCGTCTGAATATCATGTACCTTGATGGTGTCTGGAGTTGGGCACCCAAACTGCTGAGTCACTTTTGTAAATCGTGGCTCTCCAGAAGTGGGGTTAAAGTTCAGAGCTAGTGGATCTGCCGTGTTGGCCCACAGCCATGGAGAAATTAAGGGCAAATATTTCCCAAGTGGCTGTGGAGTTTGGCTGTTTCAGTTTCTGGGTTTCCCAATTACAACACCTTGAGCCTGATTGTCTGAGTCTCGTGATCAGTTCCCTTCTCCCACTCAGCCCTTCGGGAACCCAGACCCTGCATGTGTCAGGAGGGGACCCTATAAAGTAAGACAGCCAAAATTCCTGGGCATGTTGGAAAATGTTGGCCTAATCGCAGGACTCAGAGACTTTAAACAAAGGCCGATAAAGCCCCATTAATGTCTGTTCCACCCCCTTTGTGATTGGGCGCTGGGGAGGGTGGGAGAGATAAAACCAGGATGCCTCATGTTATTAAACAGCAGCCCCTCCCACTGGGCAAGAAGTGACATCAGTTGGCTCCAAACAGGGTCAGGTCAGTGGCCCATCCATGCTGGTGGCCGACCTGCCATGGTGCCGGCCAGGCCCTGCTACTTCAGAGGAAGGAAACTTGGTACCCTGGAGCAGTCAGGGCTGTACATGGGGGAATCCCCTGCTGAGAAATGCCCCTCACCAAACCCACGCTTCCCACTGGCTGAGCTGGGCAGGGTCCCTCCGAGCGCAAAGGGAGTGCAGCAGGCCTGGGTCTCGCTGGGAAAGTGAGAAGGGACACCTGTCTCCTTCCCTGGTGGCAGCCCTAGGGTCCTCCGCTTACCCACCCACTGGGCAACCTGCCCCCAGCATGCCCTGCCGAGCTCTCAGAGGCCACTGCCAGCCCCCTGGCAGATCCTCCCTGCCCCACTTTTAAAAGTGATGGGACCATGGCCCCCTGCCCCCTTCTTCCCCCGATTCTGGTGCCCCTGCGATGGGCACTGGGAGAGGAGTCGTCTCTCCACCTCCAGGGAGCCAGGCTCAGAGGTTTCTGGTTTTATTGGTGTGAGTGAATAACTGCAAAACACACAGGAAGGTTCAGGCTCAGAAAACGGGTTCATCACCCGGCATGGAGGGTCTGAGCCTCTCATGACTTCCCTAGCTGAGACATCAGTTCAGCCTTTCCAGCTTCCCCTTCTGACGATTCCACGTATGAGTGAGTACATGCCGGGTCTCCAAACGCGGATCTGCGGCCGCACGGCCCGTCTCACTCTCACGCCCTGAAACACACATGGACGAGACACAGCACTAGGGGCCGGAGGAGCTGGAGGCACCGGCCCACTCTATGGTTGCCCCCTCCAAGCCAGCACTACAGACCCTGGGTGTGGGTCCCAGCCCGCCCAGGCTGTGAGCCAGCGAGTCTGGGAGAACCACAGGGCCTGTCAGTGTCCGGCAGCCTCAGCCCAGAATCCCCTTTGCATGGGTCCCAGCTGAGCCCCACGTCCTCCCCACAAGACTTTTCAGCCGGCAGGGGGTTGAGCCCACTGATGTGCTGTGCCCAGACTCTGTCTGTATTGCAGTGGGGGGTTCAAAGGGGGCTTTGCCCTGCCTGGCTCAGCCATGGGCCCTGCTCGGCCCCTGTTCCCCGGAGACGTGACAGGGGCTGGGCACTGGGCGTTGTCTGGCATCCCAACATGTAGGAACCTGGGGGCAAATCAGGAACCTCTCAGCTACAGCTGCCCCCATCCCCGCAGGGGAGAGGGTCGGGGGGAGGCTGGGTTCAGGGGCCGGGTTTGGCCCATACAGAAGGTTCAGTTAGTCATGGCAGGGGTCAGTGAGAATCTCCCTGGGGCAGGGTCATTTCTGGGGAGGCCGTAGATCCCCTAGGTGGGGAGATGTAATTCCCACAGCAGAGTTGGGGCTAGGGAGGGTCCCTGCCAGAGCGACCCTGTATCCAATCCCATCCCACTCCCCAGGAAGGGCACGAGGCAAAGAACCTCCCTGCAGGGACGTACTCAGGGTCCTGGACTCACCAGTGGCTGCTGTTGGGCTCCGTCCACCTGGGCTGACTCCCCATCACGCGCTGCCACCGCACCAGGACCCTCCACCCCCAGGGGTTGCTGCAGGATGGGCCCAGCCAGGGCAGCCCCGGCCAGCGCCAGAACCAGCAGCAGCACCAGCCACAGATGCCTCATCGTCCCCTTGGGCTGAGTCTCCTCCTGGGACTCTCGGGCTGGGGCACAGATTCCCCTGGGAGAGGGGCCTCGGCCTCGTGTGGGGCTGGGGTTTGTGTGAGCGACTGGCATGTGCGAGAAGCTTTTAACTAGCCTTCCCCTCTCCCACACGGGGAGGTACCTTGGGGGTTAAGGAACCTCCTTTCTCCCCCTTCCCCCCAGGGAAACAGAAAAGTGCCTCCTGTGCAATACACTGAAACTGCCACTTAACGGATCTCCAGCAGGTTTCCTCACCGCATGGAAACCTGGAGCAAGAACTAATTTGTAACGTTGCCCATAGACCCTGGGCCCGGGCAGACCCCTCCGCTGGGGTGTTTGGGGGTGGGCAGGAGAGGCAGGATGGATTATGGCAGACTGTTCTGTCCCGTTACTCGTACATGATCCTTTGTCTCTCACACTGAGTCATCAGCCTCCACAGTCACTACACGGGAGGCCTGCACAATAGACGGTCCATGGGCCGCATGTGGCCCGCGGAGACTCACTGTGTGGCCCATGGGGGGATTCTAAATCCCACACACATGGCGCTCTGCGGGCAGCTCGGCGCCAGAGACCTTTGCATCTGGCATGTCTGAGATTTAAGTGTCTCGGGTCGCATGCGGCAGCCCAGAGCCCTTTGAATCCTGGCCGCAGCTCCATTGGCGGGCTGGGCTGGGATTTAAAGGGCTCCGGCTCCCTCAGCGCGGACTCTGGCCGTTACTCCCTGCCCAGCCTCGCAAAGCTCCAGGTTACCCAGCTCCTGGGCCTTTATTTGCCCTAGACTCAGCCACCTCTTCAGCTGGGCCCTGGTTGATAAAATCAAGTATCACCTCCCACCCCCAACCTTCCGTTGGCCACAACTGTTTGGTGGGGCAGCACGGGGAAGGAGGATTTGTTTCCACGGCTGTCGCACACTGAGTGGGTGTTTCACGGCGGAGTGCTGGGGGGGCGTGTTTCGCGGGGTTGGAGTTTCGGGCCCTCAGCTGTTTTTTTTGAGTAAATGTGCTCGCCGCTTTATTGAGTTGTGCAGACTGCACACGTATCTCGGTCTTGATCAGCAGTGTCTAAAGGAGTCAAAAGCCGTGGGCTCCCCACCGTCAATGCAGAGCTGTCAGAGCCCCGGGGCTGGAACAAGGCATCCGGGGTGATATGAGGAAGTGAGGACGAGGAGGACTAGTGAGTGTGTGAGCTTGTTTTACCCCCATGGAGTGCCGTTCCTGCTCTGAACAGGATAGACATCGCCCCCTCGCTGCACCCTATTTGCACGCCCTCTATCTCCACCAGCTGGGGAGTGAACTGGGAGTGAAGGGGGGAATCGATAAAAAATCTCAGTCTCACCTCCCTCTTACCTAGCTGAAGGAAGGTCGTGCCTTGTAGCCTGGGAATCGCCCACACCCCTGTGGAGGTACCACATCCACCTTGTTGAGACAAGGGAGGCAGGGAGAGCGAGGGCAGCACCAGTAAGGGGTTAATACATGAATGCTTTTTGCTTGAGGCAGGGTGTGCAGCCTTGGTGTGTTTAATGCGACCTGCTCCCATTTCCTTGCCGGTGCCAGGTAGCAGTTCGGGCTGCAGGGCCGGCTTCAGAAAGCGCTGCCCAATTCAAACATTTTCGGCGGCCCTGCAGATGACTTAAAAAAAAGTGGAGAAAAAAAAAGCCTTTCATTCTTTCATGTTTTTGTACTTCCCATAACTATATAATAATACAATTATATTTATGTTACCGTTGCAGCATATTTATGTGTTGATTCTGGTTATTATGACCGCCATTTCACATGTGTGCGGTCCCGCCACTCCGCGGGTGTGCCACTGTTGTGGGTCCCAGTTGCTTACTCCCCCATTGAGCAGGTATGTCTGAGGTTACTGTCCTGAACTGCAGGCCTGCAGTGGACTATGGCTGCTGGAGGCAGGATCAGGACTGATGGAGGTAAGTCTGCTCAGGCAGTGAAGCGTTGGGCTGTTGATGGCCGGTGTGTGGGCAAGGCTGCTTCAGCAAGGGTGCAGCAGGTGGCTGGGCAGTGTGGCAGGGCTGGTGCGGAGCAGCAGTGGTGTGGGCTTTCGGCTCTATGGGCAGGCTGCAGGGGGTGTGCGGGTTGACTGGCCCACAGCAGGGGTTTGAAGGATGGCTGTTGGGATGGTGCAGAGCTAGTTACAGGCAGGGAGCAGGCTGGTGTGGCAGGGCAAGGGTGCAGCAGAGCACTGGAGCCCAGCCTTTAAATAGCCCCCAAGCTTCCTGCTATCCCAGGGCTTTGGGGGCATATTTAAGTCCCGGGGACCCCCAGCTTCTGCTTGCCCTGCTTTTAAATAGCCGCGGCGCCCTGCAACGCTGGGGCGGCGGGGCTCCGCGTATTTAAAGGACTGGTAGAGAGCAGCTGCCTCATACCCAAGCTCTGGAGGCTATTTAAAGGCCCGGCAGCTCCAGCCGGAGACCCGCGCTCTGGCCAGAGCTCCAGCAGGAGAGCAGGGCAGCGGGCGTTGCTGTAGCTCCCGCCGGGGCTCCAGCCCGGAGGAGCGGGCTGCGGGGCTTTGCCGCACTCCAGCAAGGTCAGCTAGAAGACGGGCCGCGAGATTGCGCGCTTCCTGCTGGAGTCCAGTCGGGAGCAGTGGGGCCCGAGGCTGCCGCGCTCCCGCCTGCTCTTCGCTCAAGGCAGACCACTGAAGACCCCGGAGCAGATTGTACCAGGGACCGGTGAGTAAATAAAAAAGAAAAAAAAAATTAAAAATGTTCCTAAGCGGGGCCCACCTTAGGCACGGCCGTTCCTAGAATCGGTCGAATGGCCTAACCCGGCCCTGCGGGCTGTGCTGAAAGGAGTGGATACAGTGGACGAGAAGCTGGATATGATGTCAGCAAGGTGTGCCCTTGTCACAAAAACTCTCACTAGAAACTGGGCTGCATTATGGAGCACTGCCAGCAGATCGAGGAAGTGATGAATCCCTCTATTCGGCACTGAGGCCACACCTGGAGTATTATGTCCATTTTTGGCCCCCCCACACAGAAGGGATGTGGACAATTGGAGGACAGTCCAGTGGAGAGGCAACAAAAATGACAGGGGGCATAGCACATACAAGGAGAGGCTGATGGAACTTGGGGTTATTAGGTTTGCAAAAACAGAGTGAGGGACTGTCGCAGCCTTCAACTACCTAGAAGGGGTTTCCAAAGAGATGCGCTCGGTCCTGGCTCAGTGGTGCAGATGACAAACCAAGGAGCAATGGTCTCAGCTGCTTTGGAGATCTAGTTGGATACTAGGAAACCACTATTTCCACTAGGAGTGTGAAGCACTGGAATGGTTACCTAGGAGCTGGTGGATCTCTACGCCTTAGAGGTTTTTAAGGCCCAGCTTGACAAAGCCCTGGCTGGGATGATTTAGTGGCCGTGGATTTTGGCTGTTTCATTTTCTGGGTTTCTCATTTGCGACACCTAGAACCTGATTGTCTGAGATTCCTGAGCAGCCCCCTCCTCCCGCTCAGCCCTTTGGAAACCCAGACCCTGCATATGTCAAGAGGGGACCCTATGACCTAAGAGAACCAAAATTCCTGGGCACATTGGAAAATGTTGGCCTAATGGCAGGATTCAGAGACTTTAAACAAATGGCCGATAAGGCCCCATTAATGTCTGTTCCGCCCCCTGTGCGACAGGGCACTGGGGAGAGTGAAAGAGATGAGACCATGGACACCTTGTGTTGTTAAACAGCAGCCCCTCCCACGGGGTAAGCAGTGACATCAGTTGGCTCCAAACCGAGGTAGGCCAGTGGCCCATCTGCGTTGGTGGTCGACCTGCTGTGGTGCCAGCCAGGCCCTGCTGCTTCAGAGGAAGGAAACTTCTCTAGTGCCCAGTTCAGTCAGTGCTCCCCCCCCGCCTATGGGCCAACGAGCAGCTGCTGCCCTGCCAGCTCTGGGGCAGACCCTCCCTGCCCCACAGCCCGATGCCCATCGGACAGACCCTGGGGAGGTGGGTCTATTGGCGCCGACTCCATGGGTGCTCAGGGGCTCAAGCACCTGCAGAGAAATATTGGAGGTGCTCAGCATCCACTGGGCTGGGGGGGGCCGGGGCTGCCAATCATCTGTTCAGAGGGACTGCCCTGCCACTCCCTCCTCTGCTCTTAAGGCAGGAGAGGGCAGAAAGGAGGGGTTAGGCGGGCGGGAGGCGCTCCTGGGAGCAAGTCTTGGGCAAGGCTGACTCCAGGCACCAGCAGGCCAAGCGTGTGCCTGGGGCGGCAAGCCACGGGGGGCGCTCTGCCGGTTACCGCGAGGGCGGCACACAGGTTGCGTTCGGCGGCATGCCTGTGAGTGTCCGCTGGTCCCGCGGCTTCGGGGCACCTCCCGCAGGCGTGCCGCCGAATCCTCAGCACTGGGGACCTCCTGCAGGCAAGCCGCCGAAGGCAGCCTGCTGGCTGTGCTTGGGGCGACAAAATACCTAGAGCCACCCCTGGTCTTGGGGGAGGGGGCCAAGCAGGGGCAGGAAGAGGTGGACTGGTGGTGGGGTCTCGGGAGAGGGGTGCTAAGCCAGGGTGGGGCACTGTAGCGAGGGGGCTCCCCTCCCCCACGCTCCTGAAGGGAATAGGCCAGAAAACCTGCGGTCCCGGGCGGAGGCCCGGCCGCCTATCCCCGCCCCCAGGAAGCCAAGGGGCAGGACCGGAAGTTCAAGGCTCCCTCTGCCTGTCCCCGCCCCCAGGAAGTCAAGGGGCGGGACAGGAAGTATAAAAGCCCGGTCCCAGCCCTCAGTTAGGAGGAGGCAGCCGGAAAAGGCATATGCGAGGGCCTGAGCTCCTGCAGAGTCTATCTTACCCCGCACCTGGTATCCGGAGGGGTACTGGCCTGACCTTCCCTGGGGCAAGTACCCAGGGCAGTCGGCGGAGCCCTCTGACGCTCGTCCTGGGGAGGACTGGACCGGACACCCCGGTACCCGGAGGACTGGACCAGACCGCCCGAATCCCGGGACCCGGAGGACTGGACCGGACCTCCCACCGCAGAGCTGGTTGAGGAACCCATGGTTTGGGAACCCGCGGACCCCGAGCCAGCTGAGGAAACCCTGGATGACGCCGGCGAAGGGCAGGTACCCGGGGAGGGGGAAGTCAGAAGTAGCCCGAGGGCGGCTGACTATAGTCAAGCCGCAGAAGGCCCCGAGCCTATGGCTGTGTGTATCGGCCAGGATCCCCACTGCGCACCCGGTCAGTGTGTTTCGGTGGGAGCCCTGCTGTGCACCCGGTCAGTGTGTTTCGGTCTGGATCCCCACTGACCACCGATACTAGGGCCCCGGGCTGGAACGCAGTGGAGTGGGAGGGCCTGCGTTCCCCCTGCCACCCCTTAAGGGTGGCAGACTCCCCCCTTCCTTTGCTTAAAACCAACCGCCTCCAGTTGTCTGTTGCTCTGCCCTGCCCCACAGGGCCAGAGCCCCTGAACCACTTGTTGCTCTGCCCTGCCCCACCTCAAAGGGCCAGAGCCCCTGAACTGTTTGTTCGCCGTCCCGCCCTACCTAAGGGCTTGGACTACAGACTTCATTCGCTCAGCCCCTGCGACGAGGAGCTGAGCCCCGGCCGAGCCCGTTACAGGCACCCATTGGAAAAACCAAAGGTCAGCACCTCTGGGTGGGTGCATAGGCGCCCACTCCGTGGGTGCTCTGGGGCTGGAGCACCCACAGGGAAAAATTGGTGGGTGCTCTGCACCCACTGGCAGCCAAGCTCCCCACCACAGTTCACCTCAACTCACCTCTGCCTCCTCCCCTGAGCATGCCGTGTCCCCACTTCTCCTCCCAGCGCTTGCCACCGCAAAACAGCTGTTTTGCAGCGTAACAAGCTGTGGGGGGGCAGGAGTGGGAACGCGGCACGCTTCGGACGAGGCAGGGATTTGGGGAAGGAGTCCAATAGGGGCAGGGAGGGGGCAGAGTTGGGGTGAGAACTTTTGGGAAGGGGTTGGCATGGGGGTGAGGCTGGGGGCTGAGGCGGGTCAAGCACCCACCTGTGCCGGGATAAGTTGGTGCCTATGAGTGGGTGCCATTGGCAACACAGGCCAGGGGAGGGGTGTCCCCAGCACTGGGAGGCCAGGGAAGCCTGGCTTCTCCCTAGAGATTCATCCAACCCCATGTCCCCTGGAGCAAAGACCCTTCCTGGCACCCTGTCTCCTCATGGCCTGGCTGGGAGCCTGGGAACCGGCCACTCCCTTTGGTGTCAGGACACAGGGTGGGTCCCAGCTGTCAGAGTGGAGGCAGGGCCAGGCCCTAGTGCTACTGTCATAAACAGATAGTTAAGGGTTAATGTCTCTTTAACCTGTAAAGGGTTAACAAACAGTGAACCTGGAACACCTGACAAGAGGACCAATCAGGAGACAAGATACTTTCAAATCTCGGTGGAGGGGAGCTTTTGTTTTGGGCTGTTTTGCAGGGTCTTTTGTTCTCTCTTGGGATTAAGAGAAGCCAGACATGTAACCGATTTCTCCCATCTTCTGAAACAGCCTCTTCTGTTCAATTTAGTAAGTACTAGTTAGAAAGGCGGTTTAGTCTTTTGATTGTTTTCTTTATTTGGAAATGTGTATTTTGCTGGAAGGATTGTATCTCTGTTTGCTGCAATTTGTATTTGTGCTGGGGGGAGGACTCTCCCTGGTGTCTAAGCTGAAAGACCCTGTAACATTTTCCATCTTGATTTTACAGAGATAATTTCTACTTTTTTTCTTTCTTTAATTAAAAGCTTTTTCCTTTTTAAGAACCTGATTCTTTCCCTTTATTCTTGTGTGAGACCCCAGGGGATGGGGTCTGGACTCACCAGGGAATTGGTGAGAGAAGGGAAGGGGGGAAGGTGGAATTCCTCTCTGTTTTAAGGTTCAAAGAGTTGAATCACCGTGATCTCCTAGTGTACCCAGGGAGGGGAGGATCTGGGAGGAAGAAAGGAGAGGGGAATGGTTTATTTCCCTTTGTTGTGAGACCCAAGGGGTTTTGGGTCTTGGGGTCCCCAGGGAAGGGTTTGGGGGCCAGAAAGTGTCCCAAAACACTATATTTTTGGGTGGTGGCAGCTCTACCATTTCTAAGCTAGTAATTAAGCTTGGGGGGGGTTCATGCAGGTACCCCATCTTTTGGACGCTAAGGTTCAGAGTGGGGGTTCATACCTTGACAGCTATCCATGGGCAGGTGGGCGAAGCCCGGCTCCATGAGCCTCACTCCAGCTGTGCTGGGGATGCAGCCTTAATCCCCACTGGAGAGGGCCAGGGATTGGGTTACTGCAGCAGCTGGGAGCTCTGGGCTGCCTACGGGACCCTGCCCTGTGCCCAGTGGTGAGCTCCAGCCAGTTCGCACCGGTGCGCAGGAACCGGTTGTTAAATTTAGAAACCATTTTAGAACCAGTTGTTCCAGGACAACCGGTTCTAAAAAAGCTTTTAAATTTAACAAAGGCTTGGGCAGCTGTCCACCCGGCCCCAGCTCACCTCCGCCTCTCCCCTGAACGCTCTGCCCTCCTCCTCCTCCCCCTCCCCTGCTTCCTGCGAATCAAATGTTCGCGGGAAGCCTGAAATAAGGAGCAGGCAGGTAAGCCGAGGGAGGGGGGACAAGTGGAGGGCACCAGGGAGGCACAGCACGCACAGGCCAGTCTGGCTCCCCCTGGCCCTGGCCAAGCACCCCCGGCTCGGGCTGGTCCTGGCCGAGTGGCTCCGGACCGGCTCGGGGAGTCAGGCACCGCGGCGCCGGTCCTGGTGCTGGCCGAGCGGCTCTGGCCCGGCCGGCCTGGCTCGGGGAGTCAGGTCCCGGGGCGCCGGTGGCAGTCCCAGCGGAGCAGACCCTGTCTGGGCCCCAGGCCGTGTGGTAAGGGGGCAGGAAGCAGGGAGGGGGTGTTTGGTGGGTTGTGGGGGGGGTGGATAGGGGTCAGGGCGGTCAGAGGGCAGGGAACAGCAGGATTGAATGGGGGAAAGAGTCCCGGGGGACAATCAGGAAGGAGCAGGGGTTGGATGAGGTTGGGGGGACAGAGTCCGGGACAGAGAGAGGGGTGGTTTGGATGGGCAGGGTCCCGGGGGCCATCACGAGATAAAGAGAGGGGTTGAATGGGCACAGGGGGCAGTTAAGGGAACAGGGAAGGGGGGTGGATTGGGCAGGGGCTGCGGGGGGGTGTCAAGGAAGTGGGAGGTTAGATGGGCCAGGAGTCCTGGGGCGGGAGGGGGGCACGACCCCCTCGTGGGGTGAGGAGGACGGAACGGTTGTTCATATTTGGCACCAATCAATGCCTGCGTCCCTTGGGCTGGGGCGGGAATGAGGAGCAGGCCCAGAGGTTCCTGCTTTATTGATGTGAGTGATAAATGGGAAAACACATGGAAAACTGCCAGTGGGTCAAGCAATAGGGCTTCATCCGCCCACACAGAGAGAGATGGAACCAGAACAGGGCCAGTCTGGCCCCGCTCCGCAGCGCTCAGCAGGGCTGGGAGTTTCGTAAACCCGCAGCCACAGCAAGCTCACTCCTCACGGTAACTTTGCAGAAAGCTCAGCAGCACCGGGGAACAGGTGGGAGGGAGGCCGGGCAGGACCAGCCAGAGGTGTGACCGTGGTGCGTCCCTCCACTGAGGTGCCTGTTCAGGCCTTTCCGGTTTCTCCACGTACACATGACTGCGCTATGCTGACCACTGCCTGGATCCAGGATCTGAAGTTCTGCGGCCGTGCGGCCCGTCTCACTCTTGCTCCCTGAAACACACACGAGCGAGACCGGTGCTTAGGCTGGAGACTGGAGGCACCGCCTGGCTGCTCATGCTGCCCCCAGGCCCAGCAAAATAAGAGCCCCAGCTGTGGGTCCAACCCCGCCCAGGCTGCGAGGCAGCGAGTCTGGAAGAAGCACAGGGCCTCCTCATTCCACCCCTCCCTCTGTTGCTCCCTCCCCTCTTTGCTTGTTTCACACCCTCCTGGAGCACGGGGTGGGTGTGGGAGGGATGTGAGCTCCAGCTGGGGGGCAGTCTCTATGGTTGGGTCATAGGGGGGACCTGGTGCAAGGATGGGGTTCCAGACTGAGGGCTGAGGGTTCATTGTGGGGGTGGCTCTGGACTGGAAGCAGGGGGTTGGATGTGGGGTCTGGCAGGAGTTTGGATGGCAGAAGGGTCTCTGGGCTGGAGCAGGGGGTTGGGATGGGAGGGATGTGGGTCCAGGAGGAGGTTTGAGTGGAGGAGGGTCTCTCGGGCTGGAGCGAGGGGTTGGGATGGGGGTCTGGGTGCGAGTTGGGGTGCAGAAAGGCCTCTGGCTGGAGTAGGGAGTGCGATGTGGGAGGGGGGTCTGGGAGAGCAGAGTTTGGGTGGCAGGAGGCCTCTGGCTGGAGCAGGGGTGGGGTCTCGGGAGGCGAGTTGTGGTGGCAGAAAGGTTCTGAGCTGGGTTAGGGAGTTGGTTTGTGGGAGGGGTGCAGGGGCGCAGGCTCTGAGTGGTACTTTCCCGTGGAATAGCGGCCGGCATGTCGCTCCACTTGGGGCAGCCAGCATGAGTCTGTGTTCTGTCTCTGGCGGTCAGGTGCTGCCCTCACAGCTCCATGGGCCATGGTTTCTGGCCAATAGACTGCGGAGCCCCTGTGGCCGCCGTCGACACCCGGAGCTGGAGGGAAGAGGCCAGCCTGGTTCCCAGCAGCTGTGCTGGCAGGGCTGGCAGGACGGCCTGTCAGCCCCCACGCCGCACCAACCATGACTTTTATAACACGCCGGAAGTGGTGCTGACCGCGAGCGCGCAGGATTCCCTTTGCACATGGTCAGCTGAGCATCTCTTTCCAGTGCGGGGCTGCGCCCACTGCTGTGCCTGTGGCCAGCCGTGTGTATTGGGGGGGGGGGGGGGCTTCGAACAGGCCTGCCGCGCCTACTGTCCCTGCAGCTAGGATTGGAGCCGCTGGAGTGTCTGGGGTCCCAGCGTGTAGGAGTCGGGGCGAAGCAGGAACGACTCCACTGGGGCTGGCAGGGTGGGATCAGTATGAGGCCATGACCGCTCCACAGGGGCCGACGCTGCGAATGTCCCTGTGGTTGGGTGACACTACCGCACGACACGTCAGGGGGCCTTGCACCGGACGCGTCCCACACTCCCCTGGCTTTTCTTTCGGCAGGGTTCGCCCGTTGTCCCCTCTCAACCTTTGCTCCCTGCCCCCTAACGCTCAGGTCCGAATGAGAGTGCGCTCGGGTCCCGTCACGTTTCCTTGCTCTGAAGGGACCTCCTTTGCAGAGCTGATCGAGGACTGGCAGCCGATCACACCGGCTCAGCCCCCCCGCTACTAGTCTGCCCTTCCACAGGAGAGAGAGCGGGGGAGGCTGGGTGAAGGGGCCGGGTCTGCCGCATGCAGAAGGTTCGGCTGATCAGGGACGGGTCAGTGAGAATCTCCCTGAGGCAGGGTCATTTCTGTGGAGGCCGTGGGTCCCTGACGTGGGGAGATGTAATTCCCACAGTGGGGACGGGGTGAGGGAGAGTCCCTGGCTCCACACAGAGCATCCTGCCAGAGCGATCCTGTATCCAATCCCATCCCACCCCCCGGGGACCCCAGGTAGGGGCACGCAGCAAAGAGCGTCCCTGCAGGGACGTGCTCAGGGCCTTGTGCACAGGACTCACCGGCTGCTGCTGTTGGGCTCCGTCCACCTGGGCTGACTCCCCATCACGCGTTGCCACTGGGCCAGGACCCTCCATGCCCAGCGGCTGCTGCAGGATGGGCCCAGCCAGGGCAGCCCCGGCCAGCGCCAGAACCAGCAGCAGCACCAGCCGCAGATGCCTCATCGTCCCCTTGAGCTGCATCTCCTCCTGGGACTGTCGAGCTCTGCTACCACTTCCCCTGGGAGAGGGGCTTCGGCCTCGTGTGGGGCTGGGAGTTGTGTGAGCCACGGGCAGGTGCGAGAGGATTTTAACCAGCCTTCTCCTCTCCCACATGGGGAGGTATCTTGGGGGTTAAGGAACCTCCTTTCCGTCCCTCCCTCCCCCCAGGCCAGGGAAACAGGGAAGTGCCTTGTGTGCAATACACTGAAACTGCCACTTAACTGATCTCCAGCAGGTTTCCTCACCGCATGGAAACCTGGAGCAAGAACTAATTTGCAACGTCGCCCTTAGACCCTGGGCCCGGCTAGACCCCCCCTGGGGTGTTTGGGGATGGGCGTGAGGGGCAGGATGGGTTAGGACAGACTGTTCTGTCCCGTTATTCGTACGTGATACTTTGTCTCTCACACTGAGCCATCAGCCCTGACAGTCATTACAGGGCACCTCTAGGGCATCTGATCAGCCCAGTGTTAAAGGAGTTAAAGCCGTGGGGCCCCCACCTGTCACATGGCAGAGCTGCTCAGAGCCCCCGGGGCTGGAACGAGGGGTCCCACGTGATATGAGGAAAAGTGGGACGGGGTGGGACTAGTAAGGTGTGTGAGTGTGTTTTACCCCCCATTGTGTGCAGGCCTGCTCTGAACAGGGTTAGACATCGGCCCCCCTCCTGCACCCCTGTCTGCACGCCCTCTATTCTCACCACTGGGCGGAGCTGAACCTGGGGTAGGGAAGGGGGAAAATTCAGACAAAAAAATCCCCCCCTCTTACCTGCCTGAGGGAAGGTCAGTCCCTGTGAGCCCTGGGGATCCCCACACCCCGTGGGTACCACGTCCAGCCTTGTGTGTGAACAAGGCAGGGGAAGAGGCGGTTAGGGCAGTGCCAGTAAAGGGTTAATTACATGAATGCTTTTGGCTGAGGCAGCAGGTGCTGCAGCCTGTGTGCGTTCAATGCGACTCTGCTCCCATTTCCTGCCCGGTGCCACTGAGCAGTTCAGGGCTTTGCTGCCGTGCGCTGAGACACTGCACCACTGGGAATGGTTCTGTGTGATAAAGCCAGAGGCCAAGATTTTCCAGACTGACTGGTGAGTTTGGGGGCCTAACTTGACCAGCCCTGCAGGGTCCAGCCAATCCGCCTGTGGCGGCTGAGACGTGTCTGAATATCATGTACCTTGAAGGTGTCTGGAGTTGGGCACCCAAACTGATGAGTCACATTTGTAAATCGTGGCTCTCCCCGTAGCGGGGTTAAAGGTCAGAGCTAGTGGATGGGGCACGTGGCCCCACAGCCATGGAGACGTTTAGGTTGAAAATTTCCCAAGTGGCCATGGATTTTGGCTGTTTCAGTTTCCGGGTTCCCAATTTACAACACCTAGAACCTGATTGTCTGAGAATCCTGATCAGCCCCTCCTCCCGCTCAGCCCTTCGGGAGCCCAGGCCCTGCATGTGTCAGGAGGGGACCCTATAAAGTAAGACAGCCAAAATTCCTGGGCATGTTGGAAAATGTTGGCCTAATGGCAGGACTCAGAGACTTTAAACAAACGGCTGATAAGGCCTCGTTGTTAGTGTCTGTTCCGCCCCCTGTGCGACAGGGCTCTGGGGAGGGTGGGAGAGATGAGACCACGAACACCTCGTGTTGTTAAACAGCAGCCCCTCCCACGGGGTAAGCAGTGACATCAGTTGCCTCCAAACCGGGTCAGACTAGTGGCTCATCTGCGCTGGTGGTCAACCTGCTGTGGTGCCAGCCAGGCCCTGCTGCTTCAGAGGAAGGAAACTTCTCTAGTGCCCAGTTCAGTCAGTGCCCCCACCCCCTCGGCCCATGGGCCAATAAGCAGCTTCTGCCCTGCCAGCTCTGGGGCAGATCCTCCCTGCCCCATGACCTAATGCCCATTGCACAGACCCTGGGGAGGTGGGTCTGTTGGTCCCCACTCCATGGGTGCTCAGGGGCTCAAGCACCTGCAAAGAAATATTAGGGGGTGCTCAGCACTCAGGGGGCTGGCCAGGGCTACAGCTTTGGTGGCTCTGGGGCTGGTTGCCCATCAGCTCGTCAATGGCTGCGCCATCGATCAACTGTAGAGAAGGACTGCCCTGCCACTCGCTCCTCTCTGCCCTTAAGGCAAGAGGGCAGAAAGGAGGAGATGGGCAGGTGGGAGGTGCTCAGGGGAGCGGGTCTTGAGGGAGGGGGCCGAGTGGGGGCAGGAAGAGGTGGAGTGATGATGGGGCCTCAGGAGAGGGGTTGAGGCCTGGGTGGGGCACCCACCGGCAAAACCAAGGATCAGTATCTCTGGGTGGCTGCCATTGGGAATACAGGCCAGGGGAGGGGGGTCCCCAGCACTGGGAGGCCAGGGAAGCCTGGCTTCTCCCTACAGACTTCATCCAGCTCCATGTCCCCTTGAGCAAAGACCCTGCACTGCGTCTCCTCATGGCTGGGAGCCGGGGAACCGGCCACTCCCTTCGGTGTCAGGACACAGGGTGGGTCCCGGCTGTCAGAGTGGAGGCCGGGCCAGGCCCTAGTGCTACCCATGGGCAGGTGGGTGGAGCCCGGCTCCCGGGGCCTCGCTCCAGCTGTGCTGGGGATGCAGCCTTATTCCCCACTGGAGAGGGGCAGGGATGGGGTTATTGCAGCAGCTGGGAGCTCTGGGCTGCCTACGGGACCCTGCCCTGCCCCGCTTGGAGCCGGGGCCTTTGGGAATGAGGGAGCCAGTCTCAGAGGTTCCTGCTTTTATTGGTGGGAGTGAATAAACACACGGCAAGCGCCAGGCTCAGCAGAGCAGGTTCATCGCCCGGCACGGAGGGAATGAGCCTCCCACGACTGACAGGGCCCAGTCCTGGCCTCCGCCCACAGCGCTCAGCAGGGGCTGGAGGTTTCTGTACCCCGCAGCCAGCAGCAAGATCACTCCTGATGTGTAACCTTCGCGGAAAGCTCAGCAGCGCTGAGGAACAGGTGTGGGAGGGAAGGCCGGCTGGGCCCAGCCAGAGGGTGCGACTGGTGGTGCCGTCCCCTCCCCAGCTGAGCCTCCTGTTCAGCCTTTCCAGATTCCATCTCTGATGATTAGGTCTACGACTGAGAGCCTGCCTGGTCTCCACGTTCTCCACACGGCCCGTCTCACTCTCACGCCCTGAAACACACATGGATGAGACACAGTGCTAGGGGCCGGAGGAGCTGGAGGCACCGGCCCACTCTATGGCTGCCCCCTCCAGGCCGGCACTAGAGACTCTGGGTGTGGGTCCCAGCCCACCCAAACTGCGAGGCAGCGAGTCTGGGAGAACCACAGGGCCTGTCTGCATTGGGGTTTTCAACTTTCTAACAGCAGGAAACTGAACATCCTTGTCCTGCTCCTGCCCCTTCTCCATGGCCCCGCCCTGTTCATGGCATCCACCCTCCCTCCGTTGCTCTCTCTGCCCCACCCTCGCTCATTTTCACCGGGCTGGAGTAGGGGGTTGGGGTGTGGGTGCGAGCTCCGGTTGGGGGTGCAGGCTCTAGAGTGGAGCCAGGGATCAGAGGTTTGGGGTTCTAAATGGGGGTTCTGGACTGGGGCTGAGGGATTCAGTGTGAGGGGGGCTCTGGACTGAGGTAGGGGTTGGGATGCAGGAGTGGGTGTGGGGTCCAGGAGGGTGTTTGGGTGCAGGAGGGGGCTCCGAGCTGTGGTAGGGGGTTGGGGCATGGGACAGGGTGCAGGGCGCGGGCTCCTGGCGGTGCTTAGCCATGGAATAGTGGCCGGCATGTCACTCCAGCTCGGGGGCAGCCAGGTGACTCCATGTGCTGTCCCCTGGTAGCTCCGGTCAGCATCACTGACTGAGCTGTTTAAAGTCTGGTTGGTGGCGCAGCGAGGCTGGTAGGCTCCCTGCCCGGCTCTGTGGCGCGACTCCCAGGAAGCGGCTGGCTTGTCCCTCCAGCTCCTAGGTGTATGAGTGGCCACCGGGGGGGGGTCTGCATGTTGCCCCCACCCTGAGTGCTGACTCCACAGCTCCCATTGGTGGGGGCCCGGCTCGCGTTTCCTACTCTGACGGGAGCCCCTTTGCCCAGAGCTGATGAGGAGCTGGCGGCCAATTCACAGGCTCAGCCCTCCCCAGCTACAGCTGCCCACCCAGGGAAGAGGTTGGGAGGGAGGCTGGGTTCAGGGGCCGGTCCCACCCCATCTGGAAGGTTTGGCTGGTCAGGGCAGGGGTCAGTGAGAATCTTCCATGCGGCAAGGCCATTTCTGGGGAGGCCGTGGATCCCCTGGGTGGGGAGATGTAATTCCCACAGCAGCGATAGGGGAGGGAGGGTCCCTAGCTCCTCACAGAGCATCCTGACAGAGTGACCCTGTATCCGATTCCATCCCACCACCTGGGGATCCCCAGGAAGGGCACGAGGCAAAGAGCCTCCCTGCAGGGATGTGCTCAGGGCCCCAGGTTCAGGACTCACCAGCGGCTGCTGCAGGGCAGGCCCAGCCAGGGCTTCCCCGGCCAGTGCTAGTACCAGCAGCAGCAGCAGCAGCCACAGGTGTCGCATAGTCCCCTCGGGCTGCGTCTCCTCACGGGATACTTGGGGATCCTTAGAGGTTTTTAAGGCCCGACTTGACAAAGCCCTGGCTGGGATGATTTACTTGGGGTTAGGCCACCTATGGCATGCGTGCCAAAGACGGCACATGAGCAGATTGTCAATGGCACTCACACTGCCCGGGTCCTGGCCACCAGTCCAGGGGGCTCTGCATTCTAATTTAATTTTATATGAAGCTTCTTAAACATTTTGAAAACCTTATTTACTTTACATACAACAATAGTTTAGTTATATATTATAGACTTATAGAAAGACACCTTCTAAAAACATTAAAATGTATTACTGGCAGGGGCGGCTCTATGTATTTCACTGCCCCAAGGACAGCAGTGAGGTAGCCTTCGGCGGCTTGCCTGCGGGAGGTCCACTGGTAACGTGGATTTGGTGGCGCGCCTGCGAGAGGTCCGCTGGTAACGTGGATTTGGCAGCATGCCTGCAGGAGGTCCTCCGGTCCTGCGGCTTTGGCGTACCTGCCACTGAATTGCCGCTGAAGCCGTGGGACTGGCAGACCTCACTCAGTCATGCTGCCAAAGGTAGCCTGAGTGCCGCCCTCGCAGCAACCGGCGGGGCGTCCCCGGGGGCCTGCTGCCCCAGGCACGCGCTTGAGGCACTGGTGCCAGGAGCCGCCCCTGATTACTGGCACGCGAAACTTTAAATCAGGGTGAATAAATGAACACTCAGCACAGCACTTCTGAAAGGCTGCCGACCCCTGCTCTAGTGGATAAGGTGTTGGACTGTGACTCAGTGAAGCTAGCTTCCAATTCCTGGCTCTACAACTGACATAGGGCAAGTACCTTCCCCTTTCTGTTCCCCCTTCCACTCTTTCTCTGCCTGGCCTAGTGAGATTGTAAGCTTCCTGGAGCAGGGACTCCTCTCGCTATGTGTCTGTACAGTGCCTTTCCCACCGGAGCCCTGATTTGGGCTGGAGCATCTAGGCGCTGCAGTGATACGAACAACAATCATGGAACTGACTGAACCAAGAATTGTGATCAGACCCAAATGCAAAACCCATCTCTTAAATGTAGCTTTGCCACTATGAACCACACACACACACACAGAGTAGCTTTGTCACCACACCCACCCACCCACACGCACGCACACACACACACACAAATAGCTTTGTCACCATACACAGACACAGACACACACACACATGATAGTGAGTTTCATTTGGAAGGCACACAGATTTTACAGTGATAGGGGGCCACATAGGTGTTATGTTCACCACTGACAAACAGAGAAAACAGAGAAAAATATAAAATACTCTTGTTGGAAGTTGCAACGTAGCACAACTTTAATTTCTTAGAATACAGAAACTTAACATGCAAGAACCAAATACAGGAAGAAATAAAGCAGCCTGCTCCTTAAATCAGGGAGGCACAACTCATCCCACCTTGCTCTAGGCTGGTTCTTTGCAGACTGACTCTGCAAGCTTCCCTACTGAACCCCTGGCCTGCAAGGAGGACCACACAACCCTGCTGAGCATTTAAAGTGATAGCGTATAATTTTGACACGGTTTTCAATACACCACTCTAGGTACCTGGACACAGAGCAGCTCCTGCAGGAGGCCAGAGTTCTGTGAGCTGCATCCGCTGCCCCCCACCACCTGAAACACACAATCCATTGAGGTGTCCAGAAGCTGCTTCCACTTGACCTCTGCCACCAAGAGAGTAGAGGTAGACATGTCCCCCTTGTACATTACTTAGGGCTCCTTTGTAGGTGGGGTGGGGATTAGTAGGTACCCTTTGTCATTAGCGATCGCTCACAGAACGGTAATTAGACTTTAACCTCTTCTCTCCCCATAACTTCTCTCGGTGTCCAAAGAGAGACCAAGGTTGTCACAGTGGGCTCTGCGGAAGAGGGAGGCTCCCTGAACTGGTACAAAGAGCAGACACGGAAGTTTTTAAAAACGGTTCTGCTTTCAGGGAGTGCCAGGCAGCAGCCACCAGCAGGCAGCAGAGGGTAACGCCCAAGGCCCGGGGTGGCTGTGCTGGTGGAAGGGTGACCTCAAGGCCTCCTGGCTGGTTCCCAGCAGGGGAGTCCCTGGGCAGTAGGGCTGGGGGTACCATGCTTTGCTATGGGCCAGGCACCCCGGCTCAAGGCGCCATCTCCATGCGGCTCCCGGGAGGTGCCTGGCACCGCTGTGCAGCCCTGCCCGTTGCAGTAGGCGAGCAGGCGAAGGGCAGCGTGTTTTGCCTGGCTCAGAAGGGGAGGGCTAGCGATGGCCAGACTGGCTCAGAATCCATCCGCGCGTCACCCTTCCCTGTTACAGCTTTGCTCCTCAGCCCCGGGCCATGCCGGCTGGCTCACAGGCACTGGATGGCTCCTTCCCCAGGGCCAATGTCCCAGAGCGGCTCTGTCCTCCCATGGCACCTGCTGCTCACGCATTCACTGGGCCAGGACCCAGAGCCCAAGGTAACCTGCCTTAACTCTTTCCTGGCTACCAGCCTGAAAACTCCTGTCTCTGTATGTGAGGGAGAAAGAGTGAATCCCCCCAAGGAAGGCCCATGGGGTCCGTGCTCTAGGAGCTCTGCCTGGGAAGGGCATTGTTAATGTGGGGCCTGGAGACACTCATCCTTCTTCCCCAGCAGCAGCTTCCCCAGGGCTGTGCTGAATCTGAGTAGCCTTGGACCAGCCCCAGCCCCTCTGAGGGCCGCCCTGGCTGCCTGAGAGCCCCCAGGAAAGTGGGAGTGTGTAGACACTCACCCTGTCCTGGGCTTTCTTCAAGCAGCAGCCACCATGGGCGCAGGTGCAACACGAGGGTCACTGGAGAGGGAGGTCGGGTCCCCTCAAGCTAGCGCCGCCTCCCCGAGCTATGCTACACTGTCGCCCCAGGGCTGTATCAGAAGAACCCGCCAGGCACCTGGGGTGATGCTGTTGTGAGCTCGTGCACTCTCACTGCATCCTCCTGGGAAGCTGAGGGGGTGCGAGGGTGGGATGGTAGGCAGCAGCAGGGGATTGAGGGAGGAGACTGAAGCGGGCAGATAGCCTTGCGGCTATGGCACAGGACCGGCTCTCCAGAGAGCTGGGTTTAATTTCTGCCTCTGCCACCGCACCCCTGGCTCATTTTGGGCAAGTCACTTACCGTCTCTGGGCCTCAGTTCTCCTCAGTGAAATGGGGCCAACGATACTCCCTTGCTTCCACCCTTTGCCTGCCTAGATTGTAAGTCCCTTGCGGTAAGTCCTTTCTCTCACAAAGTGTTATGTACCATGCTTAGCACATGGGTTCCCTGAGCTCAGCTGGACCCGCTCAATGCTACTGCTCAGCTCCTGTGCACGAAGCCTTTGAACAAGTATTTCACAAGCACTTACATGTACACAAAAGTGTAGCCCCATGGAGCTGCCTTAAGGTGGCAGCATAAGCGCACAAGCGCTCACAGCACTGCCCTGCGGCTGGAATACATTGGCAGGCTACATCCCCCAGCAGCACGTTTTTACTATTTAAAAAGCATTTGGTCCCACTGCTGTGGTGGCTCAGCCGGGCTGTGGCTGACGGGGTGCTGCTCTGTAATAACTGCGGACACTGTATGTGATCTGGTTATAGGATGGGTCCTGTATGACTACGTTGGTTCAGTGTAGTAGCCGTCTTTTGGGAAAAACAAGCAGGAAGTTAAACAGTAGCTCAAGATAAGCTCCCTCCTGGTAAACAGTTCAAGGTGACAGAGGCAATGCCTGAGCTCGCTGTAAAGATCCTACCTCTGGGCTCAGCCCCGGTCACAGAGATCATATGCCAAGGCTGCAGGGCCGGCTCCAGGGTTTTTGCCGCCCCAAGCAGCCCTCTCCCCACCCTCCACCAAAAAAGCAGCGATTGCGATCTGGGGCACTTCGGCGGGAGGTCCTTCACTCCAAGTGGGAGTGAGGGACCCTCCTCCGAATTGCCACCAAATAGCTGGATGTGCCACCCCCCTCCAGAGTAGCCGCCCCAAGCACCTGCTTGCTAAGCTGGCGCCTGGAGCCAGCCCTGCAAGGCTGGGTGCCAGCAGTGCAGAAGGACTGCAAAGAATTAAAAGGTCCCTCTTGGTCCAGAGGCCAGGGGAGCAGTTGCTGAGAAGCTGACCAGATGGACAGACAATGCTGGGGATGTCTGGAGTAGGTAGGCCTGCCAGGGGCCCCATCGCAGGGTGGTAGGGCTTTACATCAGACAGACTGTTTGTTGATTTAAAATCTTTTTCCTCTTATTTTATGTTCCTCCAGTTAAGGCTAAATGGTACTTTGGTTCCACAAGGCAATCTGGTCACTGAATTCCCTCACGATCACAGGCTCCTGAAGGGAAGAAAGGCAGGTTCCAAGCTCAGACGGAGCTTTTGGGGTAGGCACGGGTGAATTTCAGGGTGCTATAGGCTAAAAGTGGGAGAATCACATGATTCCACCCCAGGAGAGGTAAGGGCATGAGGAATGGCACATCAGGCAGAGGACAGAGATGCAGCCAGCCCTGTAACCAGGGGCACAGCTGCTACCTACATTCTTAAGACTCCCCTTGCAGATCTAACTTGCTCCTGTTAGCCTTGCTACAGGAGCAGCTCCCGGACCATGCGGAGCACTTCCGGCAGCTGCCGCATCTTTTGGTCTTCGTTCACCCCCTTTTCCCTGACAACAACCACAGATCCGTGTTTGGTTGCTTCCCCCAGAAACAAGCAGAGATCTGCCCTATACATGACCCCTGCAGCAGTCTGAAGACAATGCATGCTGAGTACTAAATATCCCCATGACGTTCCCAGGCACCCTACAAGGCAGGGCTACCTTCTCTACGAAGCCCAGCTGTAGTCTGGCTTGAGAGGGGAGTGGCCAAGAAATACGCTTGCTCCCTTTGGACCATAGAATTTATTATCCCCATGCTTCAGAGTGGTGAAGCCCGCCCCAGAATCCACCCTAGTCAGCGGAGCAGGGATTCCTTCCTGGCCTCTGCAGCAATTTGCTTATGCCCTGAAGCATGAGATTTATTTACCCTTATTTTAGCCCCTTATCTACAAAGATCAAATTAACCAGCCTCTTTCCAAACCTAGCCATGGTTCTTAAAGCGACGCTTCCTTCCTGGCCGTTCCCTCACCCCCTCCTCAACAGAGATATTTTAGCTCCTGAGAAGGGCATGGGGGGGACACATAGCCCCCTTGCTCACAGTGTGTGGGGTATCTACGAGACAGCTTCCATACGAACCCAGCTCCTGAAGAAGGAAGTAAGGCTGATAACCAAACAGCAGCACAGCTGGTCTGTCCCAAATGCGTCAGTCTTAGGGGTTCTGTCACTAGGGGCGGCTCCAGGCCCCAGCAGGCCAAGCGTGTGCTTGGGGTGGCATGCGGCGGGGGGCGCTCTGCCAGTCACCAGGAGGGTGGCAGGCGGCTCCAGTGGACCTCCCGGGACCAGCAGACCTTCCGCAGGCACGCCTGTGGGAGGTCCACTGGAGCTGTGGGACCGGCGACAGGCAGAGCGCTCCCCGCAGCATGCCGCCGTGCTTGGGGTGGCAAAATGTCTAGAGCCACCCCTGTCTGTCACGCCCTATGACAAAACTCCCACTGGCTTCAGTGAGTGCAGGACAGCCTCAGAGGCGTAACCACCCTGAAAAAGGCACCAGGGGGCTCTGGGTTTATCGTCTCTCTGACTCCAGATCAAACATGCCCCGTTTACGTGTAAGACATGGACAGGGAGGGCTCTGGCTACCAGCCCTGCAAGCCCCTCTGGGATTGGAGCAGCTCACTCTCCTGGAACCATCTGCACCTGGGCCAAGTGGGTGTAAAAGGCAGCCGCTGATGGAAGTGAGGATTCTGACTCGGGAGCATTTTGTGCAGGTGTGAACAGTGTGGCCCAGAGGATTCAGGGGGCCTGGGATCTTCGGTGGCGGGGGGCCCCCTCTTCTGTGTAATTTGGCGGCGGGCGGTCCTTCTGCTCCAGGACCTGCCGCTGGAGTGCCGGAAGACCTGTGGTGGGGGCCCCCTGCCACCCAATTGCTGCTGAAGACCCGGAGCGGAAGAAGCTCCGGCGGCCTGGGCCTCGTGAGAGTTTTTCGGGGGCCCCGGAGTGAGTGAAAGACCCTGCTCCAGAGGCCCCAAAAAACTCTCCTGGGGGCCCCTGCGGGGCCCAGGGCAAATTGCCCCACTTGCCCCCCCTCCCCGGGTGGCCCTGGGTGTAAATGACTCACCCGGGGGCCAAGGCAGGTGGAATCATGCCCCAAGAGCCAAATTGGGTTCTTTCCTTCTCACACTCCCCCTGCCATTGATTGGAACTTTGTAAACAATTCTGCTGGTGATGCACATGGCGAAAGAGCCCCCAGCTCCCTCTCCAAAGCTCTGGTGCCTCCCCGGAGCTAACGGGGATGGAAAAACAGACATCCGTCCCTAACAGCCAGTGCATCTGATATCAAATACACCTCCCGGAGCAGCCCAGTTGAGAAAGAGGATGCAGTTTTTACATAGCCCCCTTTCAGAGCAGAACCCCAGTTTCATAGAAATTCCTGTTGCACGTGATCAATTGCACATCTGCAAAAGTTCAGAAGGGTGTCTGTAGAAAGCACACCAGTTCAAATTCAGCACAGTGCACCGTCAGTGTTCAGGCCTGCTCACACACTGCGGCCGTCGTTGTGTAGATCACCAGGAGAAGGACGGAGCGGAGAATCTTTGTGTTCACGGGAAAAAGATTTTTTTTAAACCTCTTAAAACTTTGCAAGTAAACTTTAAAAAACAACCCCCTACAGAGGAAGTGACCGAGGAGGGAACATTTAAGTCCAAAAAAATAAAGCTTTTGTAAAACAGGAGCTGCCGGACTGGATAAGACCCTAAGTCCATCTAGCCTAATGTCCTGACTCGGACAGTGGCCAGTACCAGCTGCCTCATAGAAAGGTGTAAAAAGCCCTACAGATCTGAGCTAATCTGCCTCTCTAGGAACATCTCCTCCTAATCCCAACAGAGATTTATTTAAACTCTGAAGCAGGAGGTTTAATTTTCCTTCCAAAGCGCTTTGGTTCCCATTACCTATTATACCACTGGATATTGTGGTATAAATGTCTGGTCCATCACAGAATCTTGAATGTTATGAATGGGTGAAAATAGCTGACACTGAAAATGTTTTTGCAACTGAACTATAGTGGTTACGGCCAGCAGAATCAGTATACTGCTAGGCATAAAGCAGAACTGCAGCCAGCCCTTTGGAAATACCAGGCACACAGCGCTAAGCTGATTTTCCACTGGCTTGCACCTTGCATGGACATACAGAGCTTGATCCAAAGCCACACAGACCCAGCTGACATACTCCCATAGGCTTTGGGTCAGGCTCCCCACCGGAGGGCGAGTAAAATGCCACCAGACCTGCATGGGAGCATTTTATACTCATAATTTATTTTATGTTGGTGAACCACTTAGCACAACAGGGCACAACTTCATTGCAGCTTTTGGGGCTGTCACAATATCTGTGTTAAACTAGAAGTAGAAGAATGTGGTGGCTGGAAGGTGTCAGTGTACAAAGAAGAGAAGTTGGTCTGAGTTGGTATCTTGTATTGGACCAGCCGGCCTGTTCTGCCTTGTATTTAGCTGTGACACTCTGAGTACATTTCGCAGCCTGAAGAAGAGCTCTGCGGAGCTCGAAAGCTTGTCTCTCTCCAGGGCCGGCTCCAGGCACCAGCCCAGCAAGCAGGTGCTTGGGGTGGCCAAGGGGAAGGGGCGGCACGTCTGGTTCTTCAGCGGCAATTCAGTGGCAGGTCCCTCTCGGAGGGAAGGACCTGCCGCTGAATTGCCCTCAAAGACAAAAGCGGCGAATTGTTGCCGATGGCGATCGCTTTTTTTTTTCTTCACCGCGTGGGGAAGCAAAAACCCTGGAGCCGGCCCTATCGCTTTCATCCACCAAAGTTGGTCCAATAAAAGATATTACCTCACACACTTCAGAGGCGGCTCCAGGCCCCAGCACGCCAAGAGTGTGCCTGGGGTGGCAGCCGCGGGGGGCGCTCTGCTGGCGCCGCGAGGGCGGCAGGCAGGCTGCCCTCTGCGGCTTGCCTGCGGAGGGTCCGCTGGTCCCACAGCTTCGGAGGACCTCCCGCAGTCTGCCGGAGTCGCGGGACCAGCAGACCCTCTGCAGGCAAGCCGCAGAGGGCAGCCTGCCTGCTGTCCTTGGGGCGGCAAAATGCCTAGAGCCGCCCCTGCACACTTTGTCTCTCTACTATCCTGAGACTGACACAGCTACAGCAACGCTGCCAACACTAAACCTTAGAGGCATTAGCTAAGTCAACGGAGGAATTCTTATGTTGACCTAGTGCTGATTACGTGGGGGGGGGGGCATAGGATGGCATTTTCCACACCCCGCAGATTGGTAACTGTACCAATGTAAAGTCCAGGCATGGGCCAGGCCTCAGTTAACTTTCATTTGGAGACATGATCCTGTGACTGTGTCTGTTACTTTACATGTGTCTGACAAAAGGCAGCCTGGCCTGCTGGGCAGGACACTGGGTGGTGTAGAGAGGTTAGCTGGGGCTCGTCTCTCTCCGAGGCACAGGGGAACCACACCGCCTCACTGAACTCGGGAAGATGCCTTGTGGGGAACTAGCCCGGCCGTGGGAGTCTTCCTCTGCGGCCTTTGTGAGGGCAGAAATAAACGCAGTGAGCCCAGGCCCTAGGTCAGGGGGGGGCACTGGGGAGTCAGGCGCTCAAGCCCTCAGGCAAGGGCTGAGCAGCAACAATGTAAACAGTAGGTCCAGGCCCTAGGTCCCAAAGGGCTGGGGAGAGGGGGAGACGAGCAGGGGGGACGCAGGCCCTCCCACTCCACGGCGTCCCAGCCTGGAGCCCTGCAGCGGCAGACGACCCGCTGCTGTGTCAGTGGGGATCCTGGCTGCAACACACTGACATGGGCTCTGGCAGTGCTGCAGCCAGACTGGGGTCAGCTGCCCACGGGCTACTTCCACACTCCCCCTCTGGTGGTACCTGGGTCGGGGCAGTGTCCTCAGGGGGCTCCAGCACCATGGGCTCCTCGGGAGAGCTGGTGAGGGGTAGCGTCGGCAGCTCCTCCTGGTAGCTGGTGCGGGGCAGGTTGGTCCCGTCCTCGGGTTTACTGCAGGCCGCTGGGCTTTCCCAATCGTGAGCTGGGCTGGAGGCATCTGGCTTCCCCCGCAGTTGCTCTCTCAATGAGCTCTGAGGTCATAAGAACATAAGAACGGCCGTACCGGGTCAGACCAAAGGTCCATCTAGCCCAGCATCTGTCTACCAACAGTGGCCAATGCCAGGTGCCCCAGAGGGAGTGAACCTAACAGGCAGTGATCAAGTGATCTCTCTCCTGCTGTCCATCTCCACCCTCTGACAAACAGAGGCTAGGGACACCATTCCTTACCCATCCTGGCTAATAGCCATCTATGGACACAACCACCATGAATTTATCCAGTTCTCTTTTAAACCCTATTATAGTCCTAGCCTTCACAACCTCCTCAGGCAAGGAGTTCCACAGGTTGACTGTGCACTGAGTGAAGAACTTCCTTTTATTTATTTTAAACCTGCTGCCCATTAATTCCATTTGGTGGCCCTTAGTTCTTATATTATGGGAACAAGTAAATAACTTTTCCTTATCTACTTTCTGCACACCACTCATGATTTTATAAGGCTGGGCCTTTATACTTCCGGTGCAACACCTGACTCTCTGGGGGGGCGGGCTCAGAGCTCCCTGGCTCTGCCCACTCTGGTATCTGGAGGGATTCGTCTCTCTCTGGAGCGGCGGGGAACCACACTGCCTCACTACAGGTGGGAACTTGGGAGCTTCTGTTCCTGGCTCAGCTACTGACCTGCTTTGTGACTTCTTAAGTCATTTCACTTCTCTCTGCCTCTGTTTCCCCGATCACCCTTTGTCTTGTCTATTTAGAGTGTCTGCTACTTGGGGAAAAGATTTACACTGGGTTTGTGCCTCACCTAGCACAATGAGGCCTTGACCTTGGCTTTGGGGATTGCTACAAAGAATCATTCTATATATTTTCATTTCTGTTTATCCCAATTCTACTCTTCATTCTGCTTCCTTCATCTTAGCTCTCTGGCCACGTCAGAAGGACCCTTCCCTGAGCGATTTGCTAACACCCAAGTAAAGAGGTTACAAAAGTCTGTTCTTGCCACACCAATTTCCAAAGCTTAGCTCTTGCATAAAACTGTTTTCTGATTTGTTAGGAAACAAGAGGCAGCCTGTACTGCTTAGAACTTGGCATGTAGGGGGCGGAGGGCTGCCATTTGACCAGCCCTGGATTGCAAAAACGTGTACTCAATACAAGGCTGCAGAAACGTCTGCGATGCATTTTCAAAGCAGAAGCGGAGGAAGAGTTGAGCAATTCTAAGCGCTCTTCTCTGGGCTGGCAGCTTCTGCCGATCGGCCTGTTAGCTGGCATCAAAACCTGGGCCTTTATTCCTAGAGCTCCAAACCTGCCAAGAGGGTCTGGCTCCCACTTTCCGCTGCCTCGGGGTAAACCAGGAGCAATGCCACAGAAGTTATGGACTGACAGGGGTGCGAAAGAAGCGAGAATCGGGCTCAGGACCTTCATGTAACTGTAGCTGGCAGGGAGCTGTGCAGTCAGTGCACCTTGCCTGATCTGATCATTTACATCATCACAGTGAGGCTTCAGCAATTCAGCTGCAGCGTGGCCCAGCTGTTTGCACACATGGGCCAGAAAACTACCCTGTTACGGCCAGCCAGTGACAAATCGTGGTCACTGCCCTCGATTGGCTAAGAATTAGGCACCTTCTGTTAATTGTATTACTGTCTCCACCACCTCCAGCCTGTCTGCCTGATCCACCCTCCTGCTATGCTTTGTCTTTTAGACTATCAGGGCTTTGGGGCAGGATCTGTCATTTATTACATCTCTGTACAGCGCCTGGCACAACAGGCCTACACCCTGCTTGAAGCTTCAGGGCACAATCATTTAATGAAAATCACATAGTAAGTAACTTCTTTTGTGCTACTTACTCACTCGGTACCTGCTGGCTTGTGCACAAGAGGGGTTTCCAGGCACAGCAGGTGTTACACACACACCTGCTAGATGCAGCTGTCCCCGGCTGTCCCATAGAGCTAAAAGAGCCAACACTCAAGAGCATGATCCTCCATGCTGTGCCACTGATTGTTTTTAATCACAACTCTCCAGGGATTTCAGCTGAAAATGCAGGTTAAAAGCCAGCGCTGGGGGTCGCTTCTGAGGGTCTAGATTAGGGACTGGCAATGTTTGGCACACGGCCCACCAGGATAAGCCCCCTGGCGGGGCGGTTTATTTACCTGCCACATCTGCAGGTTTGGCCAACTGCAGCTCCCACTGGCCGCAGTTCGCCGCTGCAGGCCAACGGGGGCTGTAGGAAGCTGCGGCCAGCACATCTCTCGGCCTGCGCCACTCCCCACAACCCCTATTGGCCTGGAGCGGCGAACCGCAGCAAGTGGGAGCCACAATCAGCCGAACCTGCGGACGCGGCAAATAAACAAACTGGCCCGGCCCGCTAGGGGGTTTACCCTGGCAGGCTGCGTGCCAGACGTTACTGATCTCTGATCTAGATGTGCTTGCAATGATTCGGATGCTTATTCAAAGAGATCCACTTATTTTTTTTCCTTTCACACCCTTAGAAGAGTTCACTGACTCTGGAAATATTTGTCACTGGTCCAGCTGGGCATTTCTAGCCCATCGAAGGCAGGGATGGATTGAATTGGTAAGATCACATTGCATCATTCTCAAGGCCCAGCTAGGCTTTCCTCACTTCCAGTCCTAAGTGACTGGGTACCACAGAGCTGTTTCAGTCGATCGAGCTTTAGAAAATGTCCTTTGTTAATATATTGTCCCTTCCAGTAACCCGTTCTGTAAGCCCAGTTAACAAGACATGCCCAGTCACAGGCTTACCAGGTGTGATGGAGTAGGGGCTATCTGTGTGGGGGATGGGAGAGCTGGGGATTATTTTAGGCGAGGGACAAGTGCTCAGCCTGTAACCAGAGCCAGAGAGTAGGAAGGAGTGTCAACACCTTTGCCCGGGAAGGTGGACAAAGGAAGGGGCTGGCTGGAGGGAGTGGAGTTTAGTTTCGGTTTTGGGCTGGGTGGTTGGAATTCAGGGGACTAGGCTTCCCAGACCCCAGAGGGGCTCTTGACTGAGGGGTCCTGGCTGTGCCTACAAGCTCTGCTGTAACCTGCATTCCTGTTGTCCAATAAATCTTCTGTTTTACTGGTTGGCTGAGAGCCACTGTGAGTCCCAGGAAGAGAGGTGCAGGACCGGACTCCCCCACACTCCGTGACACCAGGTGTGGCAGGGGCACAAGGTGTTGGTGTCCCAAGCGGGTTTGTATTGGTTGAGCGACACCTTGCTGCGTTATTGCTCCCAGAAAAGCCACTTTTGCAGGCGCGCTGCATTCACACCCCACAGCATCCCAGGCCATGGCAGGGCCACTGACAAAGGACCCATTCAGTTGCTCTGACGCCTCAGGCCCAAGTCTGCTTCCACCGAAATGAGTGGGTCTCTCCACACCTGACTGGGTATGTGAGCGTGGCCCTGGGGTCTAAGCCCTGGTGGTGAGCTGTAATAGACTTTCTCCTTTCGCTCACGCGGCAGAAGCCTGTGTTTTCAGAGGCCAAGGATGAAGGTTATACCCCTGCTGCAGCATGTCTGTGATTTAGCTGTAGGGTATCTATTATCTTCAGCCCAGAAACTCATTCCACTGTGGCTTTGTCTTTCCCCGCTTCCCTTCCCAGCAGTAAACTGTCCCCCTCAGCCCCTACTTCCCAGGATCCCATGGCTCCAGGTGATTGCTGTCACACACTGCTACGGCCCAGGGGGCTCTAAGGGTCAGGTACGCACTCCTGGAGTGACCATGGTGGAGGGCGAACAGCTCCTGGCATACGGGAAAATACCATCCAGCGTGTGTGTGTGATCCATGCACAAAGCGAGGGCAGTTGGCAGGTTGCTCAGCCCAGCTCTGGGATACGGATATGGGGCACTGGGCGTTACCATAAGGGTGGGCTCTGGAGAACACGGGCAACCTGCCCTTTGATTGGCTAATTAAATACACATCTCTGCTGTGGTTTGATCCTTCCCATCCCCACGTGTCCTTATCCCTCGCTAGGGCCCCTCTCCTGACTGCTTCGGTGCAGGATCAAAAGAGGGATTTTCGTGGGAGGTTACCTTAGGGTATGGAAAGCACACAAGGCTGACTGGCACAATAATCTGCTTCACACAGGACCACACACACCGGGCTCATCGACGGAGGGGAAAATGCACGTTAGGAGCTTAATCCTGCTCACTTTACTCATCCATGGGCTCTCATTCCCTGCAGCGCTCGTGGGAGGACAGTGACCATGCCGTGAACTGTAGAGGCCCAGGGTGCTCAGAGCCGGGGGATAAGTAATATCAGAGCGGGACATTTCCCTGCCTTGCCTTTGTAACTAAACTACTGGAAGAGGAACGTCTGGGCAGGAAGGGAGGGAACCTTTGCTTAACCACATGGGAATTGCCCATGATGTGAAAGTACCTCTCAGCGCTAGATGGAACCCCCCAGTTTACTACAGCAAGGCCAGGGCCAGTAGTAACTTCCCTGTTTATGTAAGAGCCTGGGATCTGCCCCCAGCTCAGCAACAGGCCCCATCTATGTTCAGATGCATATGGCTCTTCTGGGTAGCCCAGGGCAGCCTGCAGTAATGCTGGCACAACTGCACATTTAATTTGCACACGCGTCCAAGGATTGCACGCTTAATTCAGGCAAGTGCAAGGTGGCCAGCTGAGTGTCTAAATGATTGTTAAGTATCAGAGGAGTAGTTGTGTTAGTCTGGGGTATTCACCCACGAGAACTCATGCTCCAATACGTCTGTTAGTCTACAAGGCGCCACAGGACTCTTTGCTGCTTTTAAATGATGGTTGGCATGCATACATCCATGGTTTGCAGCGCACAGGCCGCTGCCACAGTGACATGGTCACAAATAATTGTGTTCAGATTTCTGAACGCAGCTGCTGCTTTGTACGATTGGTGTCATGACATGTAGGGATTAGAGGACCATGGAAGGGTCCTGCTGCTGGCATGCTCCCTTGTGACTGGGCATGGCATACCAGACTTTCTTCCTCTAATGTCCCCATGGGACAATTGCTCCAGTCCCTGCGGTGGTCTGCCTCATTTCATGACTCGGCCCTCTGGCCAGGTCACAGCCATCCCTTCTGGGGTAACAGACAGTCCAACAAAAACAAACACCTGACCCCCTCTGCCACCCTTGGTTCTGGCCCCAGTGGTTGGTAGATGATTTCCCCAGGGGTTCACACCACCCTACCAGAGGCTGGTAGGGGAACCCAGGCCCGTCCTCTACACTGGTTCCAGTCCAGCGACCCTAGCAGAGGCAATCAAGTTTAGGGTGACCAGATGTCCCGATTTTAGAGGGACAGTCCTGATTTTTGAGTCTTTTTCTTATATAGGCTCCTATTACCCCCCACCCCATCCCAATTTTTCACATTTGCTGTCTGGTTGCCCTAGTCAAGGATCACACCAGACTCCCTGCTGCTAGCTTCCCTCTAGACTTCTCCCTATCAAGGGTGTCAGCAAGGATCTCCATATTTGTCCTGCCAGGGTCAGGACGTGCAGGGCTCCCCCCGGAATACCCCATCAACCCACCAAACAAAAGTATGAACAAACCCACTTCTGCCCTCCTTGGGCTTGACCTTTCATCCCCCCGATCCTCAGGGGAAAACCTCCCAGGGGTCTCTCTCTGCAAGTCCAAATCCTGCCTCAGTATCAGAGCTCATCACCAGAGCCTGCTCCAGCCCCAGAGCCTGCTCCATGCCTCTCCTGGCCTCTTACCGGACTCCCCTTCAGAGCCCACTCATTCCCTGGGCTCCCTCCTGATCTCTCCACTCTAGTCCCAGAGTTACTCCCTGCTCCAGACTTCCTGCCTTTAGAGCAGCGACCCCACTCCGCTGCCAGCTGTGACACATGGGGCTGCCCCTGCTCCCCACAGCTGCAGCCAGCTGGGTTAATTGGCCTCTCATTAACCCTTTTACAGCCAGGATGGGGTATATGTATCCTATCACAGGGCCAGGCAGGATCAGGTCCCCCTTGCGTACACACACACGCACAGTATGATAGCTTACAATCTCAATCAGGCCCTTTTCAGTTTCTTTCCCTTGAGTTGGGCAGGGGGATAAGAGGTATCTCCTAAGCAATACTCACTTGTGATGCCAAACTGCAGCATCATAGCTGGCATTAAAATGATGGTCACTGGACCCCTGAGTTAGCTCGGCACTGCAATGAATGGGGCAGGAGCTGTTGTTTCAGGCTGTCTGCAGGCTCAGGCAGACATTGCTGCAGAGGGCACAGATGAGATTGCATAGAACAAGATGGCAGTTGGGGAGACGTGGTGCTCCACCATGTTGCTGGGCATCTCTCACCCAGACCCTGGGAGTTAAGAGCTAATAATAAATGAAACGTATGGCAGGGAGCTGCACGGCCACTTGTTCCTTCTTTCTTCGCAGCTGCTTGCCCATGCCAAGACAGACAAATGTTTAGCAATATGTACAGCCCCAGCATTGTCCCTTGTTTGCGCTGAGCTTCTTGTTTTGCATGTACCAGCAAACTGGCCAAGGGAGATTTCCTGTAAACAACAGGAAAAGCCTCGGTTTCCGGGGAGCCCAAGGACTTAAACAGTGAGTCATGAGTCTCCCCACAGTGACAGAGAGATATAAAAGGGCTTATATCTCCGCTGGCACTCCGCTGGCACTGCCTCCAGTGAGCCCAAGGATGGAGACCTGCTGCCGGTGCCTCTTGCTGCTAGGCATTTTGGCTGCAGCAGCCACCGCGGTGCCTTCTCAACACAAGACGCTAAGCTATGAAGAGGCCGTTGCCCTGGCTGTCGATTTCTACAACCAAGGATCAGGCATAGATCATGCCTTCCGGCTCCTTAAAGCGAACCCACAGCCTGAGTGGGTAAGTACCAGCTCACTCCCTTTATGGCGCTATACCCTGGCTGCAGCTTGAAACCAGGCACCAGAATCAGACCCTCACCCACTAGGCTCTTCGCTCCCCCAACCCAACTCCCATTTATTCAAAATACAACCCAAGAAGCTTTGAGATATTCACACCAGGTTATAACACAGCAGCTTCCTGCCTTGTAAGTCTAACACTGACAGACCCCGGGATCGAACCTGGGACCTCTGAAGCTTAATGCATGAACCAAAAGCCACAATGGCTGTTAGCTGAGGCTGTAGCAGACCCATTAATTTCTAAGTGGTCTCAGTGTCACTAGAGGGGCCAGAACACCACACCCAGGAGGTGTGTGGGTTACATACTTCCCTAGCTGAGGAAAGACATCCTGAGCTTCAGAGACTTCCCAGCTGAAATCCCAGATGAGCCCCCACTTGTAACACCAACAGACCCCAGTTGTTGTCTTGTGGGATCAAATCTGGGACCTCAGAGGCTGAGCCTCTACTGCATGAGCTAAAAGCCACATGGTTCTTAGCTAAGGTGGTAGTGCTCATTAAGCTCTAAGTGGTCTCGGTGCCACTAGAGAGGGCAGAACACCATATCTAGGAGATATGAGGGTTACATACAGACAACCATGAAAGGTCGTTAACGCAGCCTTTCCATAGGATTTAAGATAGGGATCGTTTTCTCTCTAGGTAAAAATTCATGATAAACCTTAATATTACACATATTGCAGAGTTCTCTATCTCTGTATTTCCAATGGAGAACCATGCAATAAGAGAGGAGTTTTGAATTAAGGGCCAGGTGTTCAAGCATTTGGTTGTGCAAAATACAGAGGTGATAGCTAGACTAATTTGCACATGTGATTGCTGGGATTGCTTGTGCAAACTGGTAATTGCATTACCAGCAGTGCATTTGTGTGTGTATTTGTCCAGTTTGCATGCTCACTAGTGACAATTATGTGACTATTTGCCATCCAAAATGTTTGTAAATCTGCCCCCTAGTGTCCACTGTGTGCCTCACTGTGCAGTGAATTGACATCTCAATAAGATAAACCCTGAGACACTACTCTGATGGGAGCCATACAAAAGCCTAAAGTACAGAGCTGGAGACCGAGTTGAAAGTAGATTTATGGAGATTTAGCAACAGAGCCACCTGCTCCCCGTGCGTCCTTTGCAAAAGACCCATTTTATTTGTAAATTGCAACGATGGGGCTCAATCCTGCTCTCAGTCACTCCGGTGTAAATTGGAGGAGTTCCACTGGTGTGAGCTGGGTGACGCGTGGGAACTTTGTCTTCTGCCGCATTACAGCTGGACCAGTGCGCTACCTGCGGCTGCACTAGTGCTGAGCTGCAGCCCGCTGCATGGTTGCTCTTGCTGGATAAATGCAGAGAGAGAAGTTGGGATAGCACGTGGATGATGTGAGCTAAATAGCTAAGCAGAGGCTGCTGTGTGGGTGCTGTGGTGGATATGGGGGCTTACTCCTCATCAGCGTTTATCCCAATCTTCTATTTCATTTCCCCGCCCCCCAGGATATGACGTCTAACCCTCAGCAGAAGCTGAAGTTCACGGTTAAAGAAACCGTGTGCCTAGTGTCAGAGAACCGCCATGGGACCGAATGTGACTTCATAGACAATGGGGTAAGCCATAACCGTCTCTGGAGACAGCTCCACGGGCTCTGTCTCCTGTTTTGTTTAACACCCAGCTGCCGTGGTCCCTGATCAGCGCTATCTAGCCCCCAGGGCTAGCAGGCGTAGAACGCTCTTCACCATGGCCCTTTGTGGGGTGACAGGCTCTGTGCTGAAATAAAGGGGGCTAGTCATGGGAGTAAACCCTACCCAGGAGGGGTAAGAGATGCGGCGCCAGACCCAAACCCTTTTGCTGGAAATGAATAACCGGAAGGGGAGTGAATTCATTTTACAAGCGTAAGCAGATGTTCACAGGCTGCTCGGCTGTTATCGCCCAGCAGGGAAGACTGCTGCTGGGGGTAAGCGTTCTTAGAGAAATGGTTGGAGGTGTACATGTATCTTCTGTCCATAATGGTTTTCAGCCTGTAGTCCAGCACTGCTCAGGAAGCAGCAATGGCCCATCCAGCTTTCTGCCTAGCCCAGAAGTTGCAACGTTTCCTCTCTACCGTGGTCCTCACCAGGGTCATCCAGCTGTAGTCACCTCTGGGCTAGACTCTTGTCATGTGCTCTACTTAGGGCTGTATTTGCAGACCACCAATGGCTTTAACTAGCAGGGATGCAGCTGGTGGATAAAATGGCCATCCCAATCTCTCCCTCTTGTACCCAGCCATAGGCTGAGGACTTCAACCCATTTTCCCCATAGCCAGATTTGTACCCACACCTCCAGAGGTGGCTCACGCAGTGCCCTTCCTCCCACGGCACTCAGAAACTGAGCTGAGATCTTCCTCCTCACAGGTGGTCAGAGACTGTTCGGGATCCTTCTCCACCCAGCAGGAGTCGCCCATAGTCATCATCAGCTGCAACACTGTGACCCAGGAGGTAGGTTTTGCACTCTGGTGACACCATCTTCCAAGTGGGGGCTGGGCCGGTGATGGGGCAGGGTGTTTTCCCCATCAGTTCCCTGGGTGGGATTTGAGACTGTGAGGATAGCACAGTGATGGGTGTCTAGCTGCATCCGGTAGGGTCATAGCCACTAGAGACCCCCCCTTGGGCTGACAGCTGAATCCCACAGATCCCATCTGCCATGCAAACACCTCACTGGGATATAGGAGGAATCCAAACTTTGATGTCATCTCCACCTGGGACCAAGAGATGGCCAGGTGGAGGGGGGGATGCCCTCTCTGCGGCTACGATTTAGTCCCATTTAGGAGATTTATGGGTAACCGATACAGCAGGAGCCTTTCCTAAGCCCATATAACAGAAATTGCCCCCTCCCACGATGTAGCAAGGACTTTCCCCATGCCCAGAGAACCATCATGGAAGCAAGGCTTGGACAGAAGTGGGAGGTGGGTACTCTTTCTTCCATGAAAGCTTTGTCCCAGAGCTCTGGCTCTCCAGCAAGGCCCTCCCAGACAGGACCCATCATGCAGTGTCAGCCTTCAGCCAGGAAGAGAGAAGCAACAGTCTCTTCCTGGGGGGACCCAAGGGCTGCAGCTGCTTCCTCCTCCTCCCAGAGCACCCAGTTATAGCATCCCCGCCACTAAGCTCCCAACTCCTGGCCATGGAGCAGGCGACCAAGCTGGGCCTCCTGACTCAGACCTCCCCAACACAGGGCAGTGCCGAGAACATAGCAATGGGCTGTTTAAGGAAGCCACTTCCTCCCACTTCCCAAGCAAATCCAGGGGGGCAGATAGTGATACAGAGCCCGTATCAGTCTCCCTGTAAACACTCATGTGCTCCTTTCTCTCCAGGATACTCACATCAGGAGGGCCAGGAGCCCAAGACGTAGGAGGCGGCGTCCTCACTGGCACCTACCTGGCTCCTACACACTCATCTCCCATGGCGGAGGCGGAGGCAAAGGCAGAGGCAGTAGATTACAAGTGGCCTGATGGGAAGAGGCCTGGGTATCCACACAGCAGCTTCTGCGATTCTCGCTTTGTTGCAACCTTTGTTGCTTTTTTCCTTCCATTTCTGTTTGTTATTTACTCCTGACACCATGTCATGTTCTTCTGCACCAGATGTGGACTGGCTCCAGAGCTTCCTTATACCCACCAGATATGTTCATCATAAGAGCCTTTAATGCTTTGCCGGGTGGGATTTGACACACAGGTGTGGCAAAAAGGTATTAAATAAAGTATTTGACACACAGACCTCCCCCAGTGGCTTGACAGTATAAAACAATTTAGCATTTCATTACAGCTCCAGCCTTCTCCTTCTAGCTTCTAACTGGCTTGTAAGTGACTCAGATACCAAGGTGGCCACACGACATCAGAACCACGGTCCAGCTAGGCCAGTGTCCTGCCTCATGCCGTGACTAGCTTCTCACGATGGCGCAAGGAGGAAAGACGTTTCAAACACTGTCTCATTTCCCATCTTTCCTTGAGTTGGTTTTAAATGGCACGTGTCCTTTCCTCCACAAGAGATTTAGCACAGCCGGGCGACACAGGGGTGGGCCTTCGAGTAACATTCGTCCCTGGGCTTCCTGCCCAGCGTTGTGAGTCCAGGGATGCCCAGCACAAGTGCAAGCACTCTGGGCTCGAAGCCAGAAGGGACACATGAGGAGCTGGGGTGGAAAGAGCTGGGAATGGGGCTCCTGCCTCACAGCTGGTGGCTCGGTACGAGTGACAGGTGCTCCAGAACTGTCGATTGATGAAGATGGTTCAAACAGTCACTGTGTATGGGCTTGAGCCAAAGCCCACTGAAGCCAGGAGGTGTCTTTCCACTGACTTCAGTGGGGTTTGGGTCAGGCTTTCAGCTCCCGCTTCCCTTGACCTGTTGGGGGTGAGAAGCGCCGGACGTCACCTGGGCTCTCCCAGTGGCAGAGCAATCGCTGCAGCACTGAAGGCCCCATACCACTGACAAGAACCCCAAGGCAATGTAGAAAGGAAGTAGAGGCTGAAATTTCCCCCGAGATCAGGGGAGACAGAGACAGTATTTGACACTGCATCAGGCTTCCCAGTCTCCCCTTAACCTTTGGCAGGGGGCCCTAGATACATACTAGTCTCAGTGCCCCGTTTCGGGGTGGGGAGAGTTCATCCTCCCTAAAGTTGTGGTTTAGTACAATTACATCCAAAGACGCTATTAGAGTCTATCTGCTTATGAAGGTTCCTGTAAATCAGAGGTGGGCAAACTACAGCCTGCGGGCTGCATCCGGCCTGTGGGACCATCCTGTCCAGCCCCTGAGCTCCTGGCCTGGGAGTTCGGGGGGTGGTCAGGGGCCAGGGGTGTGGATAGGGGTCGGGGTGGTCAGAGGGTGGGGAACAGGGGGGTTGAATGGGAGCAGAGGTCCCAGGGGGGCAGTCAGGAAGGAGTGGGGGTTGGATGGGGCAGCGGGGGGCAGTTAGGGGTGAAGTATCCGGGGATGGTCAGGGGACAGGAGGAAGGGGTGGTTGGATGGGGCAGGAGTTCCGGGGAGGCAGGAAGGAGAGGGGGGTTGGATGGGGTGGTAGGGGGCAGTTAAGGGCAGAGGGTCCGGGGACGGTCAGGGAGAAGGGATGGTTGAAGGGAGGCAGGGATCCCGGGGGGGCAGTCAAGAAGGAGAGGGGAGGTTGGATGGGGTGGGGGGGTCCGGGGTGGGCGAGGGCAGAAAGCAGGTGGGATGGATTAGGCAAGGTCCCCTGGACCGTCAGGGAACAGGGGGGTGGGGGCGGTTGGATGAGACACAAGTCCCAAGGGGGCCATCAGGGGGCAAGAAGCAGGAAGAGTCAGATAGGGGGCGGGGGCCAAGCCAGGCCATGCCTGGCTGTTTGGGGAGGCACAGTCCCCTCACCGGCCCTCCATACAATTTCAGAAACCCGCTGCTGCCCTCAGGCCAAAAAGCTTGCCCGTCCCTGCTGCAGATCCTCACCCCATTGCTTCACTTGGATATTGTGGATTTAGGCTGTGAACTCTCTGGGGCAGAGACACTGTCTCTCTATCTGTGCAGCTCCTGGCGTACTTTTAGCGTGGTATGAATACATTGCAATAACCACCTGAGCTATCTAGGCTGGCTGGAGAAGGAGCAACATTTCTCGCAGCTATCCCAGAGAAACACATTCAGTGAGGTGTCTGTGCTCACTACCCGTTTGCCATGTAACTTGGAAGGCTTACAGCCCACTTCTGGAAAGCAATAGAACATGAGCCTGAAGTCCATGACATGCTTAGGTCCCACTGAAGTCCATGAAGTTCTCTCCTGAAGAGAGGAGCTTTCTTCAGCCAGGCTCTGGGGCATTTAATCTGTCACCCCCTGCCAGCGTGGGATTGTTCCCTACAAGGTAACGCGCACCCCAGTGCCTTTCCCAGCCTAGTGTCAGCAATGGGATTCCCTCCACTGCCCTTGGCAGACTCGTCCACGGCCCCCAGATGTTCTACCTAGATCCCCTTGTGCTAAGTTTTATCCCAGTTGGTTGCAACTGCTTTCCTCTGAGTCTCACCCTAACACCCTGTCCTAGTCCTGCCCCCCAGCCACTCCTGAATGTACCATCCTCCTCTCACCCAAGTAACAGTCCCCTTGGAGAACGAGCTCTTCATGCTCTGTTCCTGTGCTCTGTGGGCCAGACACAGACAGTCTTGCACTGAGAGGGGCTCCAATCACAGATCTGACTGTGGACGCATCTCTAATGCCCCATGTGGGCACTGCAGGGGATTTGAACTTTCAGGGTCTGAAGTTATGAAGCCACTAGACAGACTCCCACTGATTTCAACAGGCTTCAGATCCAGCCCTTGCTGATTCGTGCGCTTTTTGCCCCCACATGGCTTCTCTTGGGTTCCAGACACGAATTGGGTCTGAATTTGGCTCAGGCAGATCAGACGGTAAATAAATTTAGATAATCAGCTGTGATATTTACAGCTATTCCCAATCCCAAACGTGAGTGCAGTCACTAAGTATGGGGAATCTAAACACAATTACACCTGGCTGTCCTAAGCAGATCTCAGGCACATACAGAGTGTAACAGAAATGTGTCAAGCCTCACCCTTCACACTGCGAGTATAGCCAGTAACATCACCCCCTGCATGGCCTCTCCAGGTGAAAGTTACCCCTGGGTGGAGGGCCAGCCCAGGGCTATGTACCACTGAAGTCCCACGGATGATCTCTGTGCTGCGTAAGGCTCTCCGTGAATGTTCTCTGCTGGTCATCTGATTTGCTGTGTCCGTCATACAGGAAGGCTGGCCCTTGACTCGGTTACAACCTCTTGATTTCTACGATCAGACAATCATCCATTAACCTGTCTTGGTTCCTGCCCCATGGGTTATTTCCCTGACAGCTCGGATGCTCTTTCAGTCTAGTTACACATGTTGTGGAGCACCTGTTTGCTCGGAGACTTATTGTTCCTCATGGCCTATGAAACGTGTCTGCAAGCAGGGGTGCTGGACTAACCTGTGTAGTGGGGGTGCTGAGAGCCATTGAACCAAACCCTGCATATAATGGAGTCCATTTCAAGCCAGGGGGGTGCGGCAGCACCCCCAGCACCTATGTCCACAAGCGTCTTTCTCAGCACAGGTCTACCACTGCAGCAGCCCCCAGTAGTGCGGTCTGGTCTCCTACGCTGCTCTGCCAAAGGGCCTGCAACCTCACCGCTAATCCAGTCCTGAGCAACCCCCGCTACCCCCCATGTAGCTTCACAATGCACCTCAGGGCTGAGCTGCAGCTCCCTTGCTCTTCCATCCCTGGTCTTTCTCCTCCCCCACCACCCACCAGGGCATACGGATCGTGACCTGCAGCATTCCCAGCCCTGGGTGTCCTCCATCTCTGCCAGGCCATCTCACCCATCCTGCTGTTCCAGTCCTGCTCCCACCCCACAGTTCTGCCTCTGGCCTCATGGGACCCTCCCTGCTCAGTTTTTCAAGGTGATGGATACTGCATGAGGGACTGGGGAAGTGATGGGCTAACAGCAAAATCAGGGAGAAGAGCCCAAAAGATGGAAAAATGTCCCCCCAAAGCCGTCTTCTCCCTCAGCTCAGGGTGTGGTGTCGAGCAGCCCAAGTAGGGGCTGCTGTGGTCCTAGTGAGCCACCAGGAGGCCCGCACAGCCCCTCTGCATCCAGTGCAGGGAAGGGCCGTCCTATTGCCCCACTAGGGACCTTGTGGGACCGGTTTGTGCACTTGGGTTTTCCTGAATGCTGTGATGGGCACGGTCCTGTCCCAATCAAGAGAAGGCTAACAAGCCCCTCTGGGCTCAGCTGGCACTAACTAAGCACACAGCAGTGCCTGGGACACTTGGGGGAAACATGCTTAAAAGGGAGCTCGTCAAGGGAAGAGGTGGCTCCCAGGACCAGAGCAGCTGTGCCCTAGAGTTCGCTGTCTCTTACAGTGGGGTCACTGAGAGGAAGACAGCGTGTACGCTGCCCCCCACAAGGACTCGCCAGACGAGATACAAACCAATTGCCCCCGGAAGAACTCAAAGATGAGCCCTGACCTGGGGTTTAGCCATATCTCATGGCCACAAATTAGCCAAACCAGTAGAGATCCCCTTAATTAGAAGGTTCCCAGACTTGTGAATCCGGGAAGACTGGAGGAAGTTTCCCAAAAGCGGAAAGGACTTTAGAAGGGAGAGACTCTGAAAAAGCCCAAGCTGGGCCTGGCAAAGCCCCGGCCTATCACACTTCCTTCTGCAGAAATCTCTGCTGGCAAAGGTGCCGGTGCAAGCAGAGCCGGGAACTCTGACCAGCTGGGATCGTGCGGTTACGCTGCACACCCTGTGTTTACGGCAGCGTATGGCTTTCTCTGTCCTGCAGGCTGCCTCCCGTATGGCTGTCTAGCAGGCAAACCCACTGCTAGCTGGATACCTCACTGCATCCACTCTGCTAGTGATCCTCCTGGGGAAGTGTACCTGCTTCCCCAGGCCACCCTGTTGAACTCAGTGGGGCAGGCGCCCAGCTGATGTAACTGAGCACAGCTCCATTAGGGTCAGGGGAGCTATAGCCATTTATACCAACAGCCCAGAGGATTCAACCCAGTCAGGGCAGGATCTGATGCATCGTGTGTAAAAGTATTTCTGTCCTGGGTGGTTATGGGTAGACAGTGAGGTGTGGTGGGCAGGGAGGGAGATGGACCGACCAGTGTGTGCGTCTGCTTCAGACGGCTAGGCACACTCCTGGGCAGTCTCGCATGTCGTTTGATGGCTGAATGCCTCCTTGAGTTTGGCAAGTGAGAGTCACTGGAAAAGCAGAGACCTAGCGGATTTGGAAGCCAACAGTCACATGTACCACTAGGTAGACATTTCACAGCACCCCTGTGCTAGTGATCAGACTGGGATAAATTTACCTGCATGCCCCAGTCACCTTAGTGAAATCAACTGGCCAGACCTGGGAATGCTGTGCCGCCAGGAGCTGAGTCCTGTTTAGAGCCAGGGCCCTGAACTTCCAGCTTTGCTGCAGCACCTGGGAGATCTGGGGTTTGTGGCCCTGTGGCTGTCTGCCTGGTGGATGCACCCCAGGAGCTGCAGAACTTGGAAGCATTGGGGTTCCCATCCCTGGAGCAGCCCATGTGGTGGGGCTACCCCACAGCCACAGATCCAGGAAGTCCAGGGTCTCTCTTTCCTGTGTCCCCACTCCCCAAATCCTAGCGACATGCGTGTAGGGCATCCTGCTCTTCTGGCCAGCCCAGGCTTTGTCTTACACAGAACTGAAGCTTTGTTCTTTGGTCCGGCTCTGGTTTATACAGATGAGGGCAGCTGGTGGGCCTGGAACTCCCCGAAATGGGGATGAAACACTTACCTAGACCCTGCTCACTGGAGCATTGGGAGGGTTGATTAGGCAATGGCTGAATATGTAAAATGTAATATAAATTCTGCTATGAGAGCACACTACTTAAAACTGAACGAGTTAAAGACGGAGGCTATTGAGAATGCGTCTCTCACTTTCCTAGTGGTGCAAAGTTATGGCAGTTGCAGGTTTGCTTTTCAAATGTCAGGGCATTTCTTTTGCAAATGTGGAAAGTGGAAGGTAGCTAGGGAACATCCCCTGTGGCTCGGTAGCTGGAATGGGGTCTCCTAGTCTATTTAACACAGCAAAGAAATGAGATCCCAGTCCCACAATCACGTGCAGAGACAGACAGACCCTGGCACCTGTGTGGAACCCCACAGTCTCCAACACGGTCCATGTGGGCACGGGGGGCTGTCTGTGCAGATCTGACTGCAGGATCGGAGGCTAAAAGTTACAGCTCTCACACTGTTCAGACTAGCAATAGGATGGACATTTTTCCCACAGTGAGTGTAACTGGTCACAGGAACCACTTACCTGGATTCTCCATCACTTGCAGGTTTTAAGTCAGGACTGGATCTCTTTCTAAAAGAGATGATGCTCTCACTCCTACAGGAGTTACAGGCTTGAGGAAGAAATGGCTGGCTGAGGTTCTTCGGCCTGTTCTGTGTTCCACAGCAGGTCAGGCTAGATGATCACAATGATCCCTATTGGCCTGAACAGCTATGACTGTATGAAAGCTATGAAGGTCGGCAGCAACGCTTCAGTAACATCTGTTGGGTTCCAAATTCCTTTCTCAGGGAGAGCTTGGAAACTCCCTCACTGCAGTAAACATCACCGCTGATTAGCTTCAATTTGTTCTGTGGTCTGATCCTCCTGGGCCAAGTTAAGACCAATTGTGTGTCTGTATTCCAAGGGAAACTGTGTGGTCAAAAATGGCACGAGTAAGCAAGCGCCGGATCTGAAGCCCGTTGAAATCAATGTCCAGTGACTTCAAAGGACTTTGGTTCATTTGTCAAGATCCTGAAGTTTAAAAACGTCCACTACTGCCCACAGAGGGGCAATTAGAGATGCGCCCGCAGTGAGATCTGTGAGTGGTGCAGCTCCCAGGGAGGTCTCTCTGAGCCTGGCCAGCAGAGCCCAGAACAGGACAAGAAGGGTTAGTTCTTCAGATTGTTACTTGGGTGAGAAGGGCTGATGAGTGGGACTAGGACACGGGGGTTAGGGAGTGATTTGGAGGAAAACAGGTACCTCCAACTGTGATAACAAAGAACATGAGAACGGCTGTACTGGGTCAGACCAAAGGTCCATCCAGCCCAGTGTCCTGTCTGCTGACAGTGGCCAATACCAGGTGCCCCAGAGGGAGTGAACCTAACAGGTAATGATCAAGTGATCTCTCTCCTGAATACAAGGTAATCTAGGTAGACCATATGGAGGGGAAAAAAACAAACAAACAAGACAACCAGAAGATGAGGTTTATTAGGCTGTTAAAATTTTCAAAAGCTCTCAACTTCATTCCAATATGGAAGGAAAACAAATACAGAAATGTCTAGTTTGTTTGTGAAACTGAATTTTTGTTTTCTGGTCAGGCCTCATGATTAATCCCCCTTTTTAGAGGGAGAAACTGAGCCAGAGAGAGCTAATATTACATTTTCCAGTACTAATGCATCTCTTTTTATTAATGCCCTCTTCACGGATACCTACATTGACTGCAAAAGTTGCCAGTCACCTTTTTCAATTAGTGTGGAGCAAAACTAGAGAACATCCCCAAATCTGAGTTAAGCTGGAGTTCCAGGATAAGTTCTGAGGGTTCAGTGAACTAGGGGTCTGCTGCACAGTTACAAGCAGAACTCACTGAGATGTCTGAACAACATAAAAGCAGCCACATTACAGAAGCAGCTTCAAGAATGAGACGGCCAAACTCTGCAGGCTCCTAAACTCATAGACTTTAAGGCCAGAAGGGACCGTCTTTATCATCTAGGTGCCCTGGATGATCAATGTTAAACCCTAGCGCTGTAATCAAACTTTCAGAGCAACCAGAATTCAATGGAGTTACAGGCTCCAACCAAGATCAAGGTCCCAGTCTGCATACACATAGTAAGAGACAGTCCCTGCCCTTAAGAGCTTATAATAAAAATGGGAAATACAGAAAAAGGGTGGGTGAAATGGAAGGATCATTATTTAAAAGTGGGTAGCTGAGGGCCAGGGGGATAAAGTGACTTGGCACATTCATACAAGCAGTAGACACTCTTTGCAAACTTTGGAGCCATATTCAATGAACAAGCATCCAAACTGGGGCTCAAGTACAACTCTGCATCTGAATTAAACCTTAGGGGGACACATGCAAGACTAGGGTGACCAGACAGCAACTGTGAAAAAAAAATGGGACACGGGTGGGGGGTAATAGGTGCCTGTATAGGAAAAAGTCCCCAAAAAAGCAACTGTCCCTTTAAAAGCGGGACATCTAGTCACACTACACAAGAGGCACTCGCTGGGGCTGAGATGAAAGTTGGATGGAAGGATGGTTGTGTGATTCAGGTGTTGCAACTATACAATTAATAATAAGTGAATTAAAACATGACTCCTCAATGATCAAACAGGCGACAAGGGGAGTATTATTAGACATATTAAGAATTTCTAGTATTTCAGCTACTAACTGATACAGAAGCACGTGATATGAGCGCACTGTCACCCAACCCCATGGGACAAAGCAACAGTTTTAATTTAAATACCAAACCCCGTCTGTCTTGCCTGGATTACAAAACCGCAGCTAAACGGTCAGCCAGAATGTGCAAGAAATGAGCTGAAAAAAGAATCCTGAGACTTCCTGTTCTCATCCCGCAGCAGAATTCAAGGAGACTGCAGAGCCAGCAGTACCGTCCACCCTGTTTATTGCATTTTATGTGGGAGGGAAAGTATTGAGAGCTCCACCCAGAGAGCACAGAGAACGTGCTCTAATCACACGGAAGAACAGATCTGACTGTTGATTGCTGTGCTTGACAGAACTGCAGGAGCAGTGCATGAGCAGTAAGTGGTCAGTGTGATATAACCAGCCCTTGGTAACACATATGAGATAGTGTCTTACAAAATGTGACTCTCAAAATGAATTTAAATTGTGTGGAGATCTGGCCCAACAGAATTAAGACATGTAGCTCAGCCTTCCCCAGCGCAGAGGCCCCAGGACAGATCCCCGCCTCACCATGTGTTGTTTAGCAATAGCTGCATGTGATTTCTGCAATGCATTTGAAAACATTTTCCTTTTCCCCTAACCAGCGTCCCCCCTGTGCTTGCCCTGTCAGGGTGGCCAATAGAAACATCTTGCAGATGGATGGAGAAAAGCCATTGATTCAGGGAGGACAAGAGCAGGCAGTCAATGAGACATTAGCCCACCTGGAGGGGGCAGTGCATAAAAGGGCTTCTCCTGGGGACGGACAGGGCTACCCACCCAGCTCTCACTGAATGCCACAGGGCACAGGATGGAGACCTGCCTGAAAGTCCTGCTGCTCGTTGGGGTGGTCACAGCAGCCCCCACACCATCATCATCCCCTCTGCCAAGCCACGAGGCTGCGGTTTTAGCTGCAGTTCAGATCTACAACCAAGAGCCAGGCACAACACTGGCCTGTCTGCTCCTGGAAGCCAAGCTGCAGCCAGACTGGGTGAGTGACCTGGGGAATCACTTTGTGGCCTGTGTATATTCGATGCCACTTCAGCTCATAGAGCAGGTCAATAGGGAATCTCAGCCTCTGATGCTAGACTCCTGTACCTACAGTCTGGTATTTGCACCCTCGTTATTATCCGGGGCTGATTTCTGGTGGTGCCGGCTATGGGCTACGTACTTTCCAAAGAAGATGATCCCTGCTCCCAATCCAAGTAGGCAGACCTTAGGGGAAGGAAATATCAGGAAATTTATAGACAAGTGAACTTGAGTTACTGTAAGCAGCATGGCAGAATGGGGTTTTAAGAGGGAGCGAAATATGTGGAGGTTTGCAGTCACGCACTACTTCCCTTTATGACCACACAGAAGCTTCCTGGTCCTGCCACAGACGAAGGGCCTGACATCAGCAGTTCATTCCGATTCAGCAGGCAGAGAATGTTTCCATCTGAATTATACCGTGAGCAATTCAGGGCAGGCAGTATCTAGGGGCTCCTTTCCATTGATACAACACAGAACCGGCTCAAGCCCCCACCCAGTAACCTGGGAAATTTACACCCCACCCCTGAGTGCCTCGGAGAGGCAATACTGCCCTGCTCACAAGCACAGAATCTGTGTGTAGAAAAGAAACTTAACTAAAGGAGGGAAGTAACTCAGCATTAATTTGGAAAACCACCACAAACAGGGCTCATAAACATAAATCGTGAGTAAAATTCCACCCCCAAGGAAGCTGGGCAGTGTCCTTTCCCCCTCAGGTTCTTAAGTGCAGCAACTGAAGAGTCGCTTTCACATGCCTGACCCTTCTCTGCACCCCACTCACAGTTGAGAGACCTAGAGTGGAGAGATGCATCTGCAGAGTTCACCTCCCCGCCACCCTGGGTGGGGTAAAGAGGTACCTTACTCACACCGCTGCTCAGGGCATTCACTCGCGGCTGGCCACTCTGCTGGTCACCTGCTCACCGTGCCTCTCCTGGTCACCTGCTCACCGTCAGCTGCCCTGCTGGCTGCTCTGCTCACCGCTCTCACAGGGCCTCTGCACCAGACACCCTGCTTGCTGCTCATTGTGCCTCTGCCATGCCAGCCATTCATTCACCAGCTCTCACACCCCGTCTAGACTATGCGCCGTATCGGAGCGTTAAAATCGATTGCTCGGGGATTGATATATCGCGTCTGATCTGGACGGGATATATTGATCCCAGAGCGTGCTTAGATCGATTCCGGAACTCCACCAAAACAAACGGAGTTCCGGAATCGACATGGCGAGCCGCTCACATCGATCCTGTGTGGTGAAGACGGGTAAGTAAATCGATTTTAGATATTCGATTTCAGCTACGCTATTCTCGTATCTAAAATCGATTTTCGCGCGTAGTGTAGACGTGGCCTCAGTCACCTTCTGCTGCCACCTGCCTCTCTGCTGTGACCTCTGCACATCAGTTTCTTAGTAAATTTCAGCTCTTTATAGGCTTGGCAGAAACTCTGCCCCCTCCCCCCCATGTGATTTCAGCTCTGTGATTTTTAGCTCTTAGCAGGGAGGGCAAAATCAGTCCTACCACAACTGATTTCAGCTCTGATTGGCCATTTAACATAACAAACAGGCTCCTAACAAAACCTATTTAGCTCTAGTCTTTGAACAATGGAGAGGAACAGGTTAAACAGCCTAGGGAAGACCCTTGAGGGTCTACAACCTCCTAGCCAGAGATACCTGTCCTCACCCCCTTCCTAATAGCACAGAGCTCTGACATTGAGCCCCTGGCTTAATGAGGTTCTTTCAACTCAGCTTACAGACGTTCTAAAATCCTGGCCCATGGCTAACAGATTTAAAAGTTTATTTGAAATGTCAGTTATTGATCATCGGGGGGTAGCATACAGAGTACAGAGGGATGCTAGTAATTCGGTATTGGACAGCACATAACATATACAGTCTGCCATGTTCCCAATGCGGGGTGTACGGTGGGTGAGATCAAGATACAGTCAGGAAGCAGTGGGGGTACATCACTCATACATACAGGTTACAGACAGTCATGGGTAAAGATAAGCGGGCTGGGTAATGGGGATAGGATGACCCTCGCATGGTGGAGTTCGGTTCGATGGGTTCAGGGGATAAAGTCCAGCAGGGAGGTCGATATAAGGGTGCTCCAGAGCCATGCACGATCAAGTCCAAAAGGAGGACACTTGGGGGCCTGATCCTGCAAACATTGGCACACACAAGTAACTTTTGCAAGCCAGGAGCCTACATATGGAAATTACCATGAGGCAATAAGCCCTGGAATCCCAGGCGCTCACTTGGACCATGTCACTTTTCAAACCAGAATTGCACTTTCAGGAATTAAAAGACATACGGAAACTCGGAGCGACTGGATTTTCTCAGAGAAGGGGAGGAATTGCAAGATACTCATTATTTATTCAAAACCTCAACTTAAGACAATGGGGCTATTCCAGAACTAGCCCACAGCACACAAAGTTACATTTCTGGAGTAATGTTTGAACAGCATTTGAAATACGCTAGACCCTGGACAAAAGCTGAGAATGATTATTAAAAACATTACTTCAGAGAACTAGAACAAGTCAATGTTACATTCTGCTTAAACTGGAATCTCTTTAGGGCAAGGGCCTTTCCTGCATTTGTGTGTGACCAGTGCCCAGCACAATGCAGCTCTGTAAGCATGTGGACTCACTCCTGCAGCGCCTCTTGCTGGTCTCTCAGGGAATTAGCTCAATTGCCAGCCCACAGCACCCTCTGCAGGCTGGTGATCCACTACTGCTTGGCCCCTGGGTCCCTCCCCAGACTCTGGTGCCCTGTTAGCTGAGGTGCTGCCCCCTGGCAGTAACCCTTTTCTCTTTGAGTCTCCCCTTCTCAGGAAACCCCCACCCACTATCCCCACCTCACCTCAGTATCAGGCTACTGCCAATCATCATCTAGCCCCCACTCCCTGGGGCAGACTGCAGTATCAGCCTACTCATCACCAGCAAGGTTAGGTTTGGACCTGCTGCCTTTGCCTACCCCTGGGCTGCTCTCTGCAACCCCCAGTACCCATTGGCCTTATGCTAGGCTGCAGCCTGAGGCTTTCCAGGCTGGAGCTCCCCAGCTCCTCTGCCTTTCCCCAGCCCTGCTCCACTCAGGTACCCTGTCTCTAGCTCCCTGCAGCCAGGCCCATCTCCCTCTACAGGCAGAGGGAGACTGTTTGGGTACCTGGCTCCCAGCCTTTTTATACAGGCCAGCTGTGGCCTGATTGGGGCGTGGCTGCAGCCCTCTCCAGGGCCGCTTTTTAAACTCAGGGCAGGAGTGGGTAACCACTTGGCTACAGCCTCTGATGCCAATTTGGGCCTCTGGGTGATATTGTAACACAAAATAATAATAAAACAAAAATAATTAGGCCAAACACCAAAGTGGAGCCTGGTGCCTTGCTGCTCACAGTGAACGTTAAGTTTGTTTTTTATTGAATGTCTTCTTAGGATGTGTCTTTGAAAACTATCCAGCCGCTGACATTCACTGTTCAAGAGACAGTGTGCCTGGTATCAGAGAAACATGACATCAACCAGTGTGAATTCAAAGAAGATGGGGTAAGGATCATCTGCTGCAGGGAGACATCTCTGTCCCTAGGCAGCGAGTTATATGGGCCCGTGGTGCCTGTGCTCCACCACCAATGTTTGGGCTTATATTTTCAGAGCTGGCCCATCCATAGGACGAACCAGGGCAATTTGGGGGAGGCACCACGTTTCATGGGGATGCAGGGTCCAGGGTGGCCTGGGGGGTTAGCAGGGGGCCTGGCATTGGCAGCAGCAACCCAATCCCAGGTTGCCCTGCTCTGCCCTGCCTCTTCCCCCAGCTCCACCCTCTCCCTGCCCCTATTCCACCCCTTCCTCAAATTCCCGCCCCACCTCTTTCTGGCTTCCGTCTCCTCCCCCGAGTGACGCCAGGAGCCAGCAATGTGGGGGGGAGCGGAGCAAGGTGGGCTGGGACCAGGTCGTTCACTGCTGCCGGAGCCATGCCCCCTGCCAACACCCCAGGCTTTGCTGGAACCTGCATCCCCCCGAAGCACGGGGCCCCACAAAGTGCGGGGCCCAGGGTGGTTGCCCCGGTCTGTCCTATTGATGGGACAGCTCTGCTTGGATCCACTCTGGACGCCACCAAAAATTATACAAATCTGGCACCCAGGTCTCCATCTGCTCTTTTAGCTCACTGATCACCCAGCTGCACCTTGAGTTGACCAATAGCATCTCTCAGGTCCCCAAGCCTCAAAGAAAATGTATATTTCAACCAGAGACATAAAGGAAGGAATGGGGCTATGGGACAGTGCCTTTTCTGCTGCAGCCTGCTTACTGAATCTTACATACAGGTCACGGACAACATACATTCATTCATCCAACCTCTAATTATAGGCCTGCATGGTTTTTAAACTCTGGTTTGCTGTTGTCAGCTGGAGCACTGTTCTACCGGGAAACCCTCACTGAAGTCATAAGAAGAGCGGGAAGAACCTCATGTAAAATATTACTTTTTACACTAGCACTTTGACAACCCTAATGAGATCAGAGCCCCCGGTGCCAGGTGCTCCACAGACACAGTCAGACAGTCCCTGCCCCAAAGTGTTCACAATCTAAATAAACCAGACAGGCAAAGGCTGGCTGAGAGGGAGTGCTCCTATCCCCGGGTCACTGGTGGGTGTGACTCACCCAAGGTCACACACCAGGTCAGCAGCAGAGTGGAGAATTCGACCCCACTCTCCCTAATCTCAGCCCAGCACTGTAACTGCAAGACCCTGCTTCCAGTTCCGTAAGCACGCTCTGCCCTAACAGCAATCCAGCCTCGCTTGGCTCAACTGAGTGTAGATTTTGGCTCATTCTCTCCTTGTCTATATCTACATTTACCCATATGCTGTTCTCTGTGGGGCCCTCTCACTCAGCTGGAGTAGATAAGAAATCCCATAGATCACGTAGTGACAGTTCACAAAGTCAGGTGCTATTGAACACAAGCCAGAGTTACACAGATTGTGAAGTATCAGAGGGGTAGCCATGTTAGTCTGGATCTGTAAAAGCAGCAAAGAATCCTGTGGCACCTTATAGACTAACAGATGTTTTGGAGCATGAGCTTTCGTGGGTGAATATCCACTTCGTCAGATGCATGTAGTGGAAGTTTCCAGGGGCAGGTATATATATGCAAGCAAGCTAGAGATAACGAGGTTAGTTCAATCAGGGAGGATGAGGCCCTGTTCTAGCAGTTGAGGTGTGAGCCCCTCGGGGCAGGGACCTTCCTCCGTACAGCACCTCACATAATGGGGTCCTGATCCACTGTGATGTCCAAACCAGGCCCAAGATTGAGCCTCCCAACCTCCTGCTGAACTTGCGACCAACCCACATTGGGAAGCAGGTCTCCACACTCGAGTGGGCTGAGCGGTAGCGCTCTCGGACAGTAAGATGCTGAGGTCTCTTTTCTCTCCCTTGCAGCTGGTCAAAGACTGCTCTGGATTCTTCTCCACTGAACAGGACCCGCCTTCCGTCATTATCAAATGTGAGGAGGCATCTGAGGAGGTGAGTGGCCTAGACGGCCTTCTCTCTGCTCACGGCTGGGCTGACGCAGGGTTACGGGTTTCCCTCTCTGAGATCCTGGCCAGGTATTTCACACTGACCAAATGTCCCCAGAACAAAGGTCCAGCTCCACCTACTGGCAGCAATTTGGCAAAAGTCTCCTGCCCCACGAGCCTGGAGGTGAAACCTACAGCCACCAGCAGAACTGCAGGGAGCAAATTCTAATCTCACTGGGATACGTAAGAAACCTAAAGCTCCATATGGTGCCTGGGAGTGGGGCAAGGACAAGGGGGCTGGGGAGGATCCTCACCACCTGCCTTTGTCTGGCAGTAACATTTACAAACGTTGTACGATGCAGACACTGAATGGCCCCTGGTCCCACACACCAGGCAAAGGCCCCAGCATGGCCCCTCCTTCTTATCCTAGAACAGGGACCTGCCCAAGGTGGGCATAAGGGTTACAGACAGCAAAGGGGGAGGGGATAAGAGTTGTTTATAATCCTGAACCTTCAGTGACACACCTCTAGCACACTGTCCCTCCAGCAAGCAAGCTCCTGCCTTTTCCTGAGCCACAGAGCAATGTCACTTTCTGTCCAAGAGCTTGTTGGCAACACTCACTCCTGAAGGCTACATTTCTCCCCCAGTAGCCACCTAGGCCTGCGGTGACACTGGTTGGATGCTCTCTGTTGCTCTAAGGAGGCCATGTGCTACAGGGGAGTGGACACTGGGCTGGGACTCAGGAGTTCAGGGCGCTATTCTTCGCTCTGCCACTGAACAGCTGTGGGACCTCAGGCATGTCACGCTGTTACCATCCCACCCTTTGCCCATGTTTATCTCAAGTGTAAGCCCCTTGGGGGCAGAGATGGTCTCTCAGTGTGTGTGTACAGTAACAACTGTAGCCCTGATCAAAGGTGGGGTCTCTAATCATTGCTAACCAACGATATACAAAAGAGAACAAACTAATGTTCTCTGAGCTGCAGGAGCCAGTATCAGTCTGTGTGGAGATGGTAACCCCTGACCTCTTTTCCCTCTAGCCTAATGTCATCTCGCAGGGCCGCAGAGAAATACTGGTAGGCTTATTCATCGAAATGCCTGGAAGCTTATTCAAGTTGGTCTTGCCCGTACTAGCTAAGAAGACCCAGAAAGAGAGGAGATGAAAGCGAGCCGATGCTACCAGACGCAGCTGTGCCTCCGTCTCCCCTCCACTGGAAGCACCGTCGGAAGCAAGACTCATAACAATCTGAACAGCTTCAGAGTATCTGCTGCTACATACTACATAGCACCTGTTTCAGTACTGCTCTATGGGGCTCCTCTGCATAATAAACTACCATGCTGTAAACCTATACTGTTGTCCTCTTCTTCCATATTCTAGGAGGAGATTAGGGATGTGAACCGGTGTGAGTCACCTCACTGTGCTACTGGCCAATGAAAACCCCCGACTAGGAGTCACATGCCATCCTCATTAAATAGAACCAACCCCTGCCCTATTGCAACAAAGATCCAGACACTAAGGCCCAACTTGTTAATAGTGACGAGCGATTTTGGGTGCTCAACACAGACGGCCTCAAAGAAAGTTTTCAGAAAGTAGTGAGCCTCCATCCTCTGAAAATCTCTCTCTTGTTGGGCATCCAAATTTTGAGCCATCCAAAACCAACAGTCACTTGGTAAAATTTAGGGCCCAAGGCATGTAATACTTTAGACTGGGACTTTCATTCATCTACCACTAGATGGCACCAGGTAGCCTCAGGTGCAGTAAAGGAAATGGGTGTAATTAGAACACACATCACTGGGGATCTTAACTGGGTTAAGAGTCACATCCATCGTGGATTCCCTCAGCCTTCCTGATTTACTGCAGGTTCCAGCCAGAAAGTGGGTAATACTCTCTGCCCTACTGGTTTTATGACCCAGGTAGACCCATAACCCTCCAAAAAATCACTCCCTGTGGGTTTAGTACGCTCCAGCAAGGAGGGACTGACAATATCCTGTGTTAAAGACTTGATGGTCACAGGTCCCTTTGCAGACTTGGGGTGAAATTTCCCCTAAAGAAAAAGCTGGGGCAGCCCCAAGGTTTCTCCCAACCAGGCACACCCATAGAGAGTTCAGGCTCCCAGCACAGCTTTCAGCATGGTGTTGATAGTGAAAGAGGACCCCACAGCTCCCTTCCCACCATCCTGTACACAAACCCACAGGGACAAAATCCCAAAGCAGGGTCATTAAAGGTACAAATTCCATCGGACTGAAAACCCTCAAGTTCTTTGGCCTGACAACAAACCTGATTCTGCCGCCCTTATGCTCTAGCCTTAAAAATCTATCAGTTGAAGTCATGAATGATATGAAGTCTCATGAGAGGCAATATGGCTGCATCAGGCACTCTTTAGTGACCTGAACATTATAAAGTGGAAACATGGACAAATTGCTAAGGATGAGTAGAAAACAGCCCAAGAACATAGGAAAAAACCAGGAAGGCTAAGACATAAAAGTTGTTACACTGAGCAAGGGACATACCAGGAATAAGAAGAGGTTCTATAAATACATTAGGAGCAAGGGTAAGAGGAAGGAAAATGCAGGTCTGCTATGTAGGAGGGAAGGGGAGATAATAACAGAGGACATCAAGAAGGCTGAAGAGTTGGATGCCTATTTTACGTCACTCTTCACTAAAGGGGTTGATTGTGATCAGATGCTAGGGGAAGGAACACAAGCCAGAACAGGGAAAACAAATTAAAAAATATTTAAATAAATTAGATGCTTTTAAGTTGGCAAGGCCAGATGCTATTCACTCTAGGGTACTTGAGGAACTAGCTGAAGCAATCTTTGAACCAGTAGCGATTGTCTTCCAGAACTCCTGGAGGATGGGTGGGGTTCCAGAGCACTACAGAAAGGAAAACATGGTACAGCACCTCTCTAAAAAAAGGAACAAAGAGGACCTGAGGAATTACAGACCAGTCAGCCTAACTTCCATACCTGGAAAGTTACTGAAATATTTATTAAACGATCTATTTATAAATGCCTAAAGTAGAACAGAATAATAAGTAGTAGACAAAATGGACTGGTCAGGAACAAATCATGCCAAATCAGCTTAATTTCTTTCTTTGTTACACTACAGGCCCATTGTGTGGCGTGAAGCAGTAGATGTGCTCTATCTAGATTTTAGTAAAGCTTTTGACACAGTCCCACATGACATTTGCATAAGCAAATGAGAGAAATGTGGTGAAGATGAAATACTATAAAGTGGGTGTAACACTGGTTGAAAATATAGTAATGAATGTTCACTGTCAAACCGGAAGGATGTATTTAGTGAGGTTGTCCAGGGATCTGTCCTGAGTTTGGTACTATTCAATATTTTCAATAATGAGGTGGATAATGGAGTGCAGAGTATGCTTACAAAATCTGCAGAGGATACCAAGCTGAGAGGGGTTGCAAGCAACTTTGGGGGATTAGAATTCAAAATCACCTTGATAAGTTGGAGAATTGCTGTAAGTGAGAGTTAGGTTAGATATTAGGAAATACTTTAACTATAAGGATAGTTAAGCTCTGGAACAGTTTCAGCATTAACTGCACTTTTGATACCCTTCCCCCTCCGCCCTCATTCCTGGGCACCCACAATTTAAGCACACACTAAACATTCCAGGAAGCACCCACCAGTCTTATGGGGTCCCTGCCAGGCCAAAGTCTTTCTAACACTTCCATGAAGGTTGCGCCCCCCTTGGACAGAAGGACCTGTCTGTTTGCTGGATCAGAATCCATGTCAGTTTAAACTCAGCCTATTTATACCAAAAGCCCTTTCTCTGATTGTCTCTGGAACCACCAGTTTGAACCAATCTATTGAAACCAATCCAGGAGCATGTGCCTTTCTAGAATGGTTCAGTTTCAGTGACTTGCCTTAATCACCCCCCCACTCTTTGTAGTTCTGGGAGGAGGTCTGGTACCCCTCCCCAGGGAGTAGGACGCAATCACACCAAAGCCATTCCTAGGTTTAACGCATTGGTCCCCAAAGATCCTGCAGGGGGTCACAGTAAGTGTCACATGCAGTTCTTCTCCCTCAGCTCAGGGTCTGCTGCCGAGGAGTGACTGTGATGGCTTCCGTGGCCACAGTCATCCAGCAAGAGGACCATGCCGCCTCTCCCCATCCAGTGCTGGGAAGGGCTTTCATGTCACCCCACTAGGACACCCCCGATTGTCACTCTGACCTTGGGGGATTTGTTGTTTGTACACTTGGGTTTTCCCAAAAGTGCTGTTCCCTTGAGTAGGAAACGTCTGTTGGCAAATGTGCAGGGCAAGCAGAGATGGGAACTCAAATCAGCTCGGATTGTGGGATTAGGCTGCACACCCCATGTTCAGAAGAGTGTACGGCTTTCACTCTCCTGAGGTCAAGAGCCCTTGTGGCTCCATCAGTGATACTCCCCACCAGGGAGATATCTCACTGCACCCACTCTGCTAGTGATCCTGCTGGGACAAATGTACCTGCATCTCTAGGCACCCAGGTTATAATCACTGGAAACCTCACCTGATGTAAATAAGCACAACTCCATTAATTCAATAGATCAAGAGGCACTGTTCCCAGCAAGGAGTTTATCCCAGAGGTAGGGTATGATTTTTTCCCATTGTTTGTGAAGGAATGTCTGCCTTGTGAGATTGTGTGTACAGAGCGTGTGTGTGAGCGTGTTGGGTGGGGGGGACAAGACTGAGAACTATAAGCATACATCTGAGACTCCTAGACACACTTCGGTGCAACACTCGCTTGTCATTATATGACTAAACTCCTCACTGAGTTTGACATGTGAGAGGAACTGGGACCAAGTGAATTTGGAATTTTCATGCAAAATATCATCTGATGGACACAGAGGAGCAAAAAATCTTGTCCAAATGATAGAAGCTGCAGAGAAGAAGGTTCTTTCGCTAACAATGATGCGATTGTAAGGAGGAGCAGAGATGAGGGAGCTTCCAAGCTGTCACTAAGAAAGGAATTTGGAACCCCATCAAACATGTAACTGAAGCGTTGCTGCCGACCTTCATAGCTTTCCTACAGTCATAGTGTAGGCCAGCAAGGACCATTGTGGCCATCTAGTCTGACCTGCTGCAGAACACAGATCAGGCCAAAGAACCACAGCCAGTCATTTCTGCATCACCTGTAACTTCCATTTCTGCCAGAGCATCTCTTTTGAAAGGAAATCGAATCCTGACTGAAAGCCTGCAAGTGATGGAGAGTCCAGCATATCCCCAGATAAGTGGTTCCTGTGGTCAATTATCTTCACTATTTAAAAAAACGCACCATATTTTTAGGCCCTAAATCTACAGTCGTACCAAAGGACAGACCCCTGTGCACACATGGACCCCACTGAAATTATGGGGTGCCACACAGGTACCAGGGTCTGTCTGTCTGCACAATACTGTGGAATTGGGGTTTTACGTAGCACAGCAAAGAAATAGACAAGAAACCCTATTCCAGTGAGCAAACCACTGGGCATCTTACCCAACTAACTTCTGTTTCCTGCATTTGAAAAGAAATACCACCACATCTGGGAAGCAAACCTGCAACTGCCATAACGTTTCAGTGCTGTGTAGGTGAGGGTGAGAGACCCATTAGGAATAACCTCAGCACTTAGCTCTTTCAGGTCGGAGTTCTTTACTCTAATAGTGGAATTTATATTACATTTTACATATTCAGACATTGTCTAATTAACCCTAAAAACACAGCAGAGACCTAGGTCTAGATAAATATTACAAACTGCATTTCAGGGAGTTATGCCACTTATCTTTGTCTCCTCTAACGAAAGCATAATCCGAGAAAGGAAAGGCGCTTTAGTTCTGTGTAGGCTGAATCACAGACTGTCCAACACAACAGGACACAACACACACGTGTAAGTCACGATGGGTGTGTAGTGTTCTGGGATATTTCTATTGTGTGTGTGATGGGCACAGGGTGTTTGAAAACCCCAACGAGCCATTTCTAGGGGAAAATTCATGGCAAAATTATTTATTATCAGTGATTTGCATCACAGCAGCCCCTGTTCAGGGCCGGTATCAGGGTCCCGTTGCACCAAGCACCGTACCCAGGAATGAAGCCTGGAGCTGGCTGGTAAGCACCCTTGATGAGGACAGTCTTTAAGGCCAGCCTGGCCTGGGATGGCTCCAGGGTCCCCTTTAAACCAACCTGTCTTAAAAGCACTTCATGCAGACTAGGGGTCTCTCATTAGCTGAAGGCTTCAGCAGGGCACACAAAGCTCTATGGAAACAAGTGGGGATTCCGAGGCTTTGATCTCTGTGCTCTGGATCCTCCGAACTTTGAAAAGAGAGTTCAAGGCCTGTAGGTGCAGCTCCCTTGCTCTTCCAGGGAAGACAGCTGGGGAGTTGTGGAGGAGCCTGCAGCATGGCACGGTTGTGGGGACCGTATGAGCAGTGAGGATTCTATTGGCATCAATACTGGCTGTCCTCGGAGGGAGGGGCTGGATTCCAGGATCTGGAGAGTGGGGACACACATTGAAGATGTGCTGGCTGGCTATGTAAAAGGCAGCTGCCCTCCAGCTCTGTGGGACTGGGGATACAGGGAAGATATGCCAGCGAGATCTGGAGAAAGAGGCTGCTTGAAGGACCTAGACTGCCATGAGGGATAAATGCTGGTCAGTTTCCCAAGGGCAGGTTGTGCTGCAGACAGAGGAGGCTGTGCTCCACAGGACAAACCAAGATGAACCCCCCCCAATTTCAATGAAGCAGGAGTCTTGTGATAAACAGGGGTCAGTGCTCCAGTTTGTCCTGGAGAGCTGCAGTGAGAAAGCACAGAGACACCTGACAGCTACAAAAGTAACATCTTGTTACAGATGCACCTGCAAGAATGAGATTGCAAATGTTTGTGTAACCCACACACCTCCTGGGTGTGGTGTTCTGGCCCATCTAGTGGCACTCAGGAGGTGTGTGGGTTACATGTGCAGGCCCCTTGGCTGAGCAGTGCTAAACCTTTGGGCTGTGACGGAGCTGCAGTGGGACTCTCAGAGCAACCACTATTCAATAGAGCGTCAGAAACTAAAGACTGGAGGCTGAATTCTTCACTGCCATGTGCCTCAGGCTTCTTTCATATGACACTAGCACCTACACATACCAACCAAGATCTATTATGCTAGCAGCTGTACACACACATAGCACAGGAGAATTATTGCCCTTACGAGTGTTCAATCTAAACAGGCCATACAGACGAAGAGCGGGAGAAAGAAAGGGCCATGAGTCACAGATGGGGAACTGAGGCCAGAGAGATAGAATAACTTGCCAAAAGTCACACACAGACTCGACAGACTTTGCAAACTATTGGCCAGATTCAATCATCAACATCCAAACTTTGAATCAAATACAGTTCTGCATTCAACCTATACCCCAGGGGGGCACATGCAAGAAGCACTCCTTAGGCTGAGGGGGAAAATTCGGCTGGGCAGAACATGATTTTGGGATTAAGGTGTTACAATAATAATAAGTAATAAGACTCAAGTATCAGTCAAGTTAACAGGGGAGTATTAAAGGACACTTCAAGAATTTCTAGCATTTCAGCGTCTGACTGACAAAGAAGTAAGTGGTCCGAGCGCACTGCCACCCAACCCCGCGTGGCACAGCACCAGCTTTAATTCACATACCGCACAGGGAGGGATGGAATTGTCGGTTACAAACCCCGTCCGTCCTGCCTGGATTACAAAACCGTAGCTAAACGGTCAGCCAGAATGTGCAAGAAATGAGCTGAAGAAAGAATCCTGAGACTTCCTGTTCTCATCCCATAGCAGAATCCTGATGAAGGGGGCTTCACAGCCAGCAATACCGGCCACACTGTTCACTCTGTTTTGTGTAGGGGGGAAAGAATTGCCAGGGCCTCACACGGGACACAGAGACGTGCTCTAATCACACAGAAGAGATCTGATAATTTGCTGTGCTTGACAGAACTGCAGGACCAGTGGATGAAGAGGAAGTGGTCTATGGGATACTACTAGCTCTTGGTAACACGTTTGAGACAGTGTCTCATGAAATTAGATTCTCAAAATTAATTGAAATTGGCTTGGGTAGGGACACAGCTATGTGCACTGAAATTGGCCAATGTAAATACAGAATAAGAAAAAAACAGTAGCAGTCTACAGAAGAGTCAACCCAAGGAGAGGGGGATTGATTTGGAAAGGGGGCTATGGGATATGACTAGGAGCAATGGGATAATGGTAGGAGGAATGGGTTAGGCTAACTCATAGGAAGACTTCATACTAGTGAGATGTCTCCAGCTTTGGAACAGGGTCCTCCTATTGTACATGGGGCAATCCCCCTGCTAGGGATACAAAAGAGCCGGCTGGCTAGTCAGGAGCAGTCTGGTGTGTGGTTAGCCATTGTCGATGAACAGTACGTTCCCCTTGGATTTAGTCAAAACAACGACCTCTGCCTACTGACTGGCTCTAGGGGAATGCTTGTTGTGTGATTTCTGGACTGAGAGCTGATGTGTAAAGCTCTGGTTGTCTGGACTTTAGGGAAGAAGTGTTTTCTTGATATAAGTCAGCGTAGATAGAGCAATGGCAACTTATAGCAGCTGAGGTTCTGGCCCAACAGATCCTCAGCTGGTTTAACTTGCCCTAGCTCCATTGGCTTTCATGGATCTATGCTGACTTACACTGAGAGAGGTACAGGTACTTTAGCTTTTCCCAATACAGAGGCTCCCAGCCACCCCCCGCCATGGTTTGTTTAGCAATTGGTGCACACGGTTTCAGCAATTTATTAGAAAAATTCCTCCTTTTCTCCTGACTAACCTCCCTCTCTGCCCGCCCCAGCAGGGTGGCCAATGGAAACATCCTGCAGCTGGATGGGGAAAAGTCACCCGTTAAGGGAGGACCCAAGCAGGCAGCCAATGAGGCACTAGCCCACACGGAGGAGGCAGGGTATAAAAGGGCTTCCCCCGGGGAGAGACTGGGCTGCCCTCCCAGCTCTCACTGAATGCCACAGGGCATAGGATGGAGACCTGCCTGAAAGTCCTGCTGCTCGTCGGGGTGATCTCAGCAGCTCCCACACCACCATCATCCCCTCTGCCAACCTATGAGGATGCGGTTTTAGCTGCAGTTCAGATCTACAACCAAGAGCCAGGCACAACACTGGCCTATCGGCTCCTGGAAGCTGAGCCGCAGCCAGACTGGGTGAGTGACCTGGGGAATTGCTTTGTGGCCTGTGTATATTCGATGCCGCTTGAGCTCGTGGAGCAGGTCAACAGGGAATCGCTGCCTCTGATGCTAGACTCCTGTACCTACAGTCTGGTATTTGGACCCTTGCTGTTATTATCCAGGGCTGATTTCTGGTGGTGCCATGAAAGCCAGTTTCTGTTCACAATTCAAGTAGGCAGAGGATGGGGAAGGGGAAGAACAGGGAATTTACAGACAAGCCGGCTGGAGTCACTGAAAGCAGCATGGCCAAGATTGGTTATAAAGAGGGAGTGAAATATGTGCAGAGACGGGTAGCAGCCAGACAGCTATTTCCCTGTATTACCACACAGCAGCTTCCTGGTCCCATTGCAGAGGAAGGGCCTGACCCCAGCAGTTCATTCAGATTCAGCAGGCAGAGAAGGTTTCCATTTGAATGATACTGTGAGTAATTCGAGGCAGGGACCGTCTTACTCTGTGTTTGCACAGCACCTGGCACAAAGGCGGTGGCCAGTCACACGTGTTCAAAGAGAATGAGCAAACATTCCATTTGGGGACATAATCATACTTTTAATGAAAGTTTTGATCCCGTGAGCTACCGAGCACCCTCTGCTCACAGCGAGGTCAGTGGAAGTTGAGGGTGCTCAGACCACACCAGAGTGTTCAGAGTGTTTCATGATCAAGCCCAAAAGGAGGACACTTGGGCTCCAATCCTGCAAACACCTGCACATACAAGTAACTTCTGCAAGACAGAAACCTACATACAGAAATTACAGTGAAGCAATAAGACCTGGGTCCCAGGAGTTCACTTGAACCATGTCATTTCAGACCAGAATCTCACTTTCAGGAATTAAAACACATGCAGAAACACTGAGTGACTGGATTTTCTAAGTGAAGGGCAGAGGACCAGGGTTGGGGGAAGACAATTGCAAGATACTAGTTATTTGTTCATGCAGTAGAAACATGGGCCAGAGCCTCATCTGGTGCAAATCAGCCCACCTGAGACAGTGGAGCTACATCAGAGTTAGGCCACAATATATGAAGTTACTTTCCGGAATTTAGGTTTGAACAGCATTTGAAAAATTCAAGGCCCTAGACTACTGCTGAGAATGATTATTAATAACTGTTTACTTCAGTAGAATTGAATAAGTCAATATTTACACTCTCTTTAGAGCAAGGGCCTTGTCTGAGTATGTGTGTGAACAGCACCTCGCACAGTGCGGCTCTGATGCCAATCTGTAACATCAAAGAAAAATATTTAGAAGGCCAAAGTGGGGCCTGGTGCCTTGATGCTCATTGTGAATGTTAATTTTCCTTATTCGTTGAACTTCTTTTTAGGACGTGTCTTCTAAAACTATCCAGTCGCTGACATTCACTGTGAAAGAGACAGTGTGCCTCGTATCAGGGAACCGCGACCCCAACCAGTGTGAATTCAAAGAAGACGGGGTAAGGATCACTCCCTGCACAGAGACACCTCCCTCTGCTCTTCTTACTCACTGATCACACAGATGCCCAACAACATCTTTCAAGCAGAGACGTAAAGGAAGGAAGGGGCTATGGTACAGTGCCTCTTCCGCTGTGTCCTATTACTGATCCTTACATCAAGGTCACAGAAAACATACATTCATTTATCCAACCCCTGATTATAGGACTACACGGCTTTTAATCTCTGGTTTGCTGTTGTCAGCTGGGGCACTGTTCTACCTGGGAACTATCCCTGAGGGCAAAAGGAGAAGGGGATGCAGCTTGTGTTAAATATTATTCGTGGTACACTGGCACTTTGACATCCTATATGAGATCAGGGCCCCATGGTGTCAGGTGCTGCACAAACACAGACAGTCCCTGGCTTGGCCCAAAGTGTTCACAATCTAAACAGACCAGACCAAGAAAGGCTGGCCGAGGGGGACTGCTCTTATCCCCAGGTCATCGGTGGGTGACATGACTCGCTCAAGATCACACACCAGGACAGTGGCAGCATGGAGAATTCAACCCAAGTTTCCCTAACCTCAGCCCAGCGCTGTAACTGCAAGACTCTGCTTCTCATTCCATAAGCATGCTCTGCCCTAACAGCAATCCAGCCTCACTTGGCTCAACTGAGTGTAGATTTTGGCTCATTCTCTCCTTGTCTGTATCTACATTTACTCATACGCTGTTCTCTGTGGGCCCCTCTCACTCAGCTGGAGTAGACAAGGAATCCCATAGATGACACAGTAACAGCTCACAAAGTCAGGTGCTACTGAACGCGAGCCAGGGTTACATAGATTGTGAGCCCCTCAGGGCAGGGACCATCTTTCTGGTCTCTCTACAGCGCCTCACATAATGGGGTCCTGATCCACCGTGATGTCTAAACCAGGCCCAAGATTGAGCCTCCCAACCTCCTGCTGAACTTGTGAACAACCCACATTGGGAAGCAGGTCTCCACACGCGTGTGGCCTGAGCGGTAGCGCTCCCAGATAGTAAGATGCTGAGGTCTCTTTTCTCTCCCTTGCAGCTGGTCAAAGACTGCTCTGGATTCTTCTCCACTGAACAGGACCCCCCTTCCATCATTATCAAATGTGAGGAGGCATCTGAGGAGGTGAGTGGCCTAGACGGCCTCCTCTCTGCTCACGGCTGGGCTGATGCAGGGTTAAGGGTTTCCCTCGCTGAGATCCTGGCCAGGTATTTCACACTGACCAAGTGTCCCCAGAACAAGTGTCCAGCTCCACCCACTGGCAGCGAGCTGGCAAACGCCTCCTGCCCCACGAGCCTGGAGGTGGAACCTACAGCCGCCAGCAGAACCACAGGGAGCAAATTCTAATCTCACTGGGATACGTAAGAAACCTAAAGCTCCATACGGTGCCTGGGAGCGGGGCAAGGCAGGGGGGCTGGGGAGGCTCCTCACCACCTGCCTTTGTCTGGCAGTGACATTTACATACGTTGTACGATGCAGACACTGAATGGTCCCTGGTCCCACACACCAGGCAAAGGCCCCAGCATGGCCCCTCCTTCTTATCCTAGAACAGGGACCTGCCCAAGGTGGGCGTAAGGGTTACAGACTGCAAAGGAGGAGGGGATAATGGCTGAGTTTATAATCCTGTGCCTTCAATGGCACGGCCCTTGCACCCCGTCTCTCCAGCAGGCAAACTCCTGCCCCTCCCTCAGAGTCACCGAGTGATGTCACCCTCTGTCAAAGAGCCCAGAGGATACACTCACTCCTGAGGGCTACTCCTCTCCCCCACTAGTCACCCAGGCCCACAGTGACACTGGTTGGATGCCCTGTGCTGCTCCAGAGAGGCCATGTGCTCCTGGGGAGAGGGCACTGGACTGGGACTCAGGAGACCTGGGCTCTACTCCCTGCTCTGCTACTGACCAGCTGTGTGACCCCAGCCATGTCACACTGTCACCCCCTCACCCTTTACCCCTCTGTCTATCTAGATTGTAAGCCCCTTGGGGCAGAGACTGTCTCCCACTGTGCATGTGTACAGCGATTACCACAGCCCTGATCAAAGCTGGGGCCTCTAGTCATTGCTAATAGCAAATGAAACACAAGAGAGAACAAAGTAACATTCCCGGAGCTGCAGGAGCCAGTTTCAGTCTGAGTGGAGATTCTGATCCTGACCCCTTTTCTCTCTAGCCTAATGTCGTCACACGGGGCCGCTGGAAAAGATTCTGGAGAAAAACTGGCAGGTTTGTTCGTCGACATGGTTGGGACATCCTTGCTACTGGTCTCAAAATAGCTGGCTAACAAGATCCAGAAATAGAAAAGATGAAAGTGAGCCGATGCTGCCAGATCCATCCTTGCTGCCATATGTCCTCCACTGGAAGCACCGTCGGAAGCAAGGCTTATAACAATCTGAACAGCTTCAAAGCATCTGCTTCTACCCACTGCTTAGCCACTCTTGCAGTGCTGCTCACCAGGGCTCCTCTGCATAATAAATTGCCATTCTGCAAACCTATACTGTAGCCCTCTGCTTCCATATTGTGGGAGGAGATTGGGGACATGAACCGGAATGAATCACTTGGCAGTTCTGCTGGCCAATGAAAGACCCAGAGTAAGAGTCACATGCCATCCTCCTTAAAAAGATCCATCCCCTGCCCAATTGCAGCTGGGATCCAGACACTAAGGCCCAACTTGTTAAAAAGTGACTAGCAATTTTGGGTGCCCAACACAGAATGTCCCCAAAGGGGCCTGGTTTTCAGAAAGTGCTGAGCAACTTCCCTCCAAAAATGTGGCCCCTTCAAGATCTCTCTAAATTTGGAGACACCCAAAATCAATAGTCACTTTGGAAAATATAGGATTCAGGGCCTGTAATGCTTTAGAAACCCTAAGGGAATGGGTTTAAATAGCACATGCAAGCCATGGCTTCAGCCACTAAGGATCTTAATTGGGTTAACGGCCATAGAGAAGGAATGCCTGGCCATGGTGTGGGGCCTTAAAAAACTGCAGCCATATCTGTTGGGCGGCGGTTTACTGTGTACACTGATCATCCGCCCCTGACGTGGCTTCCCCAGATAAAAGGGGCTAATGCTAAGCTCCTGAGATGGAGCCTGCTCCCCCAGGGTTATGACATGGAGGTGGTCCATGTGAGGGGGAGTGCCAATGTTATAGCCGATGCTTTATCACCGGGCGTGGGCCCTCAACCTCTCCAGGTCACTGACTAAGAAGGGCCAGCTCTAGGCACTAGTGTCCCAAGCCTGTGCTCGGGACAGCCCTTTTCAAGGGGCGGCACCCCGGCTCTTTGGGGGCGGCACTTTTTAAGGGGCAGCATTCCGCCTTTTTTTGTTGTTGTCGCTGCTTCGGTGGCAGCACTCAGGCTTTTTTTTTTTTTTGCTTGAGGCAGCAAAAAACGTGGAGCCGACCCTGTGGCTAAGTGACGCCGCTCAGTTCAGACTCAAAGGGGTGGTGGTGGAGATGTGACGAAGCAGGGGGGTTTCTTGTTGTTTTCAATGATTTGCATGCAGAGGGCGTGGGACTCAGTTTCCCTGGGTATTACTGGTTTAATGAGGTGGTGGGAGAGGGAGTTTGTTGTTACAGAGGGCCAGTGAATGGCCTGGAGAATGGATACCCCAGCAACTGGTGACCAGGAGACCCAGCTTGGGAGTCACAGCTGGTTCTGGCCAGTGCGAGGACAATGGGCTGTGGAGAGAGGTCCCCGGTGACCTGACCTGACCAGAGGGGGAACAAAGGATGGATGAGAGGAGCAATTGAGAGGAGAGGAGGACCTGGAGGCCTCTTTTCCTGGGACAGAAGACAAAGGACAGAGATGAGACTTGGGGGACGGTGATATCAGATGCCCAGCTGGAAGGAGGGGGTTCTGGGCTGGGAGAAGAGAGCAGCCAGAGCCCACCTGAGGCCGGAGAGACCTAGATGTATTGTGCTGATGGATTCTAGGCCTGAGGCCCTGAGAGTTTCCTATGCTGTGTTCAGATGCTCAATAAACCCTTCTGTTTTACGCTGTCTGAGAGTCACTCCGGTCTAGAGATCAGGGTTGCATTATTCACTCTGTGTGTGGAGGCCCCAGAGGTCCAGGGTGAGTAGACTCCCTGAGGGGGCCCACAGCAAAAGGCAGGCTTGCTGCTGAGGACTCAGAGAGGTGCAGTTCCAGGAGGCGGAGGGGCCTACGGCTTAACCCCAGAGGGAAAGTGGACCCCTGAGAAAGGCTGTCACCCTTTAGGGGGTTCCTGCCAGGGACCACACAGAGCCGAGAGAGAGCACTGATTCCATGACAAGAGGCCAATATGGCTGTATCAGGTGCTCTTTAGTGCTCTGAAAAATCATAAAGTGGAATCATGGACAAATTGCTAAGGATGAGTAGAAAAGAACAACCCAAGTATGTAGGGACATAACCAGGAAGGCTAAGACACAAAACATGTCACACCAGGCAAGGGAAAGTGCAGGTCTGCTGTTTAAGAGGGAAGGAGAGCTAATAATAGACAACATCAAAATGACTGATGATTCTGATGCTTATTTTACTTCACTCTTCACTAAAGGAGTTGATTGTGACAAGATGCTTAGCAAGAAGGGAGGAAGGAACACAAGCCAGAATAGGGAAAACAGATTAAATACTGAAATAAGTTAGATGTATTCAGGTTGACAAGGCTGGACGCCATTCACCTAGGGTATTTAAGGAACTAGCTGAAGCAATCTTTGTACCAGTAGCGATTGTCTTCCAAACTCACGCAGGGCAGGTGGGGTCCCAGAGGACTACAGAGGGGAAAACACAGTACCTCTCTTTAAAAAAAGGGAACAAAGAGGACCTGAGGAATCACAGACAGTCAGCCTCACTTCCATACCTGGATACTCAAACAGACCATTAAACAATCCCTGTGTAAGTGCCTAGAGTAGAACAGCATGATGAGTAGTAGACAAAATGGATTTGTCAAGAACTAATCATGCCAAATCAACCTAATTTCTTTTTTTGTTAGGCTATTGGCCAGTGTGAGAGGTGAAGCAGGAGATATGCTATATCTTGATTTTAGTAAAGCTTTTGACACAGTCCAACGTGACATTTCCTAGAATCGTAGAAGATTAGGGTTGGAAGAGACCTCAGGAAGTACCTAGTCCAACCACCTGCTCAAAGCAGAACCAACACCAACTAAATCATCCCAGCCAGGGCTTTGTCAAGCCAGGCATTAAAAACCTCTAAGGATGGAGATTCCACCACCAGAGGCGGCTCTAGACATTTTGCCGCCCCAAGCCGCAGGGGGTGCTGTGCCGGTCACCAGTCCCACGGCTCTGGCTGACCTCCACCGAAGCCGCGGGACCAGCGGACCCTCCGCAGGCACGCCTGCAGGAGGTCCACTGGAGTCCTGTCTGCCACCCTCCCGGTGACCGGCAGAGCGCCCCGGGTGGTATGCCGTCCCAAGCACGTGCTTGGCATGCTGGGACTGGAGCTGCCCCTGTCCACCACCTCCTCGGTAACCCATTCCAGTGCTTCACCACACTCCTAGTGAAATAGTTTTTCCTAATATTCAACCTAGACCTCTCCCACTGCAACTTGAGACCATTGATCCTTGTTCTGTCATCTGCCACCACTGAGAACAGCCTAGCGCCATCCTCTTTGGAACCCCCCTTCAGGTAGTTGAAGGCTGCTATCAAATCCCCTCTCACTCTTCTCTTCTGTGGACTAAACAAGCCCAGTTCCCTCAGCCTCTTCTCATAAGTCATGTGCCCCCTGGTCATTTTCGTTGCCCTCCACTGGACTCTCCAATTTGTCCAAACCCTTTCTAGAGTGGGGGGCCCAAAACTGGACGTAATACTCCAGATGTGGCCTCACCAGTCCCGAATAGAGGGGAATAATCACTTCCCTTGATTTGCTGGCAATGTTCCTACTAATGCAGCCCAATATGCCGTTAGCCATCTTGGCAACAAGGGCACTCTGCTGACTCATATCCAGCTTCTCATCCATTGCAATCCCCAGGTCCTTTTCTGCAGAACTGCTGCTTAGCCAGTGGGTCCCCAGTCTGTCGCAGTGCATGGATTCTTCCGTCCTAAGTGCAGGACTCTGCACTTGTCCTTGTTGAACCTCATCAGATTTCTTTTGGTTTAATCCTTCAATTTGTCTAGGTCACCCTGGGCTCTATCCCTACCCTCCAGCGTATCTACCTCTCCCCCCAGCTTAGCTTCATCTGCAAACTTGCTGAGGGTGCAATCCATCCCATCATCCAGATCATTAATAAAGATGTTGAACAAAACCGGCCCCAGAACCAACCCCTGGGGCACTTGGCTAGGTACCAGCTGCCAGCTAGACATCAAGCTGTTCATAACTACCCATTGAGCCTGACAATCTAACCAGCTTTCTATCCACTTTACAGTCCATTCATCCAATCCATACTTTTTTAACTTACTGGCAAGATTACTGTTGGAGGCCATATAAAAAAACTTTGCTAAAGTCATGATATATCATGTCCACTGCTTTCCCCATATCCACAAAGCCAGTTATCTCATCATACAAGGCAATCAGGTTGGTCAGGCATGACTGGCCCTTGGTGAATCCATGCTGACTGTTCCTGATCACCTTTCTCTCCTCCAAGTGCTTCAGAATGGTTTCCTTGAGGACTTGCTCCATTATTTTTCCAGTGACTGAGGCGAGGCCGACTCGTCTGTAGTTCCCTGGATTTTCCTTCCCTTTTTTAAAGATGGGCACTATATTTGCCTTTTTCCAACTATCCGGGCCATCCCCTGATCACCATGAGGTTTGCATAAGCAAATGAGAGGAATGTGGTGAAGATGAAATACTCAAAGGTGAGTGCAACCCTGGTTGAAAAAACATACTCAAAAAGTAGCTATGAATGTTCACGGTCAAACTGGGAGGGTGTATTTAAGGGTGTCCTCCAGTGGTCTGTCCTGGGTCCATTACTATTCAATATTTTCATTAATGAGGTGGATAATGGAGTGGAGAGTATGCTTATAAAATCTGCAGAGGACACCAAGCTGAGAGGGGTTGCAAGCACTTTGCAGGACAGGATTAAAATTCAAAATCACCTTTTTCTGAGATCAACAAAATAATATTCAGTAAAGACAAGTGCAAAGTTCTACACCAAGGAAGGAAAAATCAAATGCACAAATACATAATGAGGAATGACTGGCTAGCTGGTAATACTGCAGAAATGGATCTGGGGTTACAGTAGATCACAAACTGAATGTGAGCCAATGACGGGATGCTATTTTGAAAAAGCTGAATATCATTCTGGGGTGTCTTAGGAGATATGTCATATGTAAGACCCAGGAGGTAATTGTTCCATTCTACGGGGCACCGGTGAGACTCCAGCAGGAGTGCTGTGTCTGGTTGTGGGTGCCACACTTTAAAAGATCCATGAACAAATTGGAGAAAGACCAGAGGAGAGCAACCAAAATGATAAAAGGTCCAGAAAACCTGAGCTATGAGGAAAGGGGAAAAAACTGGGCATGTTTAGTCTTGAGAAAAGAAGACTGAGGGGGACCCGATAACAGTCTTCAGATGTGTTAAGGGCCGTTGTAAAGAGGATGGTGATCAATTGTTCTCCATGGACACTGAAGGTAGGACACGAAGCAATTGGCTTCATCCACAACTAGGGGGAGTTAGGTTAGATATCAGGAAATACTTTAACTACAAGGATAGTTAAGCTCTGGGATAGTTTCAGCATTAACTGCACTTTTGATACCCTTCCCCCTCCGCCCTCGTTCCTGGGCACCCACAATTTACGCACACACTAAACATTCCAGGAATCACTCACCAGTCTTATGGGGTCCCTGCCAGGCCAAAGTCTTTCTAACACTTCTGCAAAGGTTGGGGCCCCCCTTGGACAGAAGGCTCTGTCTGTTCACTGGATCAGAATCTGTGTCAGCTTAAACTCAGCTTATTTATACCAAAAGCCCTTTCTCTGCTTGTCTCTGCTCTGGGATAGTTTCAGCATTAACTGCACTTTTGATACCCTTCCCCCTCCGCCCTCGTTCCTGGGCACCCACAATTTACGCACACACTAAACATTCCAGGAATCACTCACCAGTCTTATGGGGTCCCTGCCAGGCCAAAGTCTTTCTAACACTTCTGCAAAGGTTGGGGCCCCCCTTGGACAGAAGGCTCTGTCTGTTCACTGGATCAGAATCTGTGTCAGCTTAAACTCAGCTTATTTATACCAAAAGCCCTTTCTCTGCTTGTCTCTGGAAACCCCAGTTTGAACCAATCTATTGAAACCTCTCTAGAATGGTTCAGTTTTAGTGACTCACCTTAATCACCCCCTGAATCTTTGTAGTTCTGGGAGGAGGTCTGGTACCCCTCCCCCAGTAAATAGGACACAATCACACCGAAGCAATTCCTAGGTTTAACGCATTGATCCCCAAAGATCCTGCAGGGGGTCGCAGTAGCTGTCACACACAGTTCTTCTCCCTCAGCTCAGGGTCTGCTGCTGAGCAGTGAATGTGGTGGCTGCCGTGGCCACTGTGACCCACCAACAGGATCATGCATCCTCTCCCCATCCAGTGCTGGGAAGGGCCGTCATGTCGCCCCACTAGGACACCCCTGAATGTCACTCTGACCTTGGGGGATTTGTTGTTTGTGCACGTGTGGTTTCCCAAAAGCTGTTGCTTCCTTTTGCAGGAAATATCTGTTGGCAAATGTGCCAGGACTAGCAGAGATGGGAACTCAAGTCAGCTGGAATCATGGGGTTAGGCTGCACACCCCACATTCACAAGAGTGTACGGCTTTCAGTGTCCAGAGGGCAACAGCCCTTGCAGCTCTCTGTCAGGGAAACCCACCGCAGGGAGATATCTCACTGCACCCACTCTGCTAGTGATCCTCCTGGGACAAATGTACCTGTATCTCTAGGCACCCAGGTTATAATCAATGGAAACCTCACCTTATGGTAACAGGCATAACTCCATTAAATTCAACAGATCAAGAGGCACTATTACCAGCAAGGAATTTATCCCATAAGTAGCATATGACTTTTTCCATTGTGTGTGCCGGCATGTCTGCCTTGGGAGACTTTAGATACAAAATGTGTGTGTGTGTGTGGTGAGAGAGAGAATGTGTAGGTGTGTGGTGGAGGACAGACTGACAACTTTGTGAACACATTATAGACTGTTAGACACCCTTCTGGGCAACACTCACTTGTCATTATATGACTAAACTCTTCATTGAGTTTGACATGTGAGAGGCACTGGTAAAGAATTTTTATACAAAATTTCATCTGACAGATAGATGCTTGGTCCAATTGACAGGAGCTGCAGAGAAGAAGGTTCTTGTGCTAACAATGATGCCATTGTAGGAAGAGGCAGAGATGAGATAGCTTCCAAGCTTTTGCTGAGAAAGGAATTTGGAACCACATGAAATATGTAACTGAAGCGTTGCTGCCGACCTTCATAGCTTTCATTGTCCTAGTTGTTAAGGCCACCAGGGACCATTGTGGGCGTCTAGTCTGACTTGCTGCAGAAAATAGGACAGGCCAAAGAGCCTCAGCCAGTCATTTCTGCCTCAACTCTGTAGCTTCCATTTGAGCAAGAGCATCTCTTTTAGAAATAGATTCAGTCTGGACTGAAAGTCTGCAAGTGATGGAGAATCCAGAACATCCCGAGGTAAACTGTTCCCATGGTCATTTACCTTCACTATTAAAAAATGCCCCGTATTTCTACTCTGAACAGTACAAGTGCTCCAACTTTTAAGACCCAAATCTGCAGTTATTTTAAAGGACAGAACCCTGCACCCACATGAACCGCAATGAAGACGCAATGGGGTGCCACATGGGTGCCAGGATCTGTCCGTCTGCACAATACTGTGGAATTGGGGTTTTACTTAGCACAGCAAAGAAATGGATTAGAAACCCTATTCCAGTGAGCAAACCACTGCGAGTGTTACCCAACTAACTTCTATTTCCTGCATTCGCAAAAGAAATTCCATCGCATTTGGGAAGCAAACCTGCAACTGCCATAACGTTCCAGTGCTGTGTAGGTGAGAGCAGGAGACCCGTTCTGAATAACCTCAGCACTTAGCTCATTCAGGTTGAAGTACTTTGCTCTAAAAGCAGAATTTATATTACATTTTTATGTACTCAGACATTGTCTAATTAACCCTCCACACTTCAGAGACTCAGTCTAGAGAAATATTATAATCTCCATTGCAGGGAGTTCCAGGCACAGATATGCCATTTATCTTTGTCTCCTCTAACGAAAGCATAACCGAGATAGGAAGGCTATAGTTCTGTGTAGGTAAATCACAGACTGTCCAACACAACAGACACCCCACACACGTGTATAATCACAATGGTGTGTAGTGGTTCTGAGACGTTTGTATTGTGTGTGTGATGGGCAAAGGATGTTTTAAAACCCAAAAAGCCATTTCTAGGGAAAATTCATGCAAAAATTATTTATATCAGTGATTTGCATCACAGCAGCCCCTGTTCAGGGCCGGTATCAGAGTCCCATTGCGCCAAGCCACCATAAACAGGAATGAAGCCTGGAGTTGGCTGGTAGCCACCATTGATGAGGACAGTCTTTAAATCAGCCTGTACTAGTATGGCCCCACAGTCCCCTTTAAAACCAACCTGTTTAAAAGCCCTTCATGCAGACTAGGGTCTCTCATTAGCTGAAGGCTTCAGGAGGACACACAGAGCTCTACGGAAACAAGTGGGGATTCTGAAATCTGAGGCATTTTGATCTCTGTGCTCTGGATCCTCCGAACTTTGGAAAGCAGAGTTCAATGCCTGTAGGTGCATCTCCCTGTTTTCCAGGAAGACAGCTGGGGAGTTGTGGAGGAGCCTGCAGCATGGCACGGTTGTGGACCGTATGAGCAGGGAGAATTGCATTGAAATCAATACTGGCTGGTCCTGGAGGAGGGCTGGATTCCAGGAGAGATGGTGGGACACAGGGAAGATGTGCTGGCTGATATGAAGAAGGCAGCTTCCTCCAGCTCGGGAGACAAAAAAAAAGAATGGGCATACATGGAAGATATGTCAGTGAGATCTGGAGAAAGAGCTGCTTGAGGGACTTGTACTGCCATGAGGGATAAATTCTGGTCAGTTTGCCCAAGGCCAGATTGTGTGTCAGACAGGGGAGCCTGTGCTCCGTGCTCGAGGATTTCATTGTAGTGCAGATACACTGGTAACCAGGGCTGGCTCTCCAGGCACCAGCTCAGCAAGAAGGTGCTTGGGGCGGCAAGGGGAAGGGGCGGCACGTCGGGCTCTTCAACGGCAGGTTCTCCGTCCCTCTCGGAGGGAAGGACGCTGCTGCCGAATTGCCACCGAAGAAGAAAGCGGCACAGTGGAGCTGCTGCAATGGCGATCATGGTTTGGTTTTTTTCCCCTCGCTCATTGGGGCGGTAAAAACCCTGGAGCGCGGCCTGCTGTTAACACAGGGCAAACCAAGAAGAACCCCCCCAAATTACATATTAAGCAGGAGTGTGGGATAAGCAGGGGTTTCAGTGATCAGGTTTGTGCTAAAGAGCTGCACGGAGAAAGCACAGAGACATCTGACAGATACAAGAGAACATCTTGTTACAGATGCACTTTCAAGAAGGAGACTGCAAATGTTTGCAGGCCCCTTGGCTGAGCAGTGCTAAACCTTAGGACTGCAACAGAGCTGCAAGGGGACTCTCAGAGCAACAACTATTCAATAGAGTGAGAGAAGATAAAGAGCAGGAGCTGAATTCTTCAATGCCATGTGCCTCAGGCTTCTTATTTCGTATGACACTAGCATCTATACATACCAACCAAGATCAGTTATGCTAAGAGCTGTACACGCACATAGAACAGGAGAATCATTGCCCTTACGAGCGTTCACTCCAAACAGGCCAGATGGATGAAGAGTGAGATCCCTAGTCACAGATGGGGAACTGAGCCTCAGACAGATAAAGTGACTTGCTGGATGTCACACATGGAGATGACAGAGTTTGCAAACTAATGGCCAAATTCAGTCATCAAAATCCAAACTGTGACCAAGTACAAGTCTGCATCAAGCTGTACCCCAGGGGGGCATATGCAAGAGGCTCTCCCTAGGCTGAGAGGGAAATTTCAGCTGCACAAAATATGATTTTGTGATTACGGTTTTACAATCATTATAATAAATACATTAAATTGTATCAAGGTACAAGGATCAGATGAGCTAACAGGGGAGCGTTATAAGACACGTCAAGAATTTCTAGCATTTCAGCACCTGACTGATAAAGAAGTAAGTGGTCTGAGCGCACTGCCACCCAACCCCGCGTGGCACAGCACCAGCTTTAATTCACATACCGCACAGGGAGGGATGGAATTGTCAGTTACAAACCCCGTTCGTCCTGCCTGAATTACAAAACTGTAGCTAAATGGTCAGCCAGAATGTGCAAGAAATGAGCTGAAGAAAGAATCCTGAGACTTGCTGTTTGCATCCCGCAGCAGAATCCTGATGAAGAGGGCTTCACAGCCAGCAATATCGGCCACACTGTTCACTGTGTTTTGTGTAGGAGGGAAAGGATTGCGAGGGCCCCACTCGGGACACAGAGAACGTGCTCTAATCACATAAAAAGAAGAGGTCTGACTCTTTGATTGTTGTGCTTGACAGAACTGCAGGACCAGTGGATGAAGAGGAAGTGGTCGATGGGATATAAGTGGCTTTTGGTAACACATTTAAGACAGCGTCTCATGAAATCTGACTCTCAAAATTAATTCATCTTTTTTTGGGCAGGGACACAGCCAGATGCACTAAATTGGCCATCTGTGAATACAGGATAAGGAAAATATGGCAACAGCCTACAAAGGACTTAACCCCATGAGAGGGGGATACATTTCTAAAGGGGGCTAGAGATATGACTAGGAGCAATGGAATAACATTAAGAAGGAACGGGTTAGACTGACTCATAGGAAGATTTCATGATAGCAAAAGATCTCAGGCTTTATAACAGGGTCTTCCTATTGGACATGGGGGAGCTCCACTGCTAGGGATCCAAAAGAGCAGGTTGGCCTGTCAGGAGCAGTCCAGTGTGTGGTTATCAATTGTCGAAGAACTGTACGTTCTCCTTGGATTTAGTGGTGGCACCATCAAAATCAATGACCTGGACCTACTGAGTGGCTCTAGGGGAATGCTTGTTGTGCCATTTCTGGACTGAGAGCTGTGGGGTAAAGCTCTGGTTGTCTGGACTTTAGGGGACACGTCTTCTATTGGTGTAAATCAGCATAGAACCATGAAAGTCAATGGAGCTATGGCAACTTATACCAGCTGCGGATCTGGTCCAACAGAATTAAGACACGTAGCTCTGCCTTTCCCAACGCAGAGGCCGGCTCTAGATACCCCCTATCCATGACCGTAGGTTGTTTTGCAATTGGTGCACATGATTTCAGCAATTTCTTTGAAAAGATCCTCCTTTTCCTCTGATCGACCTCCCCCCATTCCTGTCCTGGAGGGTGGCCAATGGAAACATGCTGCAGATGGATGGGGAAAAGCCACCCGTTAAGGGAGGACCCAAGCAGGTAGCTAATGAGGCACTAGCCCACACGGAGGGGGCAGTGTAAAAAAGGGCTTCCCTGGGTAGAGACTGGGCTGCCCACCCAGCTCTCACTGAATCCCACAGGGCACAGGATGGAGACCTGCCTGAAAGTCCTGCTGTTCGTCGGGGTGGTCACAGCAGCCCCCGCGCCCTCATCATCCCCTCTGCCAAGCCACGAGGCTGCGGTTTTAGCTGCAGTTCAGATCTACAACCAAGAGCCAGGCACAACACTGGCCTATCGGCTCCTGGAAGCTGAGCCGCAGCCAGACTGGGTGAGTGACCTGGGAAATCGCTTTGTGGCCTCTGTATATTCGATGCCGCTTGAGCTCGTGGAGCAGGTCAATAGGGAATCGCTGCCTCTGATGCTAGATTCCTGTACCTACAGTCTGGTATTTGGACCCTTGCTGTTACTGTCCAGGGCTGATTTCTGGTGGTGCCATGAAAGACAGTTTCTGTTCACAATCCAGGTAGGCAGAGGATGGGGAAGGGGAAGAACAGGGAATTTATCGACAAGCCGGCTGGAGTCACTGAAAGCAGCATGGCCAAAATTGATTATAAAGAGGGAGTGAAATATGTGCAGGAACAGGTAGCAGCCAGACAGCTATTTCCCTGCATTACCACACAGTAGCTTCCTGGTCCCATTGCAGAGGAAGGGCCTGACACCAGCAGTTCATTCAGATTCAGCAGTCAGAGCATGTTTCCCTTTGAATTATACTCTGAGCAATTCAGGGCAGGGACCATCTTAATCTGTATTTGTACAGCACCTGGCACAAAGGGGGTGACCAGACATAAGTGTTCAAAGAGAATGAGTCCATCCTGAAAAGATCATGTCAATGGCTTACAGTTCTTCAATTTTCTTAAAGTAATACTTTTGTTTTCTTTTGTTTTTTCTGTCTGGGTTCTGAGCCTTTACAAATAAATACTGATTGATCATTGAAGACTTGGATTTCTGAAGATTTAAAAAGGTTTCAGAGAAGAAATTCTTTGAATTCAGTGCCCTCCCTGGGTCCCCTTGTGCAGATAATTCAAATTTAGCAGTATGTAGAAGACAGATTTAATTTACAGACATTTGATAGTCCCTTATTGCCATTATTTATCAAGTGGTAACAAAGTGCTGGGCACTATTCTTCCCGGAGGGACCTAACTGAGATATTATTTATATCCCAGGAGCATTAGAGGTTCAAGCCAAGACCACGGCCCTATTGTGCAAGATGCTGTACAAATACATAGCAAGAGACAGTTCCTGCCACAACTTTACAATCTAAATAGATAAGACAAAGAGTGGAAAAAGAACATATTATTATCTGTATTTTAGAGGGGGAAACTGAGGCACAGAGCAATACCTGGCAATCAAAATCTGCATACACTATCCTATGTTCTAATGTATGTAATTTTTCATTAATGCCCTGTTTGCTGACACCTGTGCTGACTGGAAAAGTTGCCTGAGTTACTTTTAATGTTCAGTTCAAGCGTATGTTCCTTTTTAACTGCTCTGAAAAGTGAGTGTGCCCCAAACTGGCATCCCCTTGCTCAGCAGAGCTGCTCCCTCTGCGTATTCAATCAGACCTGTTGGCCAAGGGCTTTGAAAGCGACAAATGATTTCAGGTGCCCAACTTGAAACACTATTAAAGGGTCTGATTTCCAGAACATGCTGAGCACCTGCCCTCTGAGCATCAGACCCCATCCAGGATCTCTAATCGGGCACCCAGTTACGAGGCACATAAACTCACCAGCCACGCACTAAAATCCTGGCCCATGGCTAACAGAAATGCTCACTCCTTTGTACTCCAGCTGGCTCTGCAGAGCGGGAGCTGGATTCTGTTCCTTCTCTTGCATCACCAACAGCAGGTTGTTTACCGCATTCCCATGATGAAGCAGGAGAAGGAAAAGCAGGGCTTGAGCTTCAGAGCAAAGTTCGATTTGCAGGACTGAGAGCTAGGGAAATGACCATTGTTTAATGACAGGCTTGTTCCCCTCTGGTCGCAGTGAGGTCAGTGGAAGTTGAGGGCACTCAGCCCCACACAGGAGTGCTCAGAGTGGTAAACCTGATCAGGCCCAAAGGAGGGACATTTGGGGCCCGATCTGCAACATTGGCACATGCCAAATAACTCTCTGCCAAGAAAGAAGCTATTATGGAAATGGCAGTGAGGAATAGCCCTGGAAAATCCAAGGACATCACTTGGCCATGTCATTCTTAACCAGAATCGCACTTTAGGAATTAGCACTATAGAAAATCCAGTCACTTTCAGTGTTTGTGTAAGAGAAAGCAGGTGACGGCGGAAGATTGCAAAATCATATCTATTCTGTCTGAATGCCTACTGGATGGGAGAGACATGAGCCAAACTGCATCTGGTGCAACGTACCTTCACTACGTCAATGGGCTGCATTCAGATCTAGGCCTATGGATATAAAGTTGCATTCCTGCATTACATGTTTGAACTGGCATTTGAAATATGTGAAGGCCCTAGAACAGCAGCAGAGAATGATATCATAACTTATGACGGCAGTAGACTAGAGCAACGAGGCAGCCTCGAAAGAAGGTGTGACGGATGTGTGCTTTTTTTTTTGTTCCTTTGGAAGAGCTCGTGGCTGCGTTTAGCCTGCTCAGTTTAGGGCTCGAGAGAGGGACGAAGGGAACAGATGGGAGTCCTGCCACTTATGGGGCTTGACAGGCAGAGCCGCCCTCCCCGGGCAGATCCACCATACTGATCCTCCTGCCCGGGCAATACTGTAATATAATATGAAATGAATTACACAGGCAAAGCTGGAGCCTGGTGCCTTGCTGCTCACAGTGGGAAAAGTTTATTTGTTCTTTCATTGATCTTCTTAGGACGCTGTCTTCAAACCTATCCATATACTGACCTTCTCTGGTGAAAGAGACATGTGCTGGTATCCAGCAGAAACTGGACCCCAAACCAGTGATGAAATTCAAAGAAGAATGGGGTAAGGATCACCTAAATGCAGCAGGGAGACACCTTCCTCTGGCACCTTAAGTTGACCAATAGCATCTGTCAGGTCCCAAAGCCTCACAGAAAATGTGTGTTTCCAGCAGAGACATAAAGGAAGGAATGGGGCCAGGGGACACGGCCCTTTCGGTATTCGCCTGTTTACTGATACTTACATCAATTCACAAACAACATCCATCCATTCCTCCAACCCCTAATTATAGGACTGGATGGTTTTTAATCTCTGGTTTGCTGCTGTCAGCTGGGGCACTGTTCTACCGGGGAACCCTCACTGAAGGCACAAGGAGAAGGGGATGCAGCTTGTGTAAAATCTTATCTGTGGTACACTAGCATTTTTACGTGTCTTATGAGATCAAGGCCCCATGGTGTCAGGTGCTGCACTAACATAGTCCCTGTCCCGCCCCAAAGTGTTCACAGTCTAAACAGACCAGATCGAGAAAGGCTGGCCGAGGGGGAGTGATCTTACCCCCGGGTCACCGGTGGGTGATGTGACTCACTCAAGGTCACACACCAGGACAGTGACAGAGAGGAGAATTCAACCAAGGTCTCCTGAATGGCCCCTCTCACGCAGCTGGAGTACACAAGGAATCGCACAGTGACTGCTTGCAAAGTAAGGAACTATTGAACATGAGCAAAGGCTACTTACATTGAAAGCTCCTCAGGGCAGGCACCATCTTTCTGGTCTGTGTTTGTACAGCTCCTCGCACAATGGGGTCCTGATCCACTGTGATGTCCAAACCAGGCCGGAGGATGAGCCTCCCAATCCCCCGCTGAACTTGTGAACAACCCACATTGGGAAGCAGGTCTCCACACGCGAGTCGTCTGAACGGTAGCGCTTCCGGACAGTAAGATGCTGAGGTCTCTTTTCTCTCCCTTGCAGCTGGTCAAAGACTGCTCTGGATTCTTCTCCACTGAACAGGACCCCCCTTCCATCATTATCAAATGCGAGGAGGCGTCTGAGTAGGTGAGTGGCCTAGACGGCCTCCTCTCTGCTCACGGCTGGACTGACGCAGGGTTAAGGGTTTCCCTCGCTGAGATCCTGGCCAGGTATTTCACACTGACCAAGTGTCCCCAGAACAAGTGTCCAGCTCCACCTACTGGCAGCGAGTTGGCAAAGGCCTCCTGCCCCATGAGCCTGGAGGTGGAACCTACAGCCGCCAGCAGAAACACAGGGAGCAAATTCTAATCTCACTGGGATACGTAAGAAACCCAAAGCTCCGTACGGTGCCTGGGAGCGGGGCAAGGGCAGGGGGGCTGGGGAGGCTCATCACCACCTGCCTTTGTCCGGCAGTGACATTTACAAACGTTGTACGATGCAGACACTGAATGGCCCCTGGTCCCACGCACCAGACAGAAGGCTCCGGAATGGCCCCTCCTTCTTGTCCTAGAACAGGGACCTGCCCAAGGTGGGCGTAAGGGTTACAGACAGGAAAGGGGGATGGGATAATGGCTGAGTTTATAATCCTGTGCCTTCAATGACACGGCCCTTGTACCCCGTCTCCCCAGCAGGCAACCTCCTGCCCCTCCCTCAGAGTCACCGAGCGATGTCACCCTCTGGCAAAGAGCCCAGCGGTTACATTCACTCCTGAGGGCTACTCCTCTCCCCCACTAGCCACCTAGGCCCACAGTGACACTGGTCAGATGCCCTGTGCTGCTCCAGGGAGGCCATGTGCTCCTGGGGAGAGGGCACTGGATTGGGACTCAGGAGACCTGGGCTCTACTCCTTGCTCTGCTACTGACCAGCTGTGTGACCCCAGCCATGTCACACTGTCACCCCCTCACCCTTTACCCCTCTGTCTATCTAGACTGTAAGCCCCTTGGGGCAGAGACTGTCTCCCACTGTGCATGCGTACAGCGATTATCACAGCCCTGATCAAAGTTGGGGCCTCTAGTCATTGCTAATAACAAGAGAGAACAAAGTAACAGTTCCTGAGCTGCAGGAGACGGTTTCAGTCTGAGTGGAGATTCTGACCCTGACCTCTTCTCTTTCTAGCCTAATGTCGTCACACGCTGGAGACGTTGGGCACGTTGGGCGACAAGTATTCTTAGAGGTAGTTTAAAGGGCTAAGAAGATCCAGAGAGAGAGGAGATGAAAGTGAACTGATGCTGCCAGATCCAGCTGTGGCTCCATTTCTACTCCACTGGAAGCACCATCGGAAGGAAAGATTAAAACAATCTGAACAGCTTCTCCAGAATATCTGCTTTCATCTCCGATGCCTTAGCAGCTGTTTTGCAGTGCTGCCTACAGGGATCCTCTGCAATAATTGGCATGTGCCAAAACGTATCTATTGTCCCTCTTCTCTCCACATTGTGGGAGATAAGGGACTGAACCGGCGTGGTCACTCTGATTTGTACACAATCGAACACCCCAGATTAGGAGTCACGCCATCTCATTAAAAGCAATTGCCCAAGCTGCCCGAGGGATGGGGCAATGAGGCCAATTTGCCCAGCGCATTGAGCTCACAGGGCCCCCATGAAATATAGGTTTTCTTTACTGGTATTAGCAATTTTTTGAAGGCCCCCAAATTCTTTGCCCGCAGCACCCCTGATCCTTGAGCCCTGCAACACCCTTTCCCTATTCCACAGAATCCGACAGTAAGGCTCAACTCGTTAAAACGACTAGCTGCTATGCTGGTTGCCACCCCAGATGTCCTCAAAGGGACTGGTTTTCAAAAATGCGCAGCTTCCTCGGCCTGTGGCCCCTTCAAAGCCTCTCAAGTTCATTGAGCACCAAACATGGGGCACTTTGGAAATTTAGTACTCAGGGCCATGTAATGCCTTTAGAAAACTGAATTGCATTCATTCACCAGAGGAAAAATTGCCTTGACGGCCCTAAGGGCAAGATTTTCAATAGCACTAGCAAGCCCTGCCTAATACAGCCACTGAGATCTTATGGCGTTAAACATCATTCGTTCGGGACTCACTCGCCTCCCTGATTTACTGCAGTTTCATAGAAAAGTGTCGTGAAACCCACTGCCCTGTTTGGTTAACAGACCCAGGTGCCCTAACCCCAAGAAATCACTCCTGTGGTTTAGTACGCTCCAGCAAGAGCTGACAAATCTGTCTTAAAGGCTTGATTGATCTTGCAGGTCCCTTGCAGACCCTCTCATGGGAATTTACTCCCTAACTAACAGATGCTCTCCAAGGTTTCTCCAATCCGCGCCCTACGAAGTTCCTCTCCCAGCACAGCTTTCACATGGTGTTGTAACTGATCAGAGACCCACAGCTCCCTTTCCCCTTTCCTGTACACAAACTCCACAGGAACAAATCCCAAGCAGTGTATAAAGGTACAAATTTACCAGTACTGAAACTACTCTTGGCTAGATAACAACACTATTCTGCCCACCCTTATCTCTCGCCTTATAATCTTAATCATTCATCAATGAATGTATATGAGTCTCATGAGCGCAATATGCTTGCATCAGCACTCTTTGTACCTGACGTCATAATAAAGTGAAGACTGACAATTGCTAAGTATTGAGTAAAGAACAACCAAGAAATAGAAAAAACTAGGAATCTAGAATAAATTAATACCCGAGCACGGACATACCAGGCAAGATTTCATAATACATTAGGAGCAAGTAAGATGAGGAGTAATCTGCTACTTAAGAGGAAGGGAGCTAATAACAAGGGGATACCAAGAGTCTGGTCAGTCTGGATGCCATTTGACATCGTCTTCACTAAAGATGATTGACCAGCATGAACTTACAAAGGGGAGGAACCAAAACCAAGAATAGGGAAACATATGATATTTAAATATAATGTCTTCAAGTGGCAGGTTGAGATTGCCATTCACCGCGTGGTACTTAAGAACTAGTTAAGCAATCTTTGTACACAGTATCGTGTCTTCAAACTTCCTGGGGATTAGGTGGGGTCCCAAGACTACGGAGGAAAACCATTACCTCTCTTTAACAAGGCACAAAGAGACCTGCGAAATTTACAGACAGCCACCCACTTCCAACCTGGAAAGTTACCAAATAGGACCTTAACTCATCCCTGTAAGTGCTTAGAATAGAAACAGCATATGAGTGCTAGACACAAATGGCTTGTCAAGAAGAAATCATGCCAATACTTCATCTTCTGTTTCAGGTTACTGGCCCAGTGGATAGGGGTGAGAGAGGCAGATGTGCTATATCTTGATTTTAGTAAAGCTTTTGACTGCCCCACCTTGAACTTTGCATAAGCAAAGAGAGGAATTGGTTGAGATTGAAATATTAAATGGGCAACACTGGTTAAAAATACTTAAAACTTAGCTATTAATGTCAACGGTCAACTGGGGGTGTATTAAATGGTGTCTCCCAGTGGCTTCTGGGTCCATTACTATTCCAAATTTTCATAATTGTTGATACATGAGTGCAGCGTTGCTTAAAATTTGCGAGGGACTACCAAGTGAGAGGCGGTTCAAGGCACTATTGCAGACAGGATCAAAATTCAAAATCACCTGATAAATTGGGAGAACTTTGTCTGCAGATCAACAATAAGCACTCAGTAAGACAAGTGCAAGTTCCTACCCAGGAAGGAAAAACAAGCAAAATACAAAATGGGAATACGCATTGGTAATACTGCAGAGAATGGACATCTGGGGTAATACGTAGTACAAACTGAATGTGCGCATGACTGTGGCATCGTATTTGAAAAGCTGAATTGCATTCTGGCGGTGTCTTAGAGAATTGTCATCTGTAAGACCCAGAGTAATTGTTCCATATCTAGGCACGATACCCAGCGGATTGCTGTGTCTGTTGGGATGCCACACTTAAAAGATCCATGAAACAATTGGAAGAGACCAGAGGAAGAACCAAGATAAAAGTTTAGAAACTGATCTTTGGGAAGGGAAAAAACGATGTAGTCTTGAGAAAAGAGATTAAGGGACCCCGATAACAGTCTTTCAGATGTTAAGGGCCTTGTAAGAAGGGCTGTGGTCGAATCTTTTCTCATGCACTGAAGCTCCGTAGACACGAAGCAAATTGGCTTCATCCCAATAGGGGGAGTTAGGCTTAGATATTAGGCAACTACTTTGAACATTAGTTTAACCCTTCTGCCCCTCTTGAGTGAAGCAAACAAGGGCCGGCTTCAGTATCCAGGGTTCCTTTCACAGCCAATGCCAACAGCTCGATCCCAGTCCAGTGACCTGGGAAATCTTACACACCCTAGTGCTCGAAGAGCAATACTTCCCCTCACGCAAGCACAGAGTTCGGCGTGTAGCAGAAGTTTACATTACATCGAATAACAACAGCCATTTAAATTGGCAAACACTCACTAAAGTTCATAGACCAACCTGTGAGGCAAAGACCCCCCAGGAATGCGGTTCTTTCTTCCCTGGTCTTGTCCGCACACCACAAATCACCTCAACATCCCAAAAGTCCACAATCCAA
>NC_133770.1:5616327-5652583 GCF_003597395.2 Chelonoidis abingdonii
AACCTACAGCTGCCAGCAGAACCGCAGGGAGCAAATTCTAATCTCACTGGGATACGTAAGAAACCTAAAGCTCCATATGGTGCCTGGGAGTGGGGCAAGGGCAGGGGGCCTGGGGAGGTTCCTCACCACCTGCCTTTGTCCGGCAGTGACATTTACATACGCTGTACGATGCAGACACTGATTGGCCCCTGGTCCCACACCCCAGACAGAAGGCCCCAGCATGGCCCCTCCTTCTTATCCTAGAACAGGGACCTGCCCAAGGTGGGTGTAAGGGTTACAGACAGCAAAGGGGGAGGGGATAATGGCCAAGTTTATAATCCTGTGCCTTCAATGGCACGGCCCTTGCACCCCATTTCCCCAGCAGGCAACCTCCTGCCCCTCCCTCAGAGTCACCGAGCGATGTCACCCTGTGGCAAAGAGCCCAGCAGCTACACTCACTCCTGAGGGCTACTCCTCTCCCCCACTAGCCACCTAGGCCCACAGTGACACTGGTCGGATGCCCTGTGCTGCTCCAGAGAAGCCATGTGCTCCTGGGGAGAGGTCACTGGATTGGGACTCAGGAGACCTGGGCTCTACTCCCTGCTCTGCTACTGACTAGCTGTGTGACCTCAGGCATGTCACACTGTCACCCCCTCACCCTTTACCCCTCTGTCTATCTAGACTGTAAGCCCCTTGGGGCAGAGCCTGTCTCCCACTGTGCATGTGTACAGCGATTACCACAGCCCTGATCAAAGTTGGGGCCTCTAGCCATTGCTAATAACAAATGAAACACAAGAGAGAACAAAGTAACACTGCAGGAGCCAGTTTCAGTCTGAGTGGAGATTCTGACCCTGACCTGTTTTCTCTCTAGCCTAAAGTCGTCACACGGAGCCGCTGGAGACGTTGGGGGAGAATCGTTAGTAAAGCTCTAATTGTCATTGGCTAAGAAGGTCCAGAGAGAGCAGAGACGAAAATGAACCGATGCTGCCAGATCCAGCTGTGGCTCATTTCTCCTCCACTGGAAGCACCATGGGAAGCAAGGCTTAAAACAATCTGAACAGCTTCAGAGTATCTGCTTCTATCCGCTGCTTAGCAGCTGTTGCAGTGCTGCTCTACAGGGCTCCTCTGCATAATAAATTGGCATTGCAAACTATACTGTAGCCTCTGCTTCCATATTGTGGGAGGTGATTGGGGAACATGAACGCGGAATGAATCACTTGGCAGTTCTGCTGCCAATGAAAGACCCAGAGTAAGAGTCACATGCCATCCTCCTTAAAAAGAATCCATCCTCCTGCCCAATTGCAGCTGGGATCCAGATACTAAGGCCGAACTTGTTTAAAAAGTGACTAGCAATTTTGGGTGCCCAACACAGGATGTCCCAAAGGGCCTGGTTTTCAGAAAGTGCTGACACTTCCTCCAAAAATGTGGCCCCTTCAAGATCTCTCTAAATTTGGAGACACCCAAAATCAATAGTCACTTTGGAAAATATAGGATTTCAGGGCATGTAATGCTTTAGAAACCCTAAGGGAAAATGGTTTAAATAGCACATGCAAGCCATGGCTTCAGCACTAAGAATCTTAATTGGGTTAAACGGCCATAGAGAAGGAATGGCCTGCCATGGTGTGGGGCCTTAAAAAACTGCAGCCGTATCGTTGGGCGGCACTTTACTGTGTACACTGATCATTCCGCACCCCTGACGTGGATTCCCCAGATAAAAGGGGCTAATGCTAAGCTCCTGAAAGATGGAGCTGCTCCCCAGGGTTATGACATGGAGGTGGTCCATGTGAGGGGGAGTGCCAATGTTATAGCCGATGCTTTATCACGGGCATGGGCCCTCAACCTCTCAGGTCACTGACTGAGAAGGGCCGGCTCTAGGCACCAGTGTCCAAGCCTGTGCTCGGGACGGCCCTTTTCAAGGGGTGGACCCTCAGATCTTTGGGGGCAGCACTTTCAATGGGGGCTTTCCGCTTTTGTTGTTGTTGTTGTTGCTTGTTCAGCAGCGGCAACTCAGGTTTTTTTTTTTTTTTGCTTGAGGCAGCAAAAAACGTGGAGCCGACTGTGGCTAAGTGACGCCGCTCAGTTTCAGACTCAAAGGGTGGTGGTGGAGATGTGACGAAGCAGGGGGGTTCTTGTTGTTTTCAATGATTGCATGCAGAGGGCGTGGGACTCAGTTTCCCTGGGTATTACTGGTTTAATGAGGTGGTGGGAGAGGGAGTTTGTTGTTACAGAGGGCCAGTTGAATGGCCTGGAGAATGGAGACCCAGCAACTGGTGACCAGGAGACCCAGCTCGGGAGTCACAGCTGGGTCTGGACAGTGCGAGGACAACAGGCTGTGGAGAGAGGTCCTGGTGACCTGACCTGACCAGAGGGGGAACAAAGGATGGATGAGAGGAGCAGCTGAGAGAAGAGGAGGACCTGGAGGCCTCTTTTCCTGGGACAGAAGACAAAGGACAGAGATGAGACTTGGGGGATGGTAATATCAGATGCCCAGCTGGAAGGAGGGGCTCTGGCCTGGGAAAGAGAGCAGCCAGAGCCCACCTGAGGCCGGAGACCTAGATGTATTGTGCTGAAGGATTCTAAAGCTGAGGCCCTGAGAGTTTCCTATGCTGTGTTCAGATGCTCAATAAAACCCTTCTGTTTTAGCGCTGGCTGAGAGTCACTCTCCGGTCTAGAGATCAGGGTTGCATTATTCACGTCTGGGTGTGGAGGCCCCAGAGGTCTAGAGTGAGTAGACTCCCTGAGGGGGCCCACGGCAAAAGGCAGGCTTGCTGCTGAGGGCTTAGAGAGGTGCAGTTCCAGGAGGCGGAGGGGCCTATGGCTTAATCTCAGAAGGAAAGTGGACCCACCTGAGAAAGGCTGTCATGCTTGAAGGGGGTTTCTGCCAGGGACCATGCAGAGCGCATGAGTCCTTTGAGTCCTGACAAGAGGCCAATATGGCTGTATCAGGTGCTCTTTAGTGACCTAAAAATCATAAAGTGGAATCATGGACAACTTGCTAAGGATGAGTAAAAGAACAACCAAGTATTGTAGGGACAAAACCAGGAAGGCTAAGACACAAAACATGTCACACCTGGCAAGGGAAGTGCAGGTCTGCTATTTAAGAGGGAAAGAGAGCTAATAATAGACAACACCAAATGACTGACAATTCTGATGCTTATTTTACTTCACTCTTCACTAAAGAGTTGATTGTGACCAGATGCTTAGCAAGAAGTGGGGAAAGAAGACAAGCCAGAATAGGGAAACAGATTACAATATTGAAATAAGTTAGATGTATTCAAGTTGACAAGGCTGGACACCATTCACCTAGGGTACTTAAGGAACTAGCTGAAGCAATTTGGTACCAGTAGCGATTGTCTTCCAGAACTCACGCAGGGCAGGTGGGTCCCCAGAGGACTTATAGAAGGGAAAACATGGTACTTCTCTTTAACAAAGGGAACAAAGAGGAACTGCAGAATTACAGACGTCAGCCTCACTTCTTACTGGAAAGTTACTCAAACAGACCATTAAAACAATCCTGTGTAAGTGCCTAGAGTAGAACAGCATGATGAGTAGTAGACAAAATGGATTTGTCAAGAACTAATCATGCCAATCAACCTAATTTTTTTTTTGTTAGGCTATTGGCCAGTGTGTGAGGTGAAGCAGGAGATGTGCTATATCTTGATTTTAGTAAAGCTTTTGACACAGTCCACATGACATTTCATAGACCATAGAAGATTAGAGTTGGAACAGACTTTCGGAGGTCATCTAGTCCAACCACCTGCTCAACGCAGGACCAACCCCAACTAAATCATCCAGCCAGGGCTTTGTCAAGCTGGGCCTTAAAAACCTCTAAGGAAGGAGATTCCACACCAGGGACACTCTAGACATTTTGCCGCCCCAAGCCATGGGGGGGGCGCTCTGCTGGTTGCTGGTCCCGCCGCCCTCCGGTGGACCTTTTTCCCGCAGGCGTGGACTCCACCGAAGGTGTGGACAGCGGACTCTCTGCAGGCACGCCTGTGGGTGGTCACCGGAGCCCTGCTACCACCCTCCGGTGACCGGACGCAGAGCGCCCCGGTGGTATGCCGTCCCAAGCACGCGCTTGGCGTGCTGGGGCTGGAGCTTCCCCTGTCCACCACCTCCTTCAGTAACCCATTCCAGTGCACTTTCACCACACTCCTAGTGAAATAGTTTTTCCTAATATCCAACCTAGACCTCCCCACTGCAACTTGAGACCATTGATCCTTGTTCTGTCATCTGCCCACCACTGAGAAACAGCCTAGCGCCATCCTCTTTGGAACCCCCTTCAGGCAGCTGAAAGCTGCTATCAAATCCCCTCTCACTCGTCTCTTTCTGTGGACTAAACAAGCCCACTTCCCTCAGCTCTCCTCATAAAGTCATGTGCCCCAGCCCCCTGATCATTTTCGTTGCCCTCCACTGGACTCTCCAATTTGTCCAAATCCTTTCTAGAGTGGGGGGCCCAAAACTGGATGCAATACTCCAGATGTGGCCTCACCAGTCGCCTGAATAGAGGGGAATAATCACTTCCTTCGATCTGCTGGCAGTGCTCCTATAATGCAGCCCAATATGCCGTTAGCCATCTTGGCAACAAGGCACACTGCTGACTCATATCCAGCTTTTTCATCCACTCTAATCCCCAGGTCCTTTTCTGCAGAACTGCGGCTTAGCCAGTGGGTCCCCAGTCTGTAGCAATGCATGGGATTCTTCCGTCCTAAGTGCAGGACTCTGCCTTGTCTTGTTGAACTCATCAGATTTCTTTTGGTCCAATCCTTCAATTTGTCTAGGTCACCTGGACTCTATCCTACCCTCCAGCATATTTACCTCTCCCCCCAGCTTAGTGTCATCCTGCAAAACTTTGCTGAGGGTGCAATCCATCCATCATCCAGATCATTAATAAAGATGTTGAACAAAACCGGCCCAGAACCAACCCTGGGGCACTCCGGCTTCATACCAGCTGCCAACTAGACATCAAGCGTTGATAACTACCCACAGAGCCTGAAAATCTAGCCAGCTTTCTATCCACCTTATAGTCCATTCATCCAAATCCATACTTTTTTAACTTGCTGGCAAGATTACTGTCGGAGGCTGTATAAAAAACTTTGCTAAAGTTCAAGATACATCATGTCCACTGCTTTCCCCATATCCACAAAGCCAGTTATCTCATCATAGGAAGGCAATCAGGTTGGTCAGGCATGACTGGCCCTGGTGAATCCATGCTGACTGTTCCTGATCACCTTCCTCTCCTCCAAGTGCTTCAAAATGGTTTCCTTGAGGACTTGCTGTGATGTTATTGATATAAATGGGACATATAGAACTGGTTGCAACAAGGTCCTGTAGTGGCACTAATCTTATGTAAAGGGGGGATCATATAAGGTGTCTAAGACCAGATTATGGGTTGCTAGTTTGATTATGCTCATCTGTATGTATGCGTCATTTTGTATTGAAGTTATGAGTATTTGGCTCTATCCTGTCTGTATTTCAAAATTTGTGCTGTGGTTCTGGGTGCACACCAGACAAGTTGGTGTTAGCTCTGCTTACCTGCTTGATGGACCGCATTAAGGAACCATCAGCTATTACACAATTGACCCATTGAGAGGAGGCAGAGTACGCCTGTAACTCAGCAGGGTAGATGCAGGAATTGGCCTATGTGACTGCAAAACTCCATTTTGCTGTAATTTCCACAGTAAGAACAGAAGAGTGTTCTTACACCTGGAAAAGTCCTATATAAGCTGATGCCTCATCTCATTTGTCTTCAGTCCTGCTTCTTACCTCTGGAGGACTTTGCTTACAAAGCTGAAGCTCTACACAAGGGACTGATGACCCATCCCAGCTGGGGATGTACTCCAGAGACTTGATTTGAACCTGCAGTTTACTCCATCATGCTACAAGCCTGAACTAAGAACTTTGCCATTCCTGTATGTAATTTATTCCATTTAAACCAATTCTAGCTCTCATCTCTACCTTTTTTCCATTATAAACAAACCTTTAGATTTTAGATTCTAAAGGACTGGCAACAGCGTGATTTGTGGGTAAGATCTGATGAGTTATATTGACCTGGGTCTGGAGCTTGATTCTTGGGAATTGAGAGAACCTTTTTCTTTTTATTGGGGTGTTGGTTTTCATAACCATTCATCCCCAGGACGAGTGGCACTGGTGGGGTGATACTGGGAGACTGTGAGTGTCTAAGGAAATTGCTTGTGACACTTGTGGTTAGCCAGTGAATGAAACCGAAGACCCCGCGGGAGTGCTGTGTCTGGTTGTGGTGCACACTTAAAAACTACATGAACAACTTGAGAGAGACCAGAAGAGCAACCAAAATGATAAAAGGTCTAGAAAATCTGACCTATGAGAAAGGGGAAAAAACTAGGCATGTTTAGTCTTGAGAAAGAAGACTGAGGGGGACCCCCGATACAGTCTTCAGATGTGTTTAAGGACCGTTGTAAAGAGGATGGTGGTCAATTGTTCTCCATGGACACCGAAGGTAGACACAAAGCAATTGCTTCATCCACAACTAGGGAGAGTTAGGTTAGATATTAGGAAATACTTCTAACTTAAGGATAGTTAAGCTCTGGAATATTTCAGCATTAACTGTTTGACTTTGAACCTTTCCCCTCCGCCTCGCTCCTTGCACCCACAATTTATGCACACACTAGAACATTCAGGAAGCACCACCAGTCTTATGGAGTCCTGCCAGGCCAAAGTCTTTCTAACACATCTGCAAAGGTTGGGGACCCCCTTGGAGAAGGCCCTGTCCGTTTGCTGGAATCAGAATCCGTGTCAGTTTAAACTCAGCTCCTATTTATACACCAAGCCTTTCTCTGCTTGTCTCTGGAAATCCCAGTTTGAATCAATCTATTCAACCTCTCCAGAGCAGATACCTCTCTAGAATGGTTCAGTTTTAGTGACTCATCTTAATTCACCCCCCGAATCTTTGGTATTCTGGAGGAGTCTGGTACCCCACACCAGGGAATAGGACACAATCCACCGAAGCAATTTCCAGGTTTGAAACACATTGATCCCAAGATCCTGCAGGGGTCGCAGTAGCTGTCACACACATTCTTCTCCCCTCAGCTCTGGGTCTGCTGCTGAGCAGTGATAGTAGTGGCTGCTGTGGCCACAGTGCCCACAACAGGACATGCGCCTCTCCCCATGCAGTGCTGGGAAGGGCGTCATGTCGCCCACTAGGACACCCCTGAATGTCACTCTGACCTTGGGAATTTTGTTTGTTTTGCACGTGAGGTTTCCCAAAAAGCTGTTGCTTCCTTTGCAGGAATATCTGTTACAAATGTGCCAGGACTAGCAGAGATGGGAACTCAAATCAGCTGGAATCATGAGCTTAGGTTGCACACTGCACATTACAAGAGTGTACGGCTTTCAGTGTCCAGAGGGCAAACAGCCCTTGCAGCTGTCTTCAGGGAACCACTGCCAGGGAGAAATATCTCCACTGCACCACTCTGCTAGTGATCCTGGTGGGACAAATGTACCCGCATTTCTAGGCCCCAGGTTATAATCACTGAGAAACCTCACTGAATGGTACAGGCATAACTTCCATTAAATTCAACAGATCAAGGGGGCACGTGTTACCAGGAATTTATCCCATAGGTAGGGTATGATTTTTTCCTGTTGTGGTGTGACCGGCATGTCTGCCTTGGGAGAGAGAGAGAGACTGTGTAGGTGAGTGGAGGACAGAAGGACAACTTTTTGCGCTGTGACAAACAGTTCTTCGCTACCTTGGTGGTCCTGCAACTTCTTGGCAGATTTGCTCACCTCAGTGATGCTTCCCTAACCAGTCTGGGTCAAATCCTCCTGTGTCTGATCAGGAGTTGGGAGGTTTGTGGGGAACCGGGCCCGCCTTCTACTCTGGGTTCCAGCCCAGGCCCTGTGGATCGCAGCTGTCTATAGTGCCTCCTGTAAAGCTGCATGACAGCTACAACTCCTGGCTACTTCCCCAGGGGCCTCTCCTCAAACATTCTTTATCCTCACCACAGATCTGATGTCTGATCATGCTGGTCTCCTAAATCCTCCAGCAGTACACTCTCTCACACTCAGCTCCTTGCCTCTTGCCCCAGCTCCTCACTCGCACTCCTTTCTCTCTGGCTCCTCCTTGCCTGACTGGAGTGAGCTCCTTTTTAAAGCCAGGTGCCTGATTAGCCTGCCTTGATTGGCTGCAGGTGTTCTAATTAAAGTTAGCTATCTCACTGCCTTCTAGAAAGGTCTAATTGGCTCCAGGTGCCTTGATAACCTGGAGCACTGCCATTTGGTTACCATGGTCTTATGGGATTTGTTTAGCCTGGGGCTAACATACCTGTTTCTCAGTATTTACTGTAGCATCTGCCTTGCCCATCACAGCTGCAACATTATAGACTGCTAGACACACTTCTGGGCAACACTCACTTGTCATATATGACTAAACTCTTCATTTGAGTTTGACATGTGAGGAGGCACTGGTAAAGCACAGGGACTGAATGGATTTGGAATTTTTATACAAAATATCATCTGACGGATAGATGCTTGGTCCAATTGACAGGAGCTGCAGAGAAGAAGGTTCTTGTGCTAACAATGATGCCATTGTAAGAAGAGGCAGAAATGAGGGAGGTTCCAAGCTTTTGCTGAGAAAGGAATTTGGAACCACGTAAAATATGTAACTGAAGCATTGCTGCCGACCTACATAGCTTTCATAGTCATAGTTTTTAAGGCCACCAGGGACCATTGTGGGCGTCTAGTCTGACCTGCTGCAGAAAATAGGACAGACCAAAGAACCTCAGCCAGTCATTTCTGCCTCAACTCTGTAGCTGCCATTTGAGCAAGAGCATCTCTTTTAGAAAGAGATCCAGTCCGGACTGAAAGTCTGCAAGTGATGGAGAATCCAGAACATCCCGAGGTAAACTGTTCCCATGGTCAATTACCTTCACTATTAAAAAATGCCCCATATTTCTGCTCTGAATAGTACAAGTGCTCCAACTTTTAAGCCCCAAATCTGCACTTATTCTAAAGGACAGAACCCTGCGCCCACATGGACCGCAATGAAGACGCAATAGGGTGCCACATGGGTGCCAGGATCTGTCTGTCTGCACAATACTGTGGAATTGGGGTTTTACTTAGCACAGCAAAGAAATGGACTAGAAACCGTATTCCAGTGAGCAAACCACTGCGGGTGTTACCCAACTAACTTCTATTTCCTGCATTCGCAAAAGAAACACCATTGCATTTGGGAAGCAAACTTGCAACTGCCATAATGTTCCAGTGCTGTGTAGGTGACAGCAGGAGACCCGTTCTGAAAAACCTCAGCACTTAGCTCATTCAGGTTGAAGTACATTGCTCTAAAAGCAGAATTTATATTACATTTTATGTACTCAGACACTGTCTAATTAACATTCCCAGCACTCTTGAGACCCAGGTCTAGAGAAATATTATAATCTCCATTGCAGGGAGTTCCAGGCACAGTTATGCCACTTATCTTTGTTTCCTCTAACGAAAGCATAACCCGAGAAAGGAAAGGTGCTATAGTTCTGTGTAGGGTAAATCACAGACTGTCCAACACAACAGGACACAATACACACGTGTAAGTCACTATGGGTGTGTAGTGTTCTGGGATATTTCTATTGTGTGTGTGATGGGCACAGGGTGTTTGAAAACCCCAAAGAGCCATTTCTAGGGGAAAATTCATGGCAAAATTATTTATTATCAGTGATTTGCATCACAGCAGCATCACAGGCCGGTATCAGAGTCCCATTGTGCCAAGCACCGTACCCAGGAATGAAGCCTGGAGTGGGCTGGTAGCCACCCTTGATGAGGACAGTCTTTAAGGCCAGCCTGTATTGGGATGGGCCCATGGTCCCCTTTAAACCAACCCGTCTTAAAAGCACTTCATGCAGACTAGGGGTCTCTCATTAGCTGAAGGCTTCAGGAGGGCACACAAAGCTCTATGGAAACAAGTGGGGATTCCGAGGCTTCGATCTCTGTGCTCTGGATCCTCCAAACTTTGGAAACAGAGTTCAAGGCCTGTAGGTGCAGCTCCCTCGCTCTTCCAGGGAAGACAGCTGGGGAGTTGTGGAGGAGCCTGCAGCATGGCACGGTTGTGGGGACCNACAAACTGAAGCTCTGAACAAAGGACTGAATGACCCATCCCAGCGGGGGATGTTCTCCAGAGACTTGATTTGAACCTGCATCGCTGCTACAAGCCTGAACTAAGAACTTTGCCATTCCTGTATGTAATTTATTCCATTTAACCAATTCTAGCTCTCATCTCTACCTTTTTTCCATTATAAACAAACCTTTAGATTTTAGATTCTAAAGGACTGGCAACAGCGTGATTTGTGGGTAAGATCTGATGAGTATATTGACCTGGGTCTGGAGCTTGATTCTTTGGGATTGAGAGAACCTTTTTCTTTTATTGGGGTGTTGGTTTTCATAACCATTCATCCCCAGGACGAGTGGCACTGGTGGTGATACTGGGAGACTGTGAGTGTCTAAGGAAATTGCTTGTGACACTTGTGGTTAGCCAGTGGAATGAAACCGAAGACCCCAGCGGGAGTGCTGTGTCTGGTTGTGGGTGCCACACTTTAAAAACTACATGAACAACTTGGAGAGAGACCAGAGAAGAGCAACCAAAATGATAAAAGGTCTAGAAAATCTGACCTATGAGAAAGGGGAAAAAACTAGGCATGTTTAGTCTTGAGAAAAGAAGACTGAGGGGGACCCGATAACAGTCTTCAGATGTGTTAAGGACCGTTGTAAAGAGGATGGTGGTCAATTGTTCTCCATGGACACCGAAGGTAGGACACAAAGCAATTGGCTTCATCCACAACTAGGGAGAGTTAGGTTAGATATTAGGAAATACTTTCTAACTATAAGGATAGTTAAGCTCTGGAATAATTTCAGCATTAACTGGACTTTTGATACCTTTCCCCCTCCGCCCTCGCTCCTTGGCACCCACAATTTATGCACACACTAAACATTCCAGGAAGCACCCACCAGTCTTATGGAGTCCCTGCCAGGCCAAAGTCTTTCTAACACATCTGCAAAGGTTGGGGACCCCCTTGGAGAGAAGGCCCTGTCCGTTTGCTGGATCAGAATCCGTGTCAGTTTAAACTCAGCCTATTTATACCCAAAGCCTTTTCTCTGCTTGTCTCTGGAAATCCCAGTTTGAATCAATCTATTCAAACCTCTCCAGAGGCAGATACCTCTCTAGAATGGTTCAGTTTTAGTGACTCATCTTAATCACCCCCCGAATCTTTGTAGTTCTGGGAGGAGGTCTGGTACCCCACACCCAGGGAATAGGACACAATCACACCGAAGCAATTTCCAGGTTTAACACATTGATCCCCAAAGATCCTGCAGGGGGTCGCAGTAGCTGTCACACACAGTTCTTCTCCCTCAGCTCTGGGTCTGCTGCTGAGCAGTGAATGTAGTGGCTGCTGTGGCCACAGTGACCCACCAACAGGACCATGCCGCCTCTCCCCATGCAGTGCTGGGAAGGGCCGTCATGTCGCCCCACTAGGACACCCCTGAATGTCACTCTGACCTTGGGGAATTTGTTGTTTGTGCACGTGAGGTTTCCCAAAAGCTGTTGCTTCCTTTTGCAGGAAATATCTGTTAACAAATGTGCCAGGACTAGCAGAGATGGGAACTCAAATCAGCTGGAATCATGAGCTTAGGTTGCACACTCCACATTCACAAGAGTGTACGGCTTTCAGTGTCCAGAGGGCAACAGCCCTTGCAGCTGTCTGTCAGGGAAACCCACTGCCAGGGAGATATCTCACTGCACCCACTCTGCTAGTGATCCTGCTGGGACAAATGTACCCGCATTTCTAGGCACCCAGGTTATAATCACTGGAAACCTCACCTGATGGTAACAGGCATAACTCCATTAAATTCAACAGATCAAGGGGCACTGTTACCAGCAAGGAATTTATCCCATAGGTAGGGTATGATTTTTTCCATTGTGTGTGACGGCATGTCTGCCTTGGGAGAGAGAGAGAGAATGTGTAGGTGAGTGGTGGAGGACAGAAGGACAACTTTTTGCGCTGTGACAAAGTTCCTCCTCTACCTTGGTGGGTCCTGCACTTCTTGGCAGATTTGCTCACCTCAGTGATCTTCCCAACAGTCTGGGTCCACTCCTCCTGTGTCTGATCAGGAGTTGGGAGGTTTGTGGGGGACCCCGGGCCCGCCTTCTACTCTGGGTTCCAGCCCAGGGCCCTGTGGATCGCAGCTGTCTATAGTGCCTCCTGTAACAGCTGCATGACAGCTACAACTCCCTGGGCTACTTCCCCAGCCTCTCCTCAAACATTCTTTATCCTCACCACAGATCTGATGTCTGATCATGCTGGTCTCCTAAATCCTCCAGCAGTACACTCTCTCACACTCAGCTCCTTGCCTCTTGCCCCAGCTCCTCACTCGCACTCCTTTCTCTCTGGCTCCTCCTTGCCTGACTGGAGTGAGCTCCTTTTTAAAGCCAGGTGCCTGATTAGCCTGCCTTGATTGGCTGCAGGTGTTCTAATTAAAGTTAGCTATCTCACTGCCTTCTAGAAAGGTCTAATTGGCTCCAGGTGCCTTGATAACCTGGAGCACTGCCATTTGGTTACCATGGTCTTATGGGATTTGTTTAGCCTGGGGCTAACATACCTGTTTCTCAGTATTTACTGTAGCATCTGCCTTGCCCATCACAGCTGCAACATTATAGACTGCTAGACACACTTCTGGGCAACACTCACTTGTCATATATGACTAAACTCTTCATTTGAGTTTGACATGTGAGAAGGCACTGGTAAAGCACAGGGACCCAATGGATTTGGAATTTTTATGGAAAATATCATACTGACGGATAGATGTTTGGTCCAATTGACAGGAGCTGCACAGAAGAAGGTACTTGTGCTAACAATGATGCCATTGTAGAAGAGGCAGAGATGAGGAGCTTCCAAGGTTTTGCTGAGCAGGAATTTGGAACCACATAAAAATATGTACCTGAAGCGTTGCTGCGACTTCATAGCTTTCATAGTCCTAGTTGTTAAGCCACCAGGGATCCATTGTGGGCGTCTAGTCCAACCTGCTGCAGAAATAGGACAGGCCAAAGAACCGCAGCAGTCATTTCTGCCTCAACTCTGTAGCTGCCATTTGAGCAAGAGCATCTCTTTAGAAAGAGATCCAGTCTGACTGAAAGTCTGCAAGTGATGAGAAATCCAGAACATCCCGAGGTAAATTGTTCCGTGGTCAATACCTTCACTATTAAAAAATGCATGCCGTATCTCTACTCTGAACAGTACAAGTGTCCAACTTTTAAGCTCAAATCTGCAGTTATGTCTAAAGGACAGACCCTGCGCCCACATGGACCGCAAAGAAGACACATGGGTGCCACATGGGTGCCAGGATCTGTCTGCACAATACTGTGGAATTGGGTTTTACTTAGCACAGCAAAGAAATGGACTAGAAACCGTATTCCAGTGAGCAAAGCACTGCAGGTGTTACCCAAGCTACTTCTATTTCCTGCATTCGCAAAGAAACACATTGCATTTGGGAAGCAAACTGCACTGCCATAACATTCCCAGTGCTGTGTAAGGTGAGAGCAGGAGACCCGTTCTGAATAACCTCAGCACTTAGCTAATTCAGGTAGAAGTACTTTGCTCTAAAAGCAGAATTTATATTACATTTTTATGTACTCAGACATTGTCTAATTAACCCTCCACACTTCAGAGACTCAGTCTAGAGAAATATTATAATCTCCATTGCAGGGAGTTCCAGGCACAGATATGCCATTTATCTTTGTCTCCTCTAACGAAAGCATAACCGAGATAGGAAGGCTATAGTTCTGTGTAGGTAAATCACAGACTGTCCAACACAACAGACACCCCACACACGTGTATAATCACAATGGTGTGTAGTGGTTCTGAGACGTTTGTATTGTGTGTGTGATGGGCAAAGGATGTTTTAAAACCCAAAAAGCCATTTCTAGGGAAAATTCATGCAAAAATTATTTATATCAGTGATTTGCATCACAGCAGCCCCTGTTCAGGGCCGGTATCAGAGTCCCATTGCGCCAAGCCACCATAAACAGGAATGAAGCCTGGAGTTGGCTGGTAGCCACCATTGATGAGGACAGTCTTTAAATCAGCCTGTACTAGTATGGCCCCACAGTCCCCTTTAAAACCAACCTGTTTAAAAGCCCTTCATGCAGACTAGGGTCTCTCATTAGCTGAAGGCTTCAGGAGGACACACAGAGCTCTACGGAAACAAGTGGGGATTCTGAAATCTGAGGCATTTTGATCTCTGTGCTCTGGATCCTCCGAACTTTGGAAAGCAGAGTTCAATGCCTGTAGGTGCATCTCCCTGTTTTCCAGGAAGACAGCTGGGGAGTTGTGGAGGAGCCTGCAGCATGGCACGGTTGTGGACCGTATGAGCAGGGAGAATTGCATTGAAATCAATACTGGCTGGTCCTGGAGGAGGGCTGGATTCCAGGAGAGATGGTGGGACACAGGGAAGATGTGCTGGCTGATATGAAGAAGGCAGCTTCCTCCAGCTCGGGAGACAAAAAAAAAGAATGGGCATACATGGAAGATATGTCAGTGAGATCTGGAGAAAGAGCTGCTTGAGGGACTTGTACTGCCATGAGGGATAAATTCTGGTCAGTTTGCCCAAGGCCAGATTGTGTGTCAGACAGGGGAGCCTGTGCTCCGTGCTCGAGGATTTCATTGTAGTGCAGATACACTGGTAACCAGGGCTGGCTCTCCAGGCACCAGCTCAGCAAGAAGGTGCTTGGGGCGGCAAGGGGAAGGGGCGGCACGTCGGGCTCTTCAACGGCAGGTTCTCCGTCCCTCTCGGAGGGAAGGACGCTGCTGCCGAATTGCCACCGAAGAAGAAAGCGGCACAGTGGAGCTGCTGCAATGGCGATCATGGTTTGGTTTTTTTCCCCTCGCTCATTGGGGCGGTAAAAACCCTGGAGCGCGGCCTGCTGTTAACACAGGGCAAACCAAGAAGAACCCCCCCAAATTACATATTAAGCAGGAGTGTGGGATAAGCAGGGGTTCAGTGATCAGGTTTGTTTCTAGAGAGCTGCACGGAGAAAGCACAGAGACATTGACAGATACAAGAGAACATCTTGTTAAACGCACTTTCTTTAAGAAGGAGACTGCAAACGTTTGCAGGCCCTTGGCTGAGCAGTGCTAAACCTTAGGACTGCAACAGAGCTGCAAGGGGACTCTCAGAGCAACCACTATTCAATAGAGTGCCAGAAGATAAAGACCAGGAGCTGAATTCTTCACTGCCATGAGCCTCAGGCTTCTTATTTCATATGACACTAGCACCTGCACATACCAACCAAGATCAGTTATGCTAAGAGCTGTACACACACATAAGGCAGGAGAATAATTGCCCTTACGAGTGTTCACTCTAAACAGGCCAGACGGATGAAGAGTGGGATCCCTAGTCACAGATGGGGAACTGAGCCTCAGACGGATAAAGTGACTTGCTGGAAGTCACACATGGAGTTGACAGAGCTTGCAAACTCATGGCCAAATTCAGTCATCAAAATCCAAACTGTGACCAAGTACAAGTCTGCTTCAAGCTATACCCCAGGGGGACACATGCAAGAGGCTCTCCCTTGGCTGACAGGGAAATTTCAGCTGGACAAAATATGATTTTGTGATTACGGTTTTACAATCATTATTATAAGTACTTTAAATTTTATCGAGGTAGAAGGATCAGATGAGCTAACAGGGGAGTGTTATAAGACACGTCAAGAATTTCTAGCATTTCAGCAACTGACTGATAAAGAAGTAAGTGGTCCGAGCGCACTGCCACCCAACCCCACGTGGCACAGCACCAGCTTTAATTCACATGCCGCACAGGGAGGGATGGAATTGTCAGTTACAAACTCCGTCCGTCCTGCCTGGATTACAAAACTGTAGCTAAACGGTCAGCCAGAATGTGCAAGAAATGAGCTGAAGAAAGAATCCTGAGACTTCCTGTTCGCATCCCGCAGCAGAATCCTGATGAAGGGGGCTTCACAGCCAACAATATCCGCCACACTGTTCACTGTGTTTTGTGTAGGAGGGAAAGTATTGCAAGGGCCCCACTCTGGACACAGAGAACGTGCTCTAATCACATAAAAAGAAGTGGTCTGACTCATTGATTGGTGTGCTTGACAGAACTACAGGACCAGTAGATGAAGAGGAAGTGGTTGATGGGATATAACTGGCTTTTGGTAACACACCTGCCCTCTGAGCATCAGGCCCAATTCAGGATCTCAAATCGGATGCCCAGTTACGAGGCACAAAAGCTCACCAGCCACGTTCTAAAATCCTGGCCCATGGCTAACAGAAATGCTCACACCTTTGTACTCCAGCTGGCTCTGCAGAGCAGAAGCTGGATTCTGTTACTTCTCTTGCATCACCAACAGCAGGTTGTTTACTGCGTTCCCACGATGAGGCAGGAGAAGGAAAAGCAGGGCTTGAGCTTCAGAGCAAAGCTCGGTTTGCAGGACTGACAGCTAGGGAAATGACCATTGTTTAATGACAGGCTTGTTCCCCTCTGGTCGCAGTGAGGTCAGTGGAAGTTGAGGGCACTCAGCCCCACACAGGAGTGCTCAGAGTGGTACCTGATCAGGCCCCAAAAGGAGGAAACTTGAGGCCCGATCCTGCAAACATTAGCACACGCAAGTAACTTCTGCAAGACAGGAACATACATATGGAAACTGCAGTGAGGCAATAAGCCCTGGAATTCCAGGACCTCACTTGGACCGTGTTATTTCTAACCAGAATCGCACTTTCAGGAATTAGAGCACAATGAAAATCCAGTCACTCAGTGTTTGTGTAAGAGAAAGACAGGAGATGGGGGAAGAATTGCAAGATTCCAATTATTTGTTCTGAACCTACTTACTGATGGAGAGACTATGAAGCGCAGATCCTGCATCTGGTGCACATTCAGCTTCACTTGCGACAATGGAGCTGCAACCAGATCTAGCCCATGGCAATGTAAAGTTGCATTCCTGCATTAATGTTTTTGAACTGCCATTTGAAATATGTAAGGCCCTAGACAGCAGCATGAGAATGATTATCAATAACTTTTGACATCAGTAAGATTAGAGCAATCACGGTTCTCAAACGATGGGGCAGGGCCTGAAAAGGGAGGCGTGGGAATGTGTCAAGGGAGATGTGATGGAGTAAGGGGCTGTCTGTGTGGGGAATGGGCGAGAGCAGGGGATGTCTTTAGGTGAGGGACAGGATTTCTTTTAAGCCTGTAACCTGAGCCCGGCACGGGCGAAGGGGGTGAGCACCTTTGCGGAGGAGAGGGGAGCGACAAAGGGATCGCGCCGGCAGGGAAGGAGAGGCAGAGAAGTTTGGGTTTGGGGCTGTGAGAGCGGAAATTCAGGGGTCTCCTAGCTGGGAATCCAAGCACCCTGAACTGCCCCAGAAAGGACTGGATGGAAGAAGTCCTGACTGTGCCTGCAAGCTCTGCTGTAAACCTGGCATTCCTGTTGGTCCAATAAACCTTCCTGTTTTACTGGCTGGATATAAAAGTCACTGTGGGATTCCAGGAAGAGGGGTGCAGGGCCGGAACCCCAGACTCCACGCCAGGAGGCAGGAGGCTGTGGTGCTTTTTTTTTTCCTTTTTGGAAGAGCTCTGGCTGTTAGCCCTGTGTCCGCCAGGGCTGTGAGAGGGGAAGAAAAGGGAACAGGGTGGAGTTACCTGCCACTCTGGGGCTGAACAGCCAGAGCCCCGCTTCCCAGGATCGGCAGTTACCCGAGCAGATTGCCCGCCCGTCGGAGCAATAGCTGTAATACAATAGAAATAGAATTAACAGGCCAACAGTGGAGCCTGGTGCCTTGCTGCTGACAGTGAATGCTGGCAGTTTCATTCAGGTTCATGCAGGCAGAGAAGGTTTCCATTTGAATTATACTCTGAAGCCAATTCAAGGGCAGGGAACATCTTAAATCTGTATTTTAAGGTTCAGTTCAAGCTTATGTTCCTTTTTAACGTGCTCTGACAAAGTGGTTGTGCCTCAAAAGCTGGGGCATTCCCTTGCTCAGCCAGAGCTTGCTTCCCTCTGCATATGCAGATCAGAGCTGTCTTGATTGGCCAAGGTTTTGGAGAGAGACAAGTGACTTCAGGTGCCCAATTTGAGATACGAGCTATTAGAAGGGGTCGATTCCAGAACATTGCTGAGCAACCTGCCCTCGTGAGCATGCAAGTGCCCCATGATCAGAATCTCAAATCGGAGCGCCAGTTACGAGGCACATAAACTCACCAGCCACGTTCTAAAATCCTGGCCCATTTGGCTAACAGAACATGCTCACACCTTTCTACTCCAGCAGGCTCTGCAGAGCGGGAGCTGGATTCTGTTCCTTCTCTTGCAGCCATCGAAACAGCAGGTTGTTTACTCGCGTTCCCGACGATGAGGCAGGAGAAGGAAAAGCAGGCTTTGAGCTTTAGAGCAAAGTTCGATTTGCAGGACTGACAGCTAGGGAAATGACCGATTGTTTAATGACAGCTTGTTCCCCTCTGGTCGCAAGTGAGGTCAGTGGAAGTTGAGGGCACTCAGCCCCAAGCACAAGAGTGCTCAGAGTGGGTACCTGATCAGGCCCCAAAAGGAGGACACTTTGGGGCCCGATCCTGCAAACATTGGCACACGCACAGTAACTTCTGCCAAGACAAGGAAGCTACATATGGAAAATTGCAGTGAGGCAATAAGCCCTGGAATTCCAGGACCTCACTTGGACGCATGTTATTCTAACCAGAATCGCACTTTCAGGAATTAGAGCACATAGAAAATCCAGTCACTCAGTGTTTGTGTAAGAGAAAGACAGGAGAGGGGGAAGAAATGCAAGATTCCAATTATTTGTTCTGAACCTACTGATGGAGAGACATGAGCCAGACCTGCATCTGGTGCACATCAGCTTCACTTGCGGACAATGGAGTGTGCACCCAGATCTAGCCCATGGCATATAAAGTTGCATTCCTGCAATCAATGTTTGAAATGCATTTGAAATATGTAAGGCCCTAGACAGCAGCTGAGAATGATTATCAATAACTTATGATGACGCAGTACACTAGAGCAAATGGTTCTCAAAACGACGGGCGGACTCGCAAGGGAGGTGTGGGAATGTGTCAAGGGAGGCGTGAACTGGGTGTTTTGTTTTTTTTTCTTTTAGGAAAGAGCTCTGGCTTGTTAGCCCTAGTAGGACGATGGCTTGAGAGGGGCATTAAATGGGAACAGAATGGAGTCCTGCCACTTCTGGGGCTGACAGCCAGAGCCCCAAACCTCCCCCGGGGCAGTCACCAATCCGATTCCTGCTTGCAGGGCAATGACTGTAATACAATATAAATATGCAATTACACGGGCCAAAGTGGAGCCTGGTGCCTTGCTGCTGACAGTGGAAAGTTTATTTTTGTTCTTTCATTGAATTTTCTTAGGGACGTGTCTTTCAAAAACTATCCAATCACTGACCTTCTCTGTGAAAGAGACAGTGTGCTGGTATCAGAGAAACGCGACCCCAACCAGTGTGAATTCAAGAAGACGGGGTAAGGATCAACCTGCTGCAGGGAGACACCTCCCTGCCACCTTAAGTGACCAATAGCATCTGTCAGGTCCCAAAGCCTCACAGAAAATGTGTATTTCCAGCAAGAAACATAAAGGAAGGAAAGGGGGTCAGGGACAGGGCCCTTTCCGCAGTAGCCTGTTTACTGATCCTCACATCAATTCACAAACAACATCCCATGCCATTCCTCCAACCCCTAGATTATAGGACTGAATGGTTTTTAAATCTCTGGTTTTCTGTTGTCAGCTGTTGCTACTGGGGGAACCGGGGAACCCTCACTGAAGCACAAGGAGAAGGGGATGCAGTTTGTGTAAAATCTATCTGTGGTACACTAGCATTTTACGATGTCCGTAATGAGATCAAGGCCCCATGGTGTCAGGTGCTGCACAAACACACACGTCCCCTGCCCGCCGCCAAAAGTGTTCACAGTCGAAAAAGACCAGATCGAAGAAAGGTGGCCGAGGGGGAGTGCGTCTTATCCCGGGTCACCTGTGGGCGTGAATGTTCAAACTTGCTCAAGGTCACACACCAGGGACAGTGGGCAGAGAGGAGAATTCAACCAGTTCTCCTGAATGGCCCCTCTTCACGCAGCTGGAGCACACACAAGAATCGCACAGTGACTGCTTGCCCAAAGTAAGGGAACATGGGCTGGCTTCTAGCCATTTCACTGCCCCAAGCACGGCAGCAAGCCGCAGGGGGACGGTCTGGCCGCGTTGCCGGTCGCCAGCGGGTCCGGCGCGTACCTCCCGGCAGGCGTGCCTGTCTTGGGACGTCACCACAGAGCTGCATGCCGCCCTCACCAGACGGCAACCGGCAGAGCCCCCGCCCAGCTTTGCCGGCCCCCGGCACCCGGCCGCCCGCCCCCGCCCCCAAGCTCATGTCTTGGCGCGGTGGGCCCTGGAAGCAGGCCTGCGCTAAGGGAACTATTCGAATATTGAGCAAAGTTACTTTACAATGAAAGCTCCATAGGGCAGGGACCATCTTTCTGGTCTGTGTTCGTACAGCTCCTCGCACAATGAGGTCCTGATCCACTGTGATGTCCAAACCAGGCTCGGAAGGCTGAGGGCTGCCAACCTTCTGCTGAACTGTGAAACAACCACATTGGGAAGCCAGGTCTCCACCCTGCGAGTGGCCTGCGAACGGTAGCACTCCCCTGACAGTAAGGAAATGCTGAGGCTTTCTTTCTCTCCCTTGGCAACTGGCTGGTCAAAGACTGCTCTGGATTTTTCTCCACGGAACAGGACCCCCCTTCCGTCATTATCAAATGTGAGGAGGCGTCTGAGAAGGTGAGTGGCCTAGACAGTCTCCTCTCTGCTCACGGCTGGGCTGACGCAGGGTTAAGGGTTTCCCTCGCTGAGATCCTGGCCAGGTATTTCACACAGACCAAGTGTCCCCAGAACAAGTGTCCAGCTCATCTGCTGGCAGTGAGCTGGCAAAGGCCTCCTGCCCCATGAGCCTGGAGGTGGAACTTACAGCCTCCAGCAGAATCGTAGGGAGCAAATTCTAATCTCACTGAGATACATGAGAAACCTAAAGCTCCATACGGTGCCTGGGAGCAGGGAAAGGACAGGGGGGCTGGGGAGGCTCCTCACCACCTGCCTTTGTCTGGCAGTGACATTTACAAACGTTGTACAATGCAGACACTGAATGGCCCCTGGTCCCACACCCCAGACAAAAGGCCCCAGTATGGCCCCTCCTTCTTATCCTAGAACAGGGACCTGTCCAAGGTGGGCGTACGGGTTACAGACAGCAAAGGGGGAGGGGATAAAGTCTGTGTTTATAATCCTGTGCCTTCAATGGCACGGCCTTTGCACCCTGTCACTCCAGCAGGCAAGCTCCTGCCCCTCCCTCAGAGTCACCGAGCGATGTCACCCTCTGTCAAGAGCCCAGCGGTTACACTCACTCCTGAGGGCTACTCCTCTCCCCCACTAGCCACCTAGGCCCACAGTGACACTGGTCGGATGACCTGTGCTGCTCCAGAGAGGCCATGTGCTCCTGGGGAGAGGGCACTGGATTGGGACTCAGGAGACCTGGGCTCTACTCCGTGCTCTGTTACTGACCAGCTGTGTGACCCCAGCCATGTCACACTGTCACCCCCTCACCCTTTACCCCTCTGTCTGTCTAGACTGTAAGCCCCATGGGGCAGAGCCTGTCTCCCACTGTGCATGTGTACAGCGATTACCACAGCCCTGATCAAAGTTGGGGCCTCTAGTCATTGCTAATAGCAAATGAAACAAGAGAGAACAAAGTAACAGTCCCTGAGCTGCAGGAGATGGGTTCAGTCTGAGTGGAGATTCTGACCCTGACCCCTTTTCTCTCTAGCCTAATGTCGTCACACGGGGCCGCTGGAAAAGATTCTTGAGAGGAACTGGCAAGTTTGTTCGTCGACATGCTTGGGACATCATTGCTATTGCTACCAGTATATTTGACTAACAAGATCCAGAGATAGAGAAGATGAAAGCAAGCCAATGCTGCCAGACCCATCTGTGCCACCATTTCTCCTTCACTGGAAGCACCATCGGAAGCAAGGCTTATAACAATCTGAACAGCTTCAAAGCATCTGCTTCTACCTACTGCTTCGCCACTCTTGCAGTGCTGCTCACCTGGGCTCCTCTGCATAATAAATTGCCATTCTGCAAACCTATACTGTAGCCCTCTGCTTCCATATTGTGGGAGGAGATTGGGGACATGAACCGGAATGAATCACTTGGCAGTTCTGCTGGCCAATGAAAGACCCAGAGTAAGAGTCACATGCCATCCTCCTTAAACTCCTTAAAGAGATCCATCCACTGCCCAATTGCAGTTGAGATCCAGACACTATCTGGCCCAACTTGTTTTAAAAAGTGACTAACAATTTGGGTGCCCAACACAGGATGCCCCCAACAGGGGCCTTGGTTTTCCGGCAAGGTGCTGAGCAACTTCCCTCCAAAAATGTGGCCCCTTCAAAGATCTCTCTTAAATTTGGAGACAACCAAAATATCAATGCGTCACTTTGGAAAATATAGGATTCAGGGCCTGTAATGCTTTAGAAACCCTAAGGGAATGGGTTTAAATAGCAGCATGGCAAGCGCAATGGCTTCAGCCAACTAAGGATATTAATGTGGCGTTAAACCGGCCATAGAGAAGGAATGCCTGGCACATGGTGTGGGGCCTTAAAATAACGCAAGACCAGCCGTATCTGTTGGCGGCACTTTACTGTGTACACTGATCATTCCGCCCTGCCGTGGCTTCCCCAGATAAAAGGGGCTAATGCTAAGCCTCCTGAGATGGAGCCTGCTCCCCCAGGGTTATTGAACATGGCGGTGGTCCATGGGAGGGGAAGCTGGCCAATGTTATAGCCGATGCTTTATCACCTGGGCGTGGCCCTCAACCTCTCCAGGTCACTGACTGAGAAAGGGCCGGCTCTAGGCAACGCAGTGTCCCAAGCCTGTGCTGCGGGTACGGCCCTTTTCCAAGGAGCGGCACCCCGGCTCTTCTGGTGCAGCATCTTTCAGGGGCAAGCATTCTGGCTTTTGTTGTTGTTGTTTGTTGCTTCCGGCGGCAGCACTCAGGCTTTTTTTTTTTAAGCCTGAGGCAGCAATAAACCCTGGAGCCGACGCCTGTGGATTAAAGTGACCCCGCTCAGTTCAGGAGCTCAAAGGGGGACGGGGGGGCGGGAGATGTGACAAAGGCAGGGGGGTTTCTTGTTGTTTTCAAATGATTTGCATGCAGGAGGGTATTGAGACTCAGTTTCCCTGGGTCATTACTGGGTTAATGATGGTGGTGGGAGAGCGAGTGTGTTGTTACAAGAGGGCCAGCGAAAATGGCCTGGAGAATGGAGACCCCAGCAACTGGTGACCCAGGAGACCCAGCTCAGGAGTCACAGCCGGTTCTGGGCCAGTTGCAGAGGACAATGGGCATATGTGGAGAGAGGTCCCTGGTTGACCTGATCTGACCAGAGGGGAAACAAAGGATGGATGAGAGGAGGCAAGCTGAAAGAAGAGGAGGACCTGGAGGCCTCTTTCCTGGGACCAGAAAGACAAAGACAGATGAGAGACTTGGGGGAGCGGTGATATCAGATGCCCAGCTGGACGGAGGGGTTCTGGGCTGGGAGAAAGAGAGGCAGCCAGAGGCGCCACCTTTGAGCCCTGGAGAGACCTTAGATGTATTGCTGCTGAAGGATCTAGGCCTGAGGCCCTGAGAGTTTCCTATGCCTGTTGTTCAGATGCTCAATAAACCCTTCGGTTTTTACGCTTTCTGAGAGTCACTCCAGTCTAGAGATCAGGCGTTGCCATTATTTTCACTCTTGTTGTGGAGGCCCCAGAGCGTCCAGGGTGATTAGACTCCCTGAGGGGGCCCACACAAAAGGCAGGCTGCTGCTGAGGCTTAGAGAGGTGCAGTTTCCAGAGGCAGAGGGCCTACGGCCTAACCCCAGAGGGAAAAGTGACCCCTGAGAAAGGTGTCACGCTGAAGGGGCGTCCTGCCAGGGACCATACAGAGCCGAGGAGAGCACTGAGTCCTTTGAGTCCATGACAAGAGGCCAATATGGCTGCTACTCAGCGTTCTCTTTAGTGACCTCAAATCATAGTGAGTGCGAATCATGACAAATGCTAAGGCATGGTAGAAAATGAACACCCAATATGTAGAGACAAAACCAGGAATGCTAAGACACAACATGTCACACCGACAAGGGAAAGTGAGTCTGCTATTTTAAGAGGGAGAGAGCTAATAATAGAAACACCAAATGACTGAGGATTCTGATGCTGATTTTACTTCACTCTTCACTAAAGGAGTTGATTGTGACCAGAATGCTTAGCAAGAGGGGAAGGTAACACAAGCCAGAATAGGAAAACAGATTAAATATTGAAATAAGTTAGATGTATTCAAGTGACAAGGCTGCGACACCATTTTCACCTGAGGGTACTAAGGAACTAGCTGAAGCATCTTTGTACCAGTAGCGATTGTCTTCCAGAACTCACGCAGGGCAGGTGGCGGTCCCAGAGGACTCAGAGGGAAAACACGGTTACCTTCTCTTTTAAAAAAAGGGAACCAAAGGAGGACCTGAGGAATCAACAGATAGTCAGCCTAACTTCAATACCTGGATACTCAAACAGACCATTAAACAATCCATGGTGTAAGTGCCTAGAGTAGAATAGCATGATGAGTTAGTAAACAAAATGGATTTGTCAAGAAAACTAATCTGCCAAATCAACTCATTGCTTTTTTTGTAGGCTATTGGCCAGTGTGAGAGTGAAGCAGGACGATATGCTATATCTTAGTTTTAGTTAAAAGCTTTGCACACAGTCCCAACGTGACATTTCATAGAATCATAGAAGATCAAGTTGGAAGGGACCTCAGGAGGTCATTCTAGTCCAAACCCACCTGCTCAAAGCAGACCAACCCCAACATAAAATCATCCCGCCAGGGCTTTGTCAAGCCAGGCCTTAAAAAAACCTCTAAGGAAGGAGATTTCACACCAGGAAGCGGCCTCTAGACATTTCGCCGCCCCAAGGCCACAGGGCCTCTGCTGGTCGCCAGTCTGCGGCTCCAAGGTGAATCTCCACCCGAAGCCGCAGGACCAGTGAACCCTTCCACAGGCACGCCTGCAGGAGTCCACTGGAGCCCTGCCTGCACCCTCCAGCGCCAGCAAGCACCGCCCCCGCGGCATTGCCCTCCAAGCACGCGCTTGCGCGTGCTGGACTGGAGCTCCCCTTGTCCACCACCTTCCTCGTAACCCATTCAGTTGCTTCACCACGCTCCAGTGAAATAGTTTTTCCTAATATCCCAACCCTAAACTCTCCACTGGAACTTGAGCACCATTCGATCCTCGTTCGTCATCTGCCACCACTGAGAACAGCTAGCTCCATCCTCTTTGGCCCCCTTCGAGGCAGTTGAAGCTTGCTATCCAAATCCCCTCTGATCTTCTCTTCTGTGGACTAAATAAGGCCCAGTTCCTCAGCCCTCTCCTCAGTGACGAACTGGGAATGTTCTTAATGTTTCTCTGCTGAATAACTGTGTTGTGCGCTCAGTGTCCCCTATGCAGTTACTTAAGTATTCTAGGTGGTGCGAATAAGGGTGTGTGATTGCTGCAGAGAGGAAAGGGCCCAGTGCACCTAAATGCCTGGCCCTCTGTCTCCTAGCAACTGATGGCCTGGGCCCCTCCTCTGCAAAGGTGCCAGCTGAAGGTGTTGGAGACAAAGAGATCAGGTGACCTCCTGGCCCGGAAAAGGAGCTGAGCAGAGAGGAGGGGCTGGAGGGGGTTGTTAGTCTGGAGCTGGCTGGGGACGAGGAGTTGAAGTGCAGACCTGGGGGTCTGGCTCACTGCCCCCAGAATGGACCGGCCGAGGGGTCCGGTTCGCTGTATCCTACAAGCTCTGTTTTAGACCGGAGTTCCTGTCATCGAATTAAACCTCTGCCTTTTACTGGCTGGCTGAGAGTCACGTTCTGACTGCAAAGTGGGGGGTGCGCAGGACCCTGTGGCTTCCCCAGGACCCCGCTGGGGCGGGCTCGCTCGCTGTGGGAAGCACACGGAGGGGCAGAGGATGCTGAATGCTCCAAGGAGAGACCCATGAGGTGAAGACGTGTGAGCTTCTTGCCCTGAACAAGTCTGCTCCAAGGGAGAGGAGGCTCCCCAAAGTCCTGACTGGCTTGGTGGGCGCAGTTCCAGAGCATCGCCCACTGACTCCGTGACGAATACTCCAGATGTGGCCTCACCAGTCCTGAATAGAGGGGAATAATCACTTCCCTCGATCTGCTGCCAGTGCTCCTACTAATGCAGCCCAATATGCCATTAGCCATCTTGGCAACAAGGGCACACTGCTGACTCATATCCAGCTTTTCGGCCACTGTAATCCCCAGCTCCTTTTCTGCAGAACTGCTGCTTAGCTAGTTGGTTCCCAGTCTGTAGCATTGCATGGGATTCTTCCGTCCTAAGTGCAGGACTCTGCACTTGTCTTTGTTGAACCTCATCAGATTTCTTTTGGCCCAATCCTTCAATTTGTCTAGGTCACCCTGGGCTCTATCCCTACCCTCCAGCGTATCTACCTCTCCCCCCAGCTTAGTGTTATCTGCAAACTTGCTGAGGGTGCAATCCATCCCATCATCCAGATCATTAATAAAGATGTTGAACAAAACCAGCCCCAGGCAACCCCTGGGGCACTTGGCTTGATATCAACTGCCAACTAGACATCAAGCCGTTGATAACTACCCATTGAGCCTGACAATCTAGCCAGCTTTCTATCCACTTTATAGTCCATTCATCCAATCCATACTTTTTTAGCCTGCTGGCAAGATTACTGTTGGAGGCCGTATCAAAAACTTTGCTAAATTCATGACATATCACTTCCACTGCTTTCCCCATATCCACAAAGCCAGTTATCTCATCATACAAAGCAATCAGGTTGGTCAGGAATGACTTGCCCTTGGTGAATCCATGCTGACTGTTCCTGATCACCTTCCTCTCCTCCAAGTGCTTCAAAATGGTTTCCTTGAGGACTTGCTCCATTATTTTTCCAGTGACTGAGGTGAGGCCGACTCGTCTGTACTTCCCTTGATTCTACTTCCCTTTTTTAAAGATGGGCACTGTATTTGCCTTTTTCCAACCATCCGGACCCTCCCCTGATCACCATGACATTTGCATAAGCAAATGAGAGGAATGTGGTTTAGATGAAATACTAAAAGGTGCGTGCAACACTGGTTGAAAAAACATACTAAAAAAGTAGCTATGAATGTTCACGGTCAAACTGGGAGGGTGTATTTAATGGTGCCCCCCAGTGGTCTGTCTGGGTCTATTACTATTCAATATTTTCATTAATGAGGTGGATAATGGAGTGGAGAGCACGTTTATAAAATCTGCAGAGGACACTCAGCTGAGAGGGGTTGCAAGCACTTTGCAGGACAGGATTAAAATTCAAAATCACCTTGATAAATTGGAGAACTTTTCTGAGATCAACAAAATAATACTCAGTAAAGACAAGTGCAACGTTCTACACCAAGGAAGGAAAAATCAAATGCACAAATACATAATGGGGAATGACTGGCTAGCTGGTAATACTGCAGAAATGGATCTGGGGTTACAGGAGATCACAAACTGAATGTGAGCCAATGACGGGATGTTATTTTGAAAAAGCTGAATATCATTCTGGGGTGTCTTAAGAGATATGTCACATGTAAGACCCAGGAGGTAATTGTTCCATTCTACGGGGCACCGGTGAGACCCCAGCGGGAGTGCTGTGTCTGGTTGTGGGTGCCACACTTTAAAAGATCCATGAACAAATTGGAGAAAGACCAGAGGAGAGCAACCAAAATGATAAAAGGTTTAGAAAACCTGATCTCTGAGGAAAAGGGGAAAAAACTGGGCATGTTTAGTCTTGAGAAAAGAAGACTGAGGGGGACCCGATAACAGTCTTCAGATGTGTTAGGACCGTTGTAAAGAGGATGGTGGTCAATTGTTCTCTCCAGGAACCGAAGGTAGTGACACAAAGCAATTGCTTCATCCACAACTAGGGAGAGTTAGGTTAGATATTAGGAAATACTTTCTAACTTAAGGATAGTTTAAGCTCTGGATAATAATTCAGCATAACTGTTTGACTTTGATAACCTTTCCACCCCGCCTCGCTCCTTGCACCTGCAAATTTATGCACACTAAAACATTCAGGGAGCACCCCAGTCTTATGGAGTCATGCAAGGCCAAAGTCTTTCTAACACATCTGCAAAGGTTGGGGACCTTGGAGAGAAGGCCCTGTCGTGTGTTTGCTGGAATCAGAATCCGTTGTCAGTTTAAACTCAGCTCCTATTATACACCAAAGCCTTTCTCTGCTTGTCTCTGGAATCCCAGTTTGAATCATCTATTCAAAACCTCTCCAGAGCAGATACTCTCTAGAATGGTTCAGTTTTAGTGACTCATCTTAATTCACCCCCCGAATCTTTGGTATTCTGGAGGAGTCTGGTACCCCACACCAGGGAATAGGACACAATCCACCGAAGCAATTTCCCGGTTTGAAACACATTGATCCAAGATCCTGCAGGGGTCGCAGTAGCTGTCACACAGTTCTTCTCCCCTCAGCTCTGGGTCTGCTGCTGAGCAGTGATAGTAGTGGCTGCTGTGGCCACAGTGACCCACAACAGGAACATGCGCCTCTCCCCATGCAGTGCTGGGAAGGGTCCCGTCATGTCGCCCACTAGGACACCCCTGAATGTCACTCTGACCTTGGGAATTTTGTTTGTTTTGCACGTGAGGTTTCCCAAAAAGCTGTTGCTTCCTTTGCAGGAATATCTGTTAACAAATGTGCCAGGACTAGCAGAGATGGAACTCAAATCAGCTGGAATCATGAGCTTAGGTTGCACACTGCACATTCACAAGAGTGTACGGCTTTCAGTGTCCAGAGGGCCACAGCCCTTGCAGCTGTGTTCAGGGAACCACTGCCAGGGAGAAATATCTCCACTGCACCACTCTGCTAGTGATCCTGCTGACAAATGTACCCGCATTTCTAGGCCCCAGGTTATAATCACTGGAAACCTCACTGAATGGTACAGGCATAACTTCCATTAAAAATTTTTCAACAGATTTTTCAAGGGGGCACTGTGTTAGGCCAGGAATTTAATTCCATAGGTAGGGTATGATTTTTTCCAATGTTGTGTGACCGGCATGTCTGCCTTGGGAGAGAGAGAGAGAATGTGGTAGGTGAGTGGTTGAGGACAGAAGGCAACTTTTTGCGCTGTGACAAACTTCTCCTCTACCTTGGTGGTCCTGCAACTTCTTGCAGATTTGCTCACCTCAGTGATGCTTCAAACAGTCTGGGTCCCACTCCTCCTGTGTCTGATCAGGAGTTGGGAGGTTTGTGGGGACTCCGGGCCCGCCTTCTACTCTGCTGTTCCAGCCAGGCCCTGTGGATCAGCTGTCTATAGTTGCCTCCTGTAAAGCTGCATGACAGCTACAACTCCTGGCTACTTCCCAGGGGCCCTCCTCAAAACCTCTTTATCCTCACACAGATCTGATGTCTGAAATCATGCTGGTCTCCTAATATCCTCCCAGCAGTACACTCTCTCACACTCAGCTCCTTGCCTTTGCTCCCAGCTCCTCACTCGCATCCCTTTCTCTCTGGCTCCTCCATTGCCTGACTGAGTGAGCTCACTTTTTAAAGCAGGCCGCCTGATTAGCCTGCTTGATTGGCTGAGGTTTCTAATTAATTTAGCTATCTCACTGCTCTCAAGAAAGGTCTTAATTGGCTTCAGGTGCCTTGATTAACTGGAGCACTGCATTTGGTTACCATGGTCTTACAGGGATTTGTTTAGCCTGGGGCTAACATACTGTTTTCAGTATTTACTGTAGCATCTGCCTTGCCATCACAAGCACCATTATAGACTGCTAGACACACTTCTGGGCAACACTCACTTGTCATTATGAACTGACGAACTCTTCATTGAGTTTGACATGTGAGAAGGCACTGGTAAAGCACAACAGGACCCAATGGATTTGGAATTTTTATGGAAAATATCATACTGACGGATAGATGTTTGGTCCAATTGACAGGAGCTGCACAGAAGAAGGTACTTGTGCTAACAATGATGCCATTGTCAGAAGAGGCAGAGATGAGGAGCTTCCAAGGTTTTGCTGAGCAGGAATTTGGAACCACATAAAAATATGTACCTGAAGCGTTGCTGCGACTTCATAGCTTTCATAGTCCTAGTTGTTAAGGCCACCAGGGATCCATTGTGGGCGTCTAGTCCACCTGCTGCAGAAAATAGGACAGGCCAAAGAACCGCAGCAGTCATTTCTGCCTCAACTCTGTAGCTGCCATTTGAGCAAGAGCATCTCTTTAGAAAGAGATCCAGTCTGACTGAAAGTCTGCAAGTGATGGAAATCCAGAACATCCCGAGGTAAATTGTTCCGTGGTCAATACCTTCACTATTAAAAAATGCACCGTATCTCTACTCTGAACCAGTACAAGTGCCAACTTTTAAGCTCAAATCTGCAGTTATGTCTAAAGGACAGACCTGCGCCCACATGGACCGCAAGAAGACACATGGGGTGCCACATGGGTGCCAGGATCTGTCTGCACAATACTGTGGAATTGGGTTTTACTTAGCACAGCAAAGAAATGGACTAGAAACCGTATTCCAGTGAGCAAAGCACTGCAGGTGTTACCCAACTAACTTCTATTTCCTGCATTCGCAAAGAAACACATTGCATTTGGGAAGCAAACTGCACTGCCATAACATTCCCAGTGCTGTGTAAGGTGAGAGCAGTTTGAAAAATCTGGTTTCCTGATTGGTCCTCTGGTCAGGTGTTTGGTTCCCTTTGTTAATCCTTTACAGGTAAAAGAAACATTAACCCTTAGCTATCTGTTTATGACAACTCTCCCAACACTTCAGAGACCCAGTTCTAGAGAAATATTATAATCTCCATTGCAGAGAGTTCCACGCACAGTTATGCCATTTATCTTTGTCTCCTCTAACGAAAGCATAACCCGAGAAAGGAAAGGCGCTTTAGTTCTGTGTAGGGTAAATCACAGACTGTCCAACACAACAGGACACCCCACACACGTGTAAGTCATGATGGGTGTGTAGTGTTCTGAGATATTTGTATTGTGTGTGTGATGCGCACAGGGTGTTTGAAAACCCCAAAGAGCCATTTCTAGGGGAAAATGTATGGCAAAATTATTTATTATCAGTGATTTGCATCACAGCAGCCCCTGTTCAGAGCCAGTATTAGAGTCCCATTGCGCCAAGCACCATAACCAGGAATGAAGCCTGGAGTTGGCTGGTAGCCACCATTGATGAGGACAGTCTTTAAGGCCAGCCTGTACTGAGATGGCCCCAGGGTCCTCTTTAAACCACCTATCTTAAAAGCACTTCATTGCAAACTAGGGGTTTCTCATTAGCTGAAGGCTTCAGGAGGGCACACAAAGTTCTATGAAAACAAGTGGGATTCTTGAAATCCGAGGCTTCGATCTCTGTACTCTGGATCATCCGAACTTTGAAAAGAGAAATCAAGGCCTGTAGGTGCAGCTCCCTCGCTCTTCCAGGAAAGACAGCTGGGGAGTTGTGGAAGAGCCTGCAGCATGGCACGGTTGTGGGGACCGTATGAGTAGTGAGGACTCTATTGGCATCAATACTGGCTGTCCCTGGAGGGAGGGGCTGGATTCCAGGATCTGGAGAGTGGGGGACACAGGGAAGATGTGCTGGCTGGCTATGAAGAAGGCAGCTTTCCTCCAGATCTGGGAGACTTGGCGTACAGGGAAGATATGTCAGTGAGATCTGGAGAAAGAGCTGCTTGAGGGACTTGTACTGCTGCCATGAGGGATAAATGCTGATCAGTTTCCCAAGGCCAGATTGTGTTTCAGACAGAGGAGCCTGTGCTCTGTGCTTGGAGGATTTCATTGTAGTGCAGACACACTGGTAACCAGGGCTGGCTTCAGGCACCAGCTCAGCAAGCACATGCTTGGGGCTGCCAAGGGGAAGGGGCGGCACGTCGAGCTCTTCAGCGGCAGGTCTCTCAGTCCCTCTCGGAGGGAAGGACCTGCTGCCGAATTGCCACCGAAGAAGAAAGCGGCACATTGGAGCTGCCGCTGATGGCGATCATGGCTTTCCCCCTCCCCCGCACTGTTTGGGGCGGCAAAAACCCTGGAGCCGGCCCTGCTGGTAACACAGGGCAAACCAAGAAGAACCCCCTAATTTCAATTAAGCAGGAGTGTTGGGATAAGCAGGGTTCAGTGATCAGGTTTGTACTAGAGAGCTGAATGGAGAAAGCACATAGACATCTGACAGATAAGAGAACATCTTGTTACAGATGCACTTTCAAGAGGGAGACTGCAAATGTTTGCAGGCCCCTTGGCTGAGCAGTGCTAGACCTTAGGACTGCAACAGAGCTGCAAGGGGACTCTCAGAGCAACCACTATTCAATAGAGTGCCAGAAGATAAAGAGCAGGAGTTGAATTCTTCACTGCCATGTGCCTCAGGCTTCTTATTTCGTATGACACTAGCACCTACACATACCAACCAAGATCAGTTATGCTAAGAGCTGTACACGCACATAGGACAGGAGAATCATTGCCCTGACGAGTGTTCACTCTAAACAGGCCAGACGGACCAAGAGTGGGATCCCTAGTCACAGATGGGGAACTGAGCCTCAGACAGATAAAGTGACTTGCTGGAAGTCACACAGGAGTTTGCAAACTAAGGCAAATCAGTCATCTAAAATCCAAACTGTGACCAGGTACAAGTCGCATCAAGCCTATACCCCAGAGGGGCACCATGCCAAGAGGCTCTCCATAGGTTGAGAGGAAAATTCAGCGCTGGACAAAATAATGAGTTGGTGATCACGGTTTACAAATCGTTAAATAAGTAAATTAAATTTTATCAAGGTACAAGGATCAGATGATGCTAACGGGAGTTTATAAGACACTTCCAAGAATTTCAGCATTCAGCAACTGATGATAAAGAAGTAATGTGGTCCGAGCGCCACGGCCAGCCAACCCCCCCGTCGGCACAGCACCAGCTTTAATTCAATACCGCACAGGGAGGGATGGAATTGGCCGGTTACAAAACCCCCGCCGTCCTGCCTGGAACAAACCGTAGCTAAACGATAAGCCAGAAATAATGCAAGAAATGAGCTGAAGAAAGAAATCCCTGAGACTTCCGTTCGCATTCGCCCGCAGCAGAATCCGATGAACGGGGGCTCACAGCCAGCAATACACCACACTGTTCACGGTTTGTTGTAGAAGGGAAAAAGTTATTGCGAGGGCCACATCTCGGAACACAGAGAACGTGGCTCTAACACATAGAAGCGGTCGACTCTTTGATTGCTGTGCTTGACAGAACTGCCAGGACTCAAGTGGGAATGAAGAGGAATGTGGCGAATGGATTAAATGTGCTTTTGGTAACATATCTAAGACAGCGTCTCATGAAAGTCTGACTCGCAATTAATTCTAGTTTTCTTTGGGCAAGGGACACAGCAGAGCAGTAAAATTGGGCCATCTGTGAATACAGGATGCAGGAAAAAGGGCAGCAGCCACAAAGGACTAACCCCATGAGAGGGGGATACATTTCTAAAGGGGGCTGAGGAGTATGACCTAAGGAGCAATGGAATAACATTAAAAGGGACGGGTTTACGGGACTCATAGAAGTTTCATGATAGCAAGAGCTCTCAGCTTATAACAGGTCTTTCCTATTTGACATGGGGGAGCCCCCACTGCTAAGGGGATAAAAAGAGCAGGTGGCCTGTCAGAGCAGTTCAATGTGTGGTTATCCAGTCCTCCATTGTCGATGAACTGTACGTTCCCCTTGGATTTAGTGGTGGCACCATCAAATCCAATGACCTGGACCTACTGACTGGCTCTAGGGGAATGCGTGTTGTGTGATTTCTGGACTGAGAGCTGTGGGGTAAAGCTCTGGTTGTCTGGACTTTAGGGGACAGGTCTTCTATTGGTGTAAATCAGCAGAGAACCATGAAAGCCAGTGGAGCTATGGCAACTTATACCAGCTGCGGATCTGGCCCAACAGAATTAAGACACGTAGCTCTGCCTTTCCCAGCGCAGAGGCCGGCTCTAGATACCCCCTATCCACCACCATAGCTTGTTTTGCAATTGGTGCACATGATTTCAGCAATTTCTTTGAAAAGATCCTCCTTTTCCTCTGACCGACCTCCCCCCTGTTCCTGTCCTGGAGGGTGACCAATGGAAACGTCCTGCAGATGGATGGGGAAAAGCCACCCGTTAAGGGAGGACCCAAGCAGGTAGCCAATGAGGCATTAGCCCACACGGAGGAGGCAGTGTATAAAAGGGCTTCTTCCGGGGAGAGACTGGGCTGCCCACCCAGCTCTCACTGAATGCCACAGGGCACAGGATGGAGACCTGCCTGAAAGTCTTGCTGCTCATCGGGGTGGTCACAGCAGCTCCCACACCACCACCATCCCCTCTGCCAAGCCACGAGGCTGCGGTTTTAGCTGCAGTTCAAATCTACAACCAAGAGCCAGGCACAACACTGGCCTATCGGCTCCTGGAAGCTCAGCCGCAGCCAGACTGGGTGAGTGACCTGGGGAATAACTTTGTGGCCTGTGTATATTCGATGCCGCTTGAGCTCATAGAGCAGGTCAATGGAAATCGCTGCCTCTGATGCTAGACTCCTGTACCTACAGTCTGGTATTTTCACCCTTGCTGTTATTATTCAGGGCTGATTTCTGGTGGTGTCATGAAAGACAGTTCCTGTTCACAATCCAAGTAGGCAGAGGATGGGGAAGGAGAACAACAGGGAATTTATCGACAAGCCGGCTGGAGTCACTGAAAGCAGCATGGCCAAAATTGGTTCTAAAGAGGGAGTGAAATATGTGCAGGGACGGGTAGCAGCCAGACAGCTATTTCCCTGTATTACCACACAGCAGCTTCCTGGTCTCATTGCAGAGGAAGGGCCTGACCCCAGCAGTTCATTCAGATTCAGCAGGCAGAGAAGGTTTCCATTTGAATTATACTCTGAGCAATTCAGGGCAGGGACCATCTTAATCTGTATTTGTACAGCACCTGGCACAAAGGGGGTGACCAGACACAAGTGTTCAAAGAGAATGAGTCCAAGCCCAAAAAAATCATGGGATTGGTTTACAGTTCTTCAATTTTTTTAAAATAATACTTTTGTTTTCTTTTGTTTTTTTCTGTCTGGGTTCTGAGCCTTTACAAATAAATACTGGTTGATCATTGAAGGCTTGGATTTCTGAAGATTTAAAAAGGTTTCAGAAGAGAAATTCTTTGAATTCAGTGCCCTCCCTGGGTCCCCTTGCGCAGATAATTCAAATTTAGCAGTGTGTAGAAGCCAGATTTAATTTAAAGACATTTGATAGTCCCTTATTGCCATTATTTATCAAGTGGTAACAAAATGCTGGGCACTATTCTTCCCGGAGGGACCTAATTGAGATACTATTTATATCCCAGGAGCATTAGAGGTTCAAGCCAAGACCACAGCCCTAGTTTGCTAGGTGCTGTACAAATACATAGCAAGAGACAGTTCCTGCCAAAACTTTACAATCTAAATAGACAAGACAAAGGGTGGAGAAAGGACATATTATTATCTGTGTTTTAGGGGGGAAACTGAGGCACAGAGCAATACCTGGCAATCAAAATCTGCATACACTAACCTATGTTCTAATGTATGTAATTTTTCATTAATGCCCTGTTTACTGACACCTATGCTGACTGGAAAAGTTGCCTGAGTTACTTTTAATATTCAGTTCAAGCTTATGTTCCTTTTTAACTGCTCTGAAAAGTGAGTGTGCCCCAAACTGGCATCCCCTTGCTCAGCAGAGCTGCTCCCTCTGTGTATGCGATCAGAGCTGTTGGCCAAGGGCTTTGAAAGTGACAAATGATTTCAGGTGCCCAACTTGAAACACTATTAAAGGGTCTGATTTCCAGAACTTGCTGAGCACCTGCTATCTTAAGCATTCCCAATTCTGGACCTTAGCGTCAGAAATCTGGGTGCCTGTATGAACTCCTCTAAGCTTAATTACTAGCTCAGATTTGATCTCACTGCCACCAGCCAAGTGATTTCCAGGACTTGGCTCCCTCTCTGGTCTCCCAAAATCTTCTCTGGGGGACCCCAAGACTCAGAAGCCGAGTCTTACCACACAGGGAAATAACCCACTTCCCTTCCCCCTCTCTCTCCTACCCAGACTTTTCTCTCTGGGCTAACCTGAGAGTTACTGATGCAATCTCTTTACATCACAATACCAAGAAGCATGTCTCCTCTATTCCACAAAGAGACAAACCCCAAATACAAGGAAACAGAAA
>NC_133770.1:5654354-5675806 GCF_003597395.2 Chelonoidis abingdonii
TGCTGCAGGGAGACACCTCCCTCTGCACCTTAAGTTGACCAAGAGCATCTGTCAGGTCCCAAAGCCTCACAGAAAATGTGTGTTTCCAGCAGAGACATAAAGGAAGGAAAGGGGTCAGGGGACAGGGCCCTTTCCGCAGTAGCCTGTTTACTGATCCTTACATCAATTCACAAACAACATCCATCCATTCCTCCAACCCCTAATTATAGGACTGGATGGTTTTAAATCTCTGGTTTGCTGTTGCCAGCTGGGGCACTGTTCTACCGGGGAACCCTCACTGAAGGCACAAGAAGGGGACGCAGCTTGTGTAAAATCTTATGCGTGGTATACTAGCATTTTGATGTCCCTAATGAGATCAGGGCCCCATGGTGTCAGGTGCTGCACAAACACAAACAGTCCCTGTCTCGCCCCAAAGCGTTCACAGTCGAAATAGACCAAACTGAGAAAGGCTGACTGACGGGGAGTGCTCTTATCCCCGGGTCACCGGTGGGTGACGTGACTCGCTCAAGGTCACACACCAGGACAGTGGCAGAGAGGAGAATTCAACCCAGGTCTCCTGAATGGCCCCTCTCACGCAGCTGGAGTACACAAGGAATCGCACAGTGACTGCTTGCAAAGTAAGGAACTATTGAACATAAGCAAAGGCTACTTACAATGGGCAGGGACCATCTTTCTGGTCTGTGTTTGTACAGCTCCTCGCACAAAGGGTTCCTGATCGACTGTGATGTCCAAACCAGGCTGGAGGCTGAGCCTCTCAACCTCCTGCTGAACTTGTGAACAACCCACATTGGGAAGCAGGTCTCCACATGCGAGTGGCCTGAGCGATAGTGATCCCGGACAGTAAGATGCTGAGGTCTCTTTTCTCTCCCTTGCAGCTGGTCAAAGACTGCTCTGGATTCTTCTCCACTGAACAGGACCCCCCTTCCATCATTATCAAATGTGAGGAGGCGTCTGAGGAGGTGAGTGGCCTAGGCGGCCTCCTCTCTGCTCATGGCTGGGCTGAGGCAGGGTTAAGAGTTTCCCTCGCTGAGATCCTGGCCAGGTATTTCACACTGACCAAGTATCCCCAGAACAAGTGTCCAGCTCATCTGCTGGCAGCGAGTTGGCAAAGGCCTCCTGCCCCACGAGCCTGGAGGTGGAACCTACAGCTGCCAGCAGAACCGCAGGGAGCAAATCCTAATCTCACTGAGATACATAAGAAACCTAAAGCTCCATACGGTGCCTGGGAGCGGGGCAAGGGCAGGGGGGCTGGGGAGGCTTCTCACCACCTGCCTTTGTCTGGCAGCGACATTTACATACGTTATACGATGCAGACACTGAATGGCCCCTGGCCCCACACACCAGATAAAAAGCCCCAGCATGGCCCCTCCTTCTTATCCTAGAACAGGGACCTGCCCAAGGTGGGTGTAAGGGTTACAGACAGCAAAGGGGGAGGGGATAATGGCCGAGTTTATAATCCTGTGACTTCAGTGGCACGGCCCTTGTACCCTGTCCCTCCAGCAGGCAAGCTCCTGCCCCTCCCTCAGAGTCACCGAGCGATGTCACTCTCTGTCAAAGAGTCCAGTGGTTACACTCACTCCTGAGGGCTACTCCTCTCCCCCATTAGCTACCTAGGCTCACAGTGACACTGGTCGGATGCCCTGTGCTGCCTCCAGAGAGGCCATGTGCTCCTGGGGAGAGGGCACTGGATTGGGACTCAGGAGAGCTGGGTTCTACTCCCTGCTCTGCTACTGACCAGCTGTGTGACCCCAGCCATGTCACACTGTCACCCCCTCACCCTTTACCCCTCTGTGAATCTAGACTGTAAGCCTCTTGGGGCAGAGACTGTCTCCCACTGTGCATGCGTACAGCGATTATCACAGCTCTGATCAAAGTTGGGGCCTCTAGTCATTGCTAATAACAAGAGAGAACAAAGTAACATTCCCTGAGCTGCAAGAGCCAGTTTCAGTCTGAGTGGAGATTCTGACCCTGACCTCTTTTCTCTCTAGCCTAATGTTGTCACACGGAGTCGCTGGAGACGTTGGGGGAGAAAAGCTGGTAGGTTTATTCACCGAAATCGCTGGAAAATCATTCGTGCCGGTGTACAAATTATCCTTGGCTAAGAAGATCCAGAAAGAGAGGAGATGAAAGTGAACCGATCCTGCTGTGGCTCCATTTCTTCTCCACTGGAAGGACCATCGGAAGCAAGGCTTAAAACAATCTGAACCGCTTCAGAGTATCTGCTTCTATCCGCTGCTTAGCGGCTGTTGCAGTGGTGCTCTACAGGGCTCCTCTGCATAATAAATTGGCATTGTGCAAACCTGTACTGTTGTCCTCTTCTTCCATATTGTGGGTGTAGTAAGAGGAGGCCCTGAGACATACACATTGGTATCAGAGGCCTGGTATGAGGCCTAAGGCCTGAACTAAAGTAATGGTCAAGACTTTGCTAACATAAAGCAAAGTGAAGCTGTGAGCCAGAGGCAGGCCCTGCTCACAGAAGCTGGCAAGGAAAGGGCTGATGCTGCAAGAAGATACGATGTCCCAAAGGGCCTGGTTTTCAGAAAGTGCTGAGCATTCCCTCCAAAAATGTGGCCCCTTCAAGATCTCTCTAAATTTGGAGACACCCAAAATCAATAGTCACTTTGGAAAATATAGGATTCAGGGCATGTAATGCTTTAGAAACCCTAAGGGATGGTTTAAATAGCACATGCAAGCCTATGGCTTCAGCACTAAGAATCTTAATTGGGTTAAACGGCCATAGAGAAGGAATGGCCTGGCCATGGTTGGGGCCTTAAAAAACTGCAGCCGTATCGTTGGGCGGCACTTTACTGTGTGTACACTGATCATCCGCCCCCTGACGTGGCTTCCCCAGATAAAAGGGGCTAATGCCTAAGCTCCTGAAAGATGGAGCTGCTCCCCAGGGTTATGACATGGAGGTGGTCCCATGTGAGGGGGAGTGCCAATGTTATAGCCGATGCTTTATCACGGGCATGGGCCTCAACCTCTCTCAGGTCACTGACTGAGAAGGGCGGCTCTAGGCACCAGTGTCCCCAACCTGTGCTCGGGACGGCCCCTTTTCAAGGGGTGGCCTCAGATCTTTGGGGGCAGCACTTTCAATGGGGGCTTTTCCGCTTTTGTTGTTGTTGTTGTTGCTTCAGCAGCGGCACTCAGTTTTTTTTTTTTGCTTGAGGCAGCAAAAAACGTGGAGCCGACCCTTGGCTAAGTGACGCGCTCAGTTTTCAGACTCAAAGGGGTGGTGGTGGAGATGTGACGAAGCAGGGGGGTTCTTGTTTGTTTTCAATGATTGCATGCAGAGGGCCGTGGGACTCAGTTTCCCTGGGTATTACTGGTTTAATGAGGTGGTGGGAGAGGGAGTTGTTGTTTACACGAGGGCCAGTTGAATGGCCTGGAGAATGGAGACCCAGCAACTGGTGACCAGGAGACCCAGCTCGGGAGTCACAGCTGGGTCTGGACAGTGCGAGGACAACTAGGCTGTGGAGAGAGGTCCCTGGTGACCTGACCTGACCAGAGGGGGAACAAAGGATGGATGAGAGGAGCAGCTGAGAGAAGAGGAGGACCTGGAGGCTCTTTTCCTGGGACAGAAGACAAAGGACAGAGATGAGACTTGGGGGATGGTAATATCAGATGCCCAGCTGGAAGGAGGGGCTCTGGCCTGGGAAAAGCGAGCAGCCAGAGCCCACCTGAGGCCGGAGACCTAGAATATTATGTGCTGAAGGATTCTAAAGCTGAGGCTGAGAGTTTCCTATGCTGTGTTCAGATGCTCAATAAAACCCTTCTGTTTTAGCGCTGGCTGAGAGTCTCCCGGTCTAGAGATCAGGGTTGCATATATTCACGTCGGTGTGGAGTGCCGCAGAGGTCTAGAGTGAGTTAGACTCCCTGAGGGGGCCCACGGAAAAGGCAGGCTTGCTGCTGAGGGCTTAGAGAGGTGCAGTTCCAGGAGGCGGAGGGCCTATGGCTTAAATCTCAGAAGGAAAGTGGACCCCCTGAGAAAAGGCTGTCATCGAAGGGGTTCTGCCAGGGACCATGCAGAGCATGAGTCCTTTGAGTCCTGACAAGAGGCCAATATGGCTGTATCAGGTGCTCTTTAGTGACCTAGAAAAATCATAAAGTGGAATCATGGACAACTTGCTAAGGATGAGTAGAAAGAAAACCAAGTATGTAGGGACAAAACCAGGAAGGCTAAGACACCAAAACATGTCACACCTGGCAAGGGAAAGTGCAGGTCTGCTATTTAAGAGGGAAAGAGAGCTAATAATAGACAACACCAAAATGACTGACAATTCTGATGCTTATTTTACTTCACTCTTCACTAAAGAGTTGATTGTGACCAGATGCTTAGCAAGAAGTGGGGAAAGAAGACAAGCCAGAATAGGGAAAACAGATTATATTGAAATAAGTTAGATGTATTCAAGTTGACAAGGCTGGACGGACCATTCACCTAGGGTACTTAAGGACTAGCTGAATGCAATCTTTGTACCAGTAGCGATTGTCTTCCAGAACTCACGCAGGTCAGGTGGGGTCCAGAGGACTTTATAGAAGGGAAAACATGGTACTTCTCTTTAACAAAGGGAACAAAGAGGAACCTGCAGAATTACAGACAGTCAGCCTCACTTCCTTACTGGAAAGTTACTCAAAACGACCATTAAAGCAATCCTGTGTAAGTGCCTAGAGTAGAACAGCATGATGAGTAGTAGACAAAATGGATTTGTCAGAACTAATCATGCCAAATCAAACCTAATTTTTTTTTTGTTAGGCTATTGGCCAGTGTGTGTGAGGTGAAGCAGGAGATGTGCTAATCCTCTTGATTTTAGTAAATGCTTTTGACACAGTCCAACATACATTTCATAGAACCATAGAAGATTAGAGTTGGAACAGACTTTAGAGGTCATCTAGTCAAACCACCTGCTCAACGCAGGACCAACCCCAACTAATCATCCAGCCAGGGTTTGTCAAGCTGGGCCTTAAAAACCTCTAAGGAAGGAGATTCCACACCAGGGACACTCTAGACATTTGCCGCCCCAAGCCATGGGGGGGGGGGCGCTCTGCTGGTTGCTGGTCCCTGCCGCCTCCCGGTGGACCCCTTTTTCCCGCAGGCGTGGACCTCCACCGAAGGTGTGGACAGCGGACTCTCTGAGGCACGCCTGTGGGTGGTCACCGGAGCCCTGCTACCACCCTCGGTGACCGGGTCAGAGCGCCCCGGGTGGTATGCCCGTCCCAAGCACGCGCTTGGGCGTGCTGGGCGCTGGAGCTTCCCCTGTCCACCACCTCCTTCAGTAACCCATTCCAGTGCTTCACCACACTACCTAGTGAAATAGTTTTTCCTAATATCCAACCTAGACCTCCCCCACTGCAACTTGAGACCCATTGATCCTTGTTCTGTCATCTCCACCACTGAAACAGCCGCTAGCGCCATCCTCTTTGGAACCCCCCTTCAGGCAGCTGGAAAGCTGCTATCAAATCCCCTCTCACCTCGTCTCTTCTGTGGACTAACAAGCCACTTCCCTCAGCCTCTCCTCATAAGTCATGTGCCCCAGCCCCCTGATCATTTTCGTTGCCTCCACTGACTCTCCAATTTGTCCAAATCCTTTCTAGAGTGGGCCCAAAACTGGATGCAATACTCCAGATGTGGCCTCACCAGTCCTGAATAGAGGGGAATAATCACTTCCTTCGATCTGCTGGCAGTGCTCCTACTAATGCAGCCCAATATGCCGTTAGCCATCTTGGCAACAAAGGCACACTGCTGACTCATATCCAGCTTTTCATCCACTGTAATCCCCAGGTCCTTTTCTGCAGAACTGCGGCTTAGCCAGTGGTCCCCAGTCTGTAGCAATGCATGGATTCTTCCGTCCTAAGTGCAGGACTCTGCACTTGTCCTTGTTGAACCTCATCAGATTTCTTTGGTCCAATCCTTCAATTTTGTCTAGGTCACCTGGATCTATCCTACCCTCCAGCATATTTACCTCTCCCCCAGCTTAGTGTCATCTGCAAACTGCTGAGAGGTGCAATCCATCCCATCATCCAGATCATTAATAAAGATGTTGAACAAAACCGGCACCAGACCAACCCTGGGGCACTCGGCTTCATACTGGCTGCCAACTAGACATCAAGCGTTGATAACTACCCACAGAGCCTGACAATCTCGCCAGCTTTTCTATCCACCTTATAGTCATTCATCCATCCATACTTTTTTAACTTGCTGGCAAGATTATACTGTCGGAGGCTGTATAAAAAACTTTGCTAAAGTCATGATACATCATGTCCACTGCTTTCCCCATATCCAACAAAGCCAGTTATCTCATCATACAAGGCAATCAGGTTGGTCAGGCATGACTGGCCCTGGTGAATCCATGCTGACTGTTCTGATCACTACCTTCCTCTCTCCAAGTGCTTCAAAATGGTTTCTTGAGGACTTGCTGTGATGTTATTGATATAAATGGGACATATAGAACATGGTTGAAACCTTAGGTCCTGTAGTGGCAAATCTTATGTAAAGGGGGTCATATAAGGTGTCTAAGACCAGATTATGGGGTTGCTAGTTACTGATTATGCTCTCTGTATGTATGCGTCATTTTGTATTGAAGTTATGAGTTATTTGGCTCTATCCTGTCTGTATTTCAAAATTTGTGCTGTGGTTCTGGGTGGACACCCAGACAAGTTGGTGTTAGCTCTGCTTACCTGCTTGAATGGCCATTAAGGAATCATCAGCTTACACAATTGACCCATTGAGAGGAGGCAGATACGCCTGTAACTCAGCAGGGTTGCAGGAATTGGCCTAGTGACTGCAAAACTCCATTTTGCTGTAATTTCCACAGTAAGAACAAGAAGTGTTTCTTACACCTGGAAAAGTCTATATAAGCTGATGCCTCATCTCCATCTTGGTCTTCAGTCCCTGCTTCTTTACCTCTGGAGGACTTTGCTACAAGCTGAAAGCTCTACACAAGGGACTGATGACCATCCCAGCTGGGGATGTACTCCAGAGACTTGATTTGAAACCTGCAGTTTACTCCATCACTGCTACAGCCTGAACTAAGAACTTTGCCATTCCTGTTATGTAATTTATTCCATTTAACAATTCTAGCTCTCATCTCTACCTTTTTTCCATTAATAAACAAACCTTTAGATTTTAGATTCTAAAGGACTGGCAACAGCGTGATTTGTGGGTAAGATCTGATGAGTATTGACCTGGGTCTGGAGCTTGATTCTTGGGAATTGAGAGAACCTTTTTCTTTTATTGGGGTGTTGGTTTTCATAACCATTCATCCCCAGGACGAGTGCACTGGTGTGATACTGGGAGACTGTGAGTGTCTAAGGAAATTGCTTGTGACACTTGTGGTTAGCCAGTGAATGAAACCGAAGACCCCAGCGGGAGTGCTGTGTCTGGTTGTGGTGCACTACACTTTTTTTTTTTTTTTTTTTTTTTTAAAAACTACATGAACAACTTGGAGAGAGACCAGAAGAGCAACCAAAATGATAAAAGGTCTAGAAAATCTGACCTATGAGAAAGGGAAAAAACTAGGCATGTTTAGTCTTGAGAAAAGAAGACTGAGGGGGACCCGATAACAGTCTTCAGATGTGTTAAAGGACCGTTGTAAAGAGGATGGTGGTCAATTGTTCTCCATGGACACCGAAGGTAGACACAAAGCAATGGCTTCATCCACAACTAGGAGAGTTAGGTTAGATATTAGGAAATACTTTCTAACTTAAGGATAGTTAAGCTCTGGAATATTTCAGCATTAACTGACTTTGATACCTTTCCCCTCCGCCTCGCTCCTTGGGCACCCACAATTTACGCACACACTAAACATTCCAGGAAGCACCCACCAGTCTTATGGGGTCCCTGCCAGGCCAAAGTCTTTCTAACACTTCTGCAAAGGTTGGGGCCCCCTTTGGACAGAAGGCCCTGTCCATTTGCTGGATCAGAATCCATGTCAGTTTAATCTCAGCTTATTTATACCAAAAGCCCTTTCTCTAATTGTCTCTGGAAACCCCAGTTTGAACCAGTGCATGAAAACTTGTCCAGCGGCAGGTGCCTCTTTAGAATGGTTCAGTTTTAGTGACTCCCCTTCAGTGAGAGTAGAATCCCATCATCCCGAAGCCATTTCTAGGTTTAACACATTGGTCCCCAAAGATTCTGCTGGGGGTCGCAGTAGCTGTCACATGCAGTTCTTCTCCCTCAGCTCAGGGTCTGCTGCTGAGCAGTGAATGTGGTGCTGCCGTGGCCACAGTGACCCACCAACAGGACCATGCCGCCTCTCCCCCTCCAGTGCTGGGAAGGGCTGTCATGTTGCCCCACTAGGACACCCTTGATTGTCACTGTGACCTTAGGGGATTTGTTGTTTGTGCACGTGAGGTTTCCCAAAAGCTGTTGCTTCCTTTTGCAGGAAATATCTGTTGGCAAATGTGCCAGGACTAGCAGAGATGGGAACTCAGATCAGCTGGAATCATGGGGTTAGGCTGCACACCCCACATTCACAAGAGTGTATGGCTTTCAGTGTCCGGAGGGCAATAGCCCTTGCAGCTCTCTGTCAGGGAAACCCACCGCCAGGGAGCAGGGCCAGCTCTAGCCATTTCGCTGCTCCAAGCACAGCAGCACGCCACGGGGGGGCTCTGCCGCTCGCCAGTCCCGCAGCTCCAGTGGACCTCCTACAGGCATGGCTGTGGAGGGTCCGCTGGTCCCGCGGCTCCGGTGGAGCATCCGCAGGCAAGCCTGCAAGATGTCCACCAGAGCCGCGGGACCAGCGGACCCTCCTCAGGGACACCTGCAGGAGGTGCACCAGAGTCGCCTGCTGCGCTCCTGGCAACCGGCAGAGCATCCCGTATGGCATGCCGCCCCAAGCACATGCTTGGCGCGCTTGGGCCTGGAGCCGGCCCTGCCAGGGAGATATCTTACTGCATCCACTCTGCTAGTGATCCTCCTGGGACAAAGGTACCTGCATCTCTAAGCACCCAGGTTATAATCAATGGAAACCTCACCTGATGATAACAGGCATAACTCCATTAAATTCAACAGATCAAGAGGCACTATTACCAGCAAGGAATTTATCCCATAGGTAGAGTATGATTTTTTCCATTGTGTGTGACGGCATGTCTGCCTTGGGAGACTGTGTGTACAGAGAGAGAGAGAGAGAGAGAGAGAGAGAATGTGAAGGTGTGTGCTGCAGGACAGACTGACAACTTTGTTCACAAATTATAGACTGCTAGACACACTTCTGGGCAACACTCGCTTGTCATTATATGACTAAACTCTTCATTGAGTTTGACATGTGAGAGGCACTGGTAAAGCACAGGGACTGAATGGATTTGGAAATTTTATACAAAATATCATTCGACGGATAGATGCTTGGTCCAATTGACAGGAGCTGCAGAGAAGAAGGTTCTTGTGCTAACAATGATGCCATTGTAAGAAGAGGCAGAGATGAAGGAGCTTCCAAGAGGCAGAGATGAGGGAGCTTCCAAGCTTTTGCTGAGAAAGGAATTTGGAACCACATAAAATATGTAACTGAAGCGTTGCTGCCAACCTTCATAGCTTTCATAGTCCTAGTTGTTAAGGCCACCAGGGACCATTGTGGGCGTCTAGTCTGCCCTGCTGCAGAAAATAGGACAGCCAAAGAACCTCAGTCAGTCATTTCTGCCTCAACTCTGCAGCTTCCATTTGAGCAAGAGCATCTCTTTTAGAAAGAGATCCAGTCCTGACTGAAAGTCTGCAAGTGATGGAGAATCCAGAACATCCCGAGGTAAATTGTTCCCGTGGTCAATTACCTTCACTATTAAAAAATGCACCGTATCTCTACTCTGAACAGTACAAGTGCTCCAACTTTTAAGCCTCAAATCTGCAGTTATTCTAAAGGACAGAACCCTGCGCCCACATGGACCGCAAAGAAGACACAATGGGGTGCCACATGGGTGCCAGGATCTGTCTGCACAATACTGTGGAATTGGGGTTTTACTTAGCACAGCAAAGAAATGGACTAGAAACCGTATTCCAGTGAGCAAAGCACTGCAGGTGTTACCCAACTAACTTCTATTTCCTGCATTCGCAAAAGAAACACCATTGCATTTGGGAAGCAAACCTGCAACTGCCATAACTTTCCAGTGCTGTGTAGGTGAGAGCAGGAGACCCGTTCTGAATAACCTCAGCACTTAGCTAATTCAGGTCGAAGTACTTTGCTCTAAAAGCAGAATTTATATTACATTTTATGTACTCAGACATTGTCTAATTAACCCTCCCAGCACTTCAGAGACCCAGGTCTAGAGAAATATTATAATCTCCATTGCAGGGAGTTCCAGGCACAGATATGCCATTTATCTTTGTCTCCTCTAACGAAAGCATAACCCGAGATAGGAAAGGTGCTATAGTTCTGTGTAGGGTAAATCACAGACTGTCCAACACAACAGGACACCCCACACACGTGTAAATCACGATGGGTGTGTAGTGTTCTGAGACGTTTGTATTGTGTGTGTGATGGGCACAGGATGTTTTAAAACCCCAAAAAGCCATTTCTAGGGGAAAATTCATGGCAAAATTATTTATGATCAGTGATTTGCATCACAGCAGCCCCTGTTCAGGGCCGGTATCAGAGTCCCATTGCGCCAAGCACCATAACCAGGAATGAAGCCTGGAGTTGGCTGGTAGCCACCATTGATGAGGACAGTCTTTAAAATCAGCCTGTACTAGTATGGCCCCACAGTCCCCTTTAAACCAACCTGTCTTAAAAGCCCTTCATGCAGACTAGGGGTCTCTCATTAGCTGAAGGCTTCAGGAGGACACACAGAGCTCTACGGAAACAAGTGGGATTCCTGAAATCTGAGGCTTTGATCTCTGTGCTCTGGATCCTCCGAACTTTGGAAAGAGAGTTCAAGGCCTGTAGGTGCAGCTCCCTCGCTTTTCCAGGGAAGACAGCTGGGGAGTTGTGGAGGAGCCTGCAGCATGGCACGGTTGTGGGGACCGTATGAGCAGGGAGAATTGCATTGAAATCAATACTGGCTGGTCCTGGAGGGAGGGGCTGGATTCCAGGATCTGAGGAGTGGGGGACACAGGGAAGATGTGCTGGCTGACTATGAAGAAGGCAGCTTCCCTCCAGCTCCGGGAGACTGGGCATACATGGAAGATATGTCAGTGAGATCTGGAGAAAGAGCTGCTTGAGGGACTTGTACTGCCATGAGGGATAAATTCTGGTCAGTTTCCCAAGGCCAGATTGTGTGTCAGACAGGGGAGCCTGTGCTCCGTGCTCCGAGGATTTCATTGTAGTGCAGATACACTGGTAACCAGGGCTGGCTCCAGGCACCAGCTCAGCAAGAAGGTGCTTGGGGCGGCCAAGGGGAAGGGGCGGCACGTCGGGCTCTTCAACGGCAGGTCTCTCCGTCCCTCTCGGAGGGAAGGACCTGCTGCCGAATTGCCACCGAAGAAGAAAGCGGCACAGTGGAGCTGCTGCAATGGCGATCATGGGTTTTGGTTTTTTTCCCCCTCGCTCATTGGGGCGGTAAAAACCCTGGAGCCGGCCCTGCTGTTAACACAGGGCAAACCAAGAAGAACCCCCCCAAATTACAATTAAGCAGGAGTGTTGGGATAAGCAGGGTTCAGTGATCAGGTTTGTGCTAGAGAGCTGCACGGAGAAAGCACAGAGACATCTGACAGATACAAGAGAACATCTTGTTACAAACGCACTTTCAAGAAGGAGACTGCAAACGTTTGCAGGCCCCTTGGCTGAGCAGTGCTAAACCTTAGGACTGCAACAGAGCTGCAAGGGGACTCTCAGAGCAACCACTATTCAATAGAGTGCCAGAAGATAAAGACCAGGAGCTGAATTCTTCACTGCCATCAGATGAGCCTCAGGCTTCCTTCATTTCATTATTGACACTAGCACGTGCACATACCAACCAAGATCAGTTTTATGCTACAGAGGCTGTACACAACACATAGGCAGGAGAATAATTGCCTTAAAAGCGAGTGTTCCCGCTCTAAACAGGGCCAAGACGGATGAAGCGTGCGGAATTTCCCTAGTCCACAGATGGGGAACTGAGCCTCAGAGGATAAATGTGACTTGCTGGGAAGTCACAGGATTTTGTTCTCTACAGTGGAGTTGACCAAGAGCTTGCAAACTCATGGCCAAATTCCAGTCATCACAGTAGTTTCCATCCAAACGGTGACCAAGTTACAAGTTCTGAATTCAAAGTATAACCCCAGGGGGACACATGCAAAGAGGCTCTCCCTTGGCTGACAGGCGAAATTTTCCGGCTGGACAAAGTAAATGATTTTTGTGATTACGGTTTTAACAATCATTATTATAATAGTATTTTTAATTTTATCGAGGCTAGAGAGGATCAGATGAGCTAACAGGGAGTGTTATAAGACACGTCAAGAATTTCTAGCATTTCAGCAACTTGACCTGCATAAAGAAGTAAGTGGTCCGAGCGCGACTGCCACCCCACACCCCACGTGGCCCACAGCAACCAGCTTTAATTCACAGTGCCGCACAGGAGGGATGGAATTGTCAGTTAACACACTCCGTCCGTCCTGCCTGGATGTTAGCAAAACTGTAGCTAAACGGGGCACGCCAGAATGGTGCAAGAAATTAGCTGAAGGAAAGAAGATCCTGAGACCTCTTCTGTTGGCATCCGCGGCAAAGGCCCCAAAGAATCCTGATGAAGGGGGCTTCAACAGCCAACAATATCTCCGCACACTGTTCACTGTGGTTTGTGTAAGGAGGGAAAGTATTGCCAAGGGCCCCCACTCTGGCACCCAGAGAAACGTGCTTCATAATCACTAAAAAGAAGTGGTCTGAACTCATTGATTGGTGTGTCTTGACAGAACTACAGGACGCAGTAGATGAAAGAGGAATGTGTTGATTGGGATATAAACTGGGCTTTTGGTAACACACTCTGCCCTCTGAGCATCAGGCCCAATTCAGGATCTCAAATCGGATGCCCAGTTACGAGGCACAAAAGCTCACCAGCCACGTGCTTAGAAATCCTGGCCCGATGGCTTATACAGAAAATGCTCAATTTAGTGAGAGGTCTACCTTTGTACTCCAGCTGGCTCTGCAGAGCAGAAGCTGGATTCTGTTACTTCCTCTGCATCACCAACAGCAGGTTGTTTACTGGCGTTCCCCAGCGATGAGGCAGGAGAAGGAAAAGCAGGGCTTTGAGCTTCAGGCAAAGCTCGGTTTTGCAGGGACTGGGACACGCTAGGGAATGACGCATTGTTTAATGACAGGCTTGGTACCCTCTGGTCGCAGTGAGAGGTCAGTGGAAGTTGAGGGCACTCCAGCCCCACACAGGAGTGCTCTAGAGTGGCTACCTGATCAGGCCCCAAAAGGAGGAACATTGAGGCCAATCCTGCAAACATTGGCACAGTTCCGCAAGTAACTTCTGCAAGACAGGAAGGTACATAATGGAAATGGCAGTGAGGCAATAAGCCCCTGGAATTCCAGGACGCGCGATGCTTGGACCATGTCAATTTCTAACCAGAATTCGGCTGACTTTCAGGAATTAGAGCACATAGAAAATCCAGTCACTCCAGTGGTTTGTGTAAGCGAAAGGCAAGGAGAATGGGGTAAGAATTGCAAGATTCCAATGATTTGTTCTGGAACCTACTGATGGAGAGACTATGAAGCGCAGATCCTGCATCTGGTGCACATTCAGCTTCACTTGCGACAATGGAGCTGCAACCAGATCTAGCCCATGGCAATGTAAAGTTGCATTCCTGCATTAATGTTTTTGAACTGCCATTTGAAATATGTAAGGCCCTAGACAGCAGCATGAGAATGATTATCAATAACTTTTGACATCAGTAAGATTAGAGCAATCACGGTTCTCAAACGATGGGGCAGGGCCTGAAAAGGGAGGCGTGGGAATGTGTCAAGGGAGATGTGATGGAGTAAGGGGCTGTCTGTGTGGGGAATGGGCGAGAGCAGGGGATGTCTTTAGGTGAGGGACAGGATTTCTTTTAAGCCTGTAACCTGAGCCCGGCACGGGCGAAGGGGGTGAGCACCTTTGCGGAGGAGAGGGGAGCGACAAAGGGATCGCGCCGGCAGGGAAGGAGAGGCAGAGAAGTTTGGGTTTGGGGCTGTGAGAGCGGAAATTCAGGGGTCTCCTAGCTGGGAATCCAAGCACCCTGAACTGCCCCAGAAAGGACTGGATGGAAGAAGTAGTCCTGACTGTGCCTGCAAGCTCTGCTGTAACCTGTGTTCCTGTTGTCCAATAAACCTTCTGTTTTACTGGCTGGATAAAAGTCACTGTGGGATCCAGGAAGAGGGGTGCAGGGCCGGAACCCCCAGACTCCACGACAGGAGGCAGGAGCTGTGTGCTTTTTTTTTTTCTTTTTGGAAGAGCTCTGGCTGTTAGCCCTGTCCGCCAGGGCTGGAGAGGGGAGAAAGGGAACAGGTGGAGTCCTGCCACTCTGGGGCTGACAGCCAGAGCCCCGCCTCCCAGGGCAGTTACCAGCAGATTCCCGCCGTCGGGCAATACTGTAATACAATAGAAATAGAATTACAGGCCAAAGTGGAGCCTGGTGCCTTGCTGCTGACAGTGAATGCTGGCAGTTCATTCAGGTTCAGCAGGCAGAGAAGGTTTCCATTTGAATTATACTCTGAGCAATTCAGGGCAGGGAACATCTTAATCTGTATTTTTAGGTTCAGTTCAAGCTTATGTTCCTTTTTAACTGCTCTGAAAAGTGAGTGTGCCCCAAACTGGCATCCCCTTGCTCAGCAGAGCTGCTCCCTCTGCATATGCAATCAGAGCTGTTGGCCAAGGTTTTGGAAAGTGACAAGTGACTTCAGGTGCCCAATTTGAAACACTATTAAAGGGTCTGATTCCAGAACATGCTGAGCACCTGCCCTCTGAGCATCAGGCCCCATTCAGAATCTCAAATCGGGCGCCCAGTTACGAGGCACATAAACTCACCAGCCACGTTCTAAAATCCTGGCCCATGGCTAACAGAAATGCTCACACCTTTCTACTCCAGCAGGCTCTGCAGAGCGGGAGCTGGATTCTGTTCCTTCTCTTGCACCATCGAAAGCAGGTTGTTTACTGCGTTCCCACGATGAGGCAGGAGAAGGAAAAGCAGGGCTTGAGCTTTAGAGCAAAGTTCGATTTGCAGGACTGACAGCTAGGGAAATGACCATTGTTTAATGACAGCTTGTTCCCCTCTGGTCGCAGTGAGGTCAGTGGAAGTTGAGGGCACTCAGCCCCACACATGAGTGCTCAGAGTGGTACCTGATCAGGCCCCAAAAGGAGGACACTTTGGGGCCCGATCCTGCAAACATTGGCACACGCAAGTAACTTCTGCAAGACAGGAAGCTACATATGGAAATTGCAGTGAGGCAATAAGCCCTGGAATCCCAGGACCTCACTTGGACCATGTCATTTCTAACCAGAATCGCACTTTCAGGAATTAGAGCACATAGAAAATCCAGTCACTCAGTGTTTGTGTAAGAGAAAGGCAGGAGATGGGGGAAGAATTGCAAGATTCCAATGATCTGTTCTGAACCTACTGATGGAGAGACATGAGCCAGACCTGCATCTGGGGCACATCAGCTTCACTTGCGACAATGGAGCTGCACCAGATCTAGCCCATGGCGTGTAAAGTTGCATTCCTGCATCAATGTTTGAACTGCATTTGAAATATGTAAGGCCCTAGACAGCAGCTGAGAATGACTATCAATAACTTATGATGGCAGTAGACTAGAGCAATGGTTCTCAAACGACGGGGCGGGCCTCGAAAGGGAGGTGTGGGAATGTGTCAAGGGAGGCGTGAACTGGGTGTTTTGTTTTTTTTTTCTTTTAGGAAGAGCTCTGGCTGTTAGCCCTAGTGGAGAGGGCTTGAGAGGGCATAAAGGGAACAGATGGAGTCCTGCCACTCTGGGGCTGACAGCCAGAGCCCCGCCTCCCCGGGGCAGTCACCATCCGATTCCTGCTGCAGGGCAATACTGTAATACAATATAAATAGAATTACACGGCCAAAGTGGAGCCTGGTGCCTTGCTGCTGACAGTGAAAGTTTATTTTGTTCTTTCATTGAATTCTTCTTAGGACGTGTCTTCAAAAACTATCCAATCACTGACCTTCTCTGTGAAAGAGACAGTGTGCCTGGTATCAGAGAAACGCGACCCCAACCAGTGTGAATTCAAAGAAGACGGGGTAAGGATCACCTGCTGCAGGGAGACACCTCCCTGCACCTTAAGTTGACCAATAGCATCTGTCAGGTCCCAAAGCCTCACAGAAAATGTGTATTTCCAGCAGAAACATAAAGGAAGGAAAGGGGTCAGGGGACAGGGCCCTTTCCGCAGTAGCCTGTTTACTGATCCTCACATCAATTCACAAACAACATCCATCCATTCCTCCAACCCCTAATTATAGGACTGGATGGTTTTTAATCTCTGGTTTTCTGTTGTCAGCTGTTCTACTGGGGAACCCTCACTGAAGGCACAAGGAGAAGGGGATGCAGTTTGTGTAAAATCTTATCTGTGGTACACTAGCATTTTGATGTCCTTAATGAGATCAGGGCCCCATGGTGTCAGGTGCTGCACAAACACACACGGTCCCTGTCCCGCCCCAAAGTGTTCACAGTCGAAAAAGACCAGATCGAGAAAGGTTGGCCGAGGGGGAGTGCTCTTATCCCCGGGTCACCTGTGGGTGATGTTACTTGCTCAAGGTCACACACCAGGACAGTGGCAGAGAGGAGAATTCAACCCAGTCTCCTGAATGGCCCCTCTCACGCAGCTGGAGCACACAAGGAATCGCACAGTGACTGCTTGCAAAGTAAGGAACAGGGCTGGCTCTAGCCATTTCACTGCCCCAAGCACGGCAGCAAGCCGCAGGGGGCGGTCTGCCGCTTGCCGGTCCCGCGGGTCCGGCGGACCTCCCGCAGGCGTGCCTGCGGGACGTCCACCAGAGCTGCATGCCGCCCTCCCGGCAACCGGCAGAGCCCCCCCGCAGCTTGCCGCCCCAAGCTCATGCTTGGCGCGGTGGGCCCTGGAGCCAGCCCTGGTAAGGAACTATTGAATATGAGCAAAGGTTACTTACAATGAAAGCTCCATAGGGCAGGGACCATCTTTCTGGTCTGTGTTCGTACAGCTCCTCGCACAATGAGGTCCTGATCCACTGTGATGTCCAAACCAGGCCGGAGGCTGAGGCTGCCAACCTTCTGCTGAACTTGTGACCAACCCACATTGGGAAGCAGGTCTCCACATGCGAGTGGCCTGAACGGTAGCACTCCCTGACAGTAAGATGCTGAGGTTTCTTTTCTCTCCCTTGCAACTGGTCAAAGACTGCTCTGGATTTTTCTCCACGGAACAGGACCCCCCTTCCGTCATTATCAAATGTGAGGAGGCGTCTGAGAAGGTGAGTGGCCTAGACAGTCTCCTCTCTGCTCACGGCTGGGCTGACGCAGGGTTAAGGGTTTCCCTCGCTGAGATCCTGGCCAGGTATTTCACACCAGACCAAGTGTTCCCCAGAACAAGTGTCCAGCTCATCTGCTGGGCAGTGAAGTCTGGCAAAGGCCTCCCTGCCCATGAGCCTGGAGGTGGAACTTACAGCCTCCAGCAGAAATCGTAGGGAGCAAATTCTAAATCTCACTGAGATACATGAGAAAACCCTAAAGCCTCCATTACGCGTGCCTGGGAGCAGGGAAAGGACAGGGGGGACTGGGGAGGCTCCTCACCACCTGCCTTTGTCTGGCAACCGTGACATTTACAAACGTTGTACAATGCAGACACTGAATGGCCCCTGGTCCCACACCCGACAGACAGAAAGGCCCCAGATATGGCCCTCCTTCTTATGTCCTATTGAACAGGACCTGTCCAAGGTGGGCGGTACGGGTTAACAGACAGCAAAGGGGGGAGGGGATAAAGTCTTGTTGTTTATAATCCTGTGCCTTCAATGGCACGGCCTTGTACCACACCCTGTCTCACCAGCAGTTTCAAGCTCCTGCCCCTTACCCTCAGAGTCACCGAGCGATGTCACCCTCTGTCAAAGAGCCCAGCGGTTATCACTCACTCCTGAACGGCTACTCCTCTCCCCCACTAGCCCACCTGAGCCCACAGTGAAACACTGGTCGATGACCTGTGCTGCCTCCAGAGAGGCCATGTGCTCCTGGGGAGAGGGCACTGGATTTTGGGGACTGCAGGAGAACCATGGGCTCTACTCCGTGCTCTGTTACTGACCCAGCTGTGTGACCCAGCCATGTCACACTGTCACCCCCTCACCCTTTGTACCCCTCTGTCTGATCTAGACTGTAAGCCCCATGGGGCAGAGCTGTCTCCACTGTGCATTGTGTACAGCGATTACCACAGCCCTGATCAAAGTTGGGGCCTCTAGTCATTGCTAATAGCAAAATGAAACAAAGAGAGAACAAAAGTAACAGTTCCCTGAGCTGGGCAGGAGATGGGTTCCAGTCTGAGTGGAAGATTGCTGACCCTGAACCCTTTTCTCTCGTAGCCTATGTCGTCAACCACGCGGGCCGCTGGAAAAAGATTCTTGAGAGGAACTGGCAAGTTTGTTCGGTCGACATGCTTGGGCATCATTGCTATTTGTTACCAGTATATTTGACTAACAAGATCCAGAGATAGAGAAGATGAAAAGGCAAGCACAATGCTGCCAGGACCCCATCTGTTGCCACCATTTCTCCTTCACTGGAAGCACCATCGGAAGCAAGGCTTAATTATAACAATCTGAACAGCTTCAAAAAGCATCTGCTTCTACCTACTGGCTTCGCGCACTCTTGCCAGGTGCTGCTCACCCGGGCTCCTCTGCAATAATAAATTGCATTCTGCACACCATATACTGGTTAGCCCTCTGCTTCCATATTGTGGGAAGGAGATTGGGGACATGCACCGGAATGAATCACGTTGGCAGCTTCTGCTGGCCAATGAAAAGACCAGCAAGAGTAAAGAGTCACATTGCCACCGCTCCTTAAAGAGATCCATCCACTGCCCAATTGCAGTTGAGATCCAGACACTATCTGGCCCAACTTGTTTTAAAAAGTGACTAACAATTTGGGTGCCCAACACAGGATGCCCCCAACAGGGGCCTTGGTTTTCCGGCAAGGTGCTGAGCAACTTCCCTCCAAAAATGTGGCCCCTTCAAAGATCTCTCTTAAATTTGGAGACAACCAAAATATCAATGCGTCACTTTGGAAAATATAGGATTCAGGGCCTGTAATGCTTTAGAAACCCTAAGGGAATGGGTTTAAATAGCAGCATGGCAAGCGCAATGGCTTCAGCCAACTAAGGATATTAATGTGGCGTTAAACCGGCCATAGAGAAGGAATGCCTGGCACATGGTGTGGGGCCTTAAAATAACGCAAGACCAGCCGTATCTGTTGGCGGCACTTTACTGTGTACACTGATCATTCCGCCCTGCCGTGGCTTCCCCAGATAAAAGGGGCTAATGCTAAGCCTCCTGAGATGGAGCCTGCTCCCCCAGGGTTATTGAACATGGCGGTGGTCCATGGGAGGGGAAGCTGGCCAATGTTATAGCCGATGCTTTATCACCTGGGCGTGGCCCTCAACCTCTCCAGGTCACTGACTGAGAAAGGGCCGGCTCTAGGCAACGCAGTGTCCCAAGCCTGTGCTGCGGGTACGGCCCTTTTCCAAGGAGCGGCACCCCGGCTCTTCTGGTGCAGCATCTTTCAGGGGCAAGCATTCTGGCTTTTGTTGTTGTTGTTTGTTGCTTCCGGCGGCAGCACTCAGGCTTTTTTTTTTTAAGCCTGAGGCAGCAATAAACCCTGGAGCCGACGCCTGTGGATTAAAGTGACCCCGCTCAGTTCAGGAGCTCAAAGGGGGACGGGGGGGCGGGAGATGTGACAAAGGCAGGGGGGTTTCTTGTTGTTTTCAAATGATTTGCATGCAGGAGGGTATTGAGACTCAGTTTCCCTGGGTCATTACTGGGTTAATGATGGTGGTGGGAGAGCGAGTGTGTTGTTACAAGAGGGCCAGCGAAAATGGCCTGGAGAATGGAGACCCCAGCAACTGGTGACCCAGGAGACCCAGCTCAGGAGTCACAGCCGGTTCTGGGCCAGTTGCAGAGGACAATGGGCATATGTGGAGAGAGGTCCCTGGTTGACCTGATCTGACCAGAGGGGAAACAAAGGATGGATGAGAGGAGGCAAGCTGAAAGAAGAGGAGGACCTGGAGGCCTCTTTCCTGGGACCAGAAAGACAAAGACAGATGAGAGACTTGGGGGAGCGGTGATATCAGATGCCCAGCTGGACGGAGGGGTTCTGGGCTGGGAGAAAGAGAGGCAGCCAGAGGCGCCACCTTTGAGCCCTGGAGGAGAGACCTAGATGTATTGTGCTGACGGATTCTAGGCCTGAGGCCCTGAGAGTTTCCTATGCTGTGTTCAGATGCTCAATAAACCCTTCTGTTTTACGCTGTCTGAGAGTCACTCCAGTCTAGAGATCAGGGTTGCATTATTCACTCTGTGTGTGGAGGCCCCAGAGGTCCAGGGTGAGTAGACTCCCTGAGGGGGCCCACAGCAAAAGGCAGGCTTGCTGCTGAGGGCTTAGAGAGGTGCAGTTCCAGGAGGCAGAGGGGCCTACGGCTTAACCCCAGAGGGAAAGTGGACCCCTGAGAAAGGCTGTCACGCTGAAGGGGGTTCCTGCCAGGGACCATACAGAGCCGAGAGAGAGCACTGAGTCCTTTGAGTCCATGACAAGAGGCCAATATGGCTGTATCAGGTTCTCTTTAGTGACCTCAAAAATCATAGAGTGGAATCATGGACAAATTGCTAAGGATGAGTAGAAAAGAACAACCCAAGTATGTAGAGACAAAACCAGGAATGCTAAGACACAAAACATGTCACACCTGACAAGGGAAAGTGCAGGTCTGCTATTTAAGAGGGAAGGAGAGCTAATAATAGACAACATCAAAATGACTGAGGATTCTGATGCTTATTTTACTTCACTCTTCACTAAAGGAGTTGATTGTGACCAGATGCTTAGCAAGAAGGGGGGAAGGAACACAAGCCAGAATAGGGAAAACAGATTAAATATTGAAATAAGTTAGATGTATTCAAGTTGACAAGGCTGGACACCATTCACCTGAGGGTACTTAAGGAACTAGCTGAAGCAATCTTTGTACCAGTAGCGATTGTCTTCCAGAACTCACGCAGGGCAGGTGGGGTCCCAGAGGACTACAGAGGGGAAAACACGGTACCTCTCTTTAAAAAAAGGGAACAAAGAGGACCTGAGGAATCACAGATAGTCAGCCTAACTTCAATACCTGGATACTCAAACAGACCATTAAACAATCCATGTGTAAGTGCCTAGAGTAGAATAGCATGATGAGTAGTAAACAAAATGGATTTGTCAAGAACTAATCATGCCAAATCAACCTAATTTCTTTTTTTGTTAGGCTATTGGCCAGTGTGAGAGGTGAAGCAGGAGATATGCTATATCTTGATTTTAGTAAAGCTTTTGACACAGTCCAACGTGACATTTCATAGAATCATAGAAGAT
>NC_133770.1:5675906-5678918 GCF_003597395.2 Chelonoidis abingdonii
AACGAGACACAGGTACCCAGAGAGGGGGAGGTCGGAAGTGGCCCGGGGGTAGCCGACCCTGGTTTGGCTCCCGGAGAGCCTGAACCCATGTCAGTGTGTTGCGGCCAGGATCCCCACTGACAGCAGCGAGGCTTGGCCACTGCTAGGGCCCTGGGGGCTGGAACGCAGTGGAGTGGGAGGGCCTGTGCTGGCAGACTCTCCCTCTCGCTGGCCGGAGGAGGCCTTTCTCCTGGGCTTATAGAGACTATTTGTTTGCTCAGCCCCTGCTGAAGGGCCTGAGCTTTGAACTGCTTATTACCCCACCCTGACCCAGGGCCTGGGCTTATAGACTATTGGTGTTCAACCCTTGCTGAAGGGCCCGGACCCTGACCTATCTGCCATCGGTAGCGAGGCATCCTGGGTCCCAGCTGCACCTGAGAGGGCCGAACCCCAACGCCGGACGTCTACACATGGTGCCTTCTCTGAGGAGTTCTGCCCAGGATGTGGGCGCGAGCTCTCTAATCCGGTGAGAAGGGGGCTGGGGGAGAGAGACTCCCCTCCCAGGAGATGGATCTGTCACAGCTCCTGGCCCTCGTGACTGAGAATCAAGAGCGACAGCAGGCAACCCAGTCACGGCAGCAGCAGGAGCAGCAGGCCGCCCACCTCCAACAGCAACAGCAACTGGTCGAGCAGCTGGGAAACCAGCACCACCAGCTGCTCCAAGAGCTGATCACCCAACACCAGAAGTTCCAACGCCAATGCATCCAGCAGCTCGCGGCAGCTCGGTCCGCCCCCGAGGGATCCCAGCCGGGGGGCACGGATGGGGCCCTGTGGCCCAGTCCCCCGATCCAGCTGACGAAGATGGGTCCCGGCGACGACCCTGAAGCTTTCCTCGTCACGTTCAAGCGGGTGGCGGTTGTCGCAGGGTGGGCCCACGACCAGTGGGCTGCCATCCTGGCCCCCTACCTGACAGGCACCGCTCAGGCGGTCTATCGCAGCCTGTCTGCAGAGGCAGCCCAGGATTACAACCAAGTGAAGGCCACGGTCCTAGACCCCCTAGATGTGAGTCCGGAGATATTCCGACAGCGATTTAGAAGCCTGGCCTACCCCGTCGGGGCCCGGCCCTGTATGGTGGCCCAGGAACTCCGCGAGACCTGTAAGTGCTGGTTGCAGCCAGAATGCCGGACGACGGAGGAGCTAATGGAGCAAGTGGTGCTCAAACAGTTCACCCACATCCTTCCCCCTCGGGGAAGAGCCTGGGTCCTCCGCCATCGGCCGCCGCCGTCTCACGGATGGAGGACTTCCTCTCGGCTGAAGTACCGGTGGGCCTGGTGGTTCGAGCAGCCCCACCGGGGACAGAGCGCCCTAGCTCTGAGAAAAAGACAGCGCTCGTCCGAGCTGACGGACGAGTTTCATGTCGGGGGGCCGAGGCCCAGACCCACACCACAGCATCCCCCGGGCCATCCACTCGGACCCCGACTCCAACGGCGCGGGAGGGCCCCCGGAACCCTCTGGCAGACACTCCCGGGACCAGGCCTCGGTCCGGACGAACAGACCAGGGGCCCTGTTTCTCTGTGGGGAGTATGGCCATTTACAGCAGGATTGCCCTGGACTCGAGTGCACCTTTGGCCAGGTCTGGTCAGGGGAAGCCCGCGCCTGCCGGTCCCAGGCAGCCAAGATCACCGTGCCCGTTATGGTTGAGGGGTACCCGACAACGGCCCTCCTTGACTCGGGCTGTGGACAGACGTTGATCTGGCAACGCTTGGGTTCCCTGGCTGATGCCCGCCTGGGAAAAATCCGGCTACAGTGCATCCATGGGGACATCCGACCGTACCCCAGCACCCGGACCCAACTGACGATTGATAGGTCACCCGGTTGATGGTGGTGGGCCTCGCGCCGCAGCTCGCCTATCCGGTGATCCTGGGCCAGGACTGGCCCGAGTTTCCCGCAGTCCTGCGCCGCCACACCGGGGATGGCCCGGAGCCCATGCCAGCCTTGGAAGGGGAGACCCCAGAAGCCGAGGAAGACGAGCTGGAAGCCCCCGACTCCACTGGCCGATCGGAAGGATTGGAGGACATCTGCCCGGGAGCGGTGGAGGATCCCTCAGCCCCCACGGATTTTTGCCGAGACCAAAGGGCCGACCCTACCCTCAAGCGGGCATACGAACAACTGGCCACCGTGGATGGGACCATGCTCGACCCCGGTTGAGCGGCGCAGTGGCCGCATTTTGAGCTCCGATGAGATCGCCTATATCGGGTCGAGAAGGGCCCACACACCGGGGAGCCGCGGACCCAACTCCTCGTGCCCCGATGTCATCGGCGGGCAGTCCTGAAGCTGGCCCACAACGTCCCAGCAGCCAGACACCTGAATCACGAAAAGACACTGGCCTGGATACTGAGGCGCTTCTTTTGGCCGGGTATATATCAGGAAGTAAAACATTACTGCAACTCCTGCCCCGAGTGCCAGCTGGCTGCCCCAGCGAGAGCGCCCAAGGCGCCCCTGGTGCCCATGCCCGAGACCTCCTTCGAGCGCGTGGCTATGGATCTAGCGGGTCCTCTCCCCAAGAGCATGGCGGGGTTTCAGTACATCCTGGTTATGTTGGACTATGCCACCCGGTTCCCCGAGGCAATTCCCCTGCGAAGCATCACAGCCCGCACTATTGCAGGCGAATTGGTGAAGGTCTTCGTCCTGCTGAAGGGCCTGAGCTCTGAACTGCTTGTTGCTCCGCCCTCACCCAGGGCCTGGGCTTATAGAGACTATTTGTTGGCTCAGCACCTGCTGAAGGGCCCTGACCCTAACCTATCTGCCATTGGTAGCGAGGCGCCCTGGCTCCCAGCTGCACCTGAGCGGGCCGAGCCCCAATGCCAGACATCTACAAGGGTAAATCACAGACTGTCCAACACAACAGGACACAACACACACATGTAAGTCACGATGGGTGTGTAAAAGCAGCAGAGAATCCTGTGGCACCTTTTAGACTAATAGACGTTTTAGAGCATGAGCTTTCGTGGGTGAATACCCACTTCGTCAGAT
>NC_133770.1:5681346-5765819 GCF_003597395.2 Chelonoidis abingdonii
TTTCTGAGGCTGTGGAAGAACCCCCCAAATTTCAATTAAGCAGGAGTGTTGGTAAGCAGGGTTCAGTGATCAGGTTTGTGCTAGAGAGCTGCACGGAGAAAGCACAGAGACATCTCACAGATACAAGAGAACATCTTGTTATGGATGCACTTTCAAGAAGGAGGCTACAAAAGTTTGCAGGCCCCTTGCCTGAGCAGTGCTAAACCTTAGGACTGCAACAGAGCTGCAAGGGGACTCTCAGAGCAACCACTATTCAATAGAGTGCCAGAAGATAAAGAGCAGGAGCTGAATTCTTCACTGCCATAAGCCTCAGGCTTCTTATTTCATATGACACTAGCACCTGCACATACCAACCAAGATCAGTTATGCTAAGAGCTGTACACGCACATAGGACAGGAGAATCATTGCCCTGACGAGTGTTCACTCTAAACAGGCCAGACGGACCAAGAGTGGGATCCTTAGTCACAGAAGGGGAACTGAGCCTCAGACAGATAAAGTCACTTGCTGGAAGTCACACATGGAGCTGAGAAGAGTTTGCAAAGTAATGGCCAAATTCAGTCATCAAAATCCAAACTGTGACCAAGTACAAGTCTGTATCAAGCTATACCCCAGGGGGGCACATGCAAGAGGTTCTCCCTAGGCTGAGAGGGAAATTTCAGCTGGACAAAATATGATTTTATGATTACGGTTTTAGCATCATTATAATAAGTACATTAAATTTTATCAAGGTACAAGGATCAGATGAGCTAACAGGAGAGTGTTATAAGACACTTCAAGAATTTCTAGCATTTCAGCAACTGACTGATAAAGAAGTAAGTGGTCCGAGCACACTGCCACCCAACCCCGCGTGGCACAGCACCAGCTTTAATTCACATACCGCACAGGGAGGGATGGAATTGTCAGTTACAAACCTCGTCCGTCCTGCCTGGATTACAAAACCGTAGCTAAACGGTCAGCCAGAATGTGCAAGAAATGAGCTGAAGAAAGAATCCTGAAACTTCCTGTTCTCATCCTGCAGCAGAATCCTGATCAAGGGGGCTTCACAGCCAGCAATACCGGCCACACTGTTCGCTATATTTTATGTAGGAGGGAAAGTATTGCGAGGGCCCCACTCTGGACACAGAGAACGTGCTCTAATCACATAAAAAGAAGAGGTCTGACTCTTTGATTGCTGTGCTTGACAGAACTGCAAGACGAGTGGATGAAGAGGAAGTGGTCGATGGGATATAACTGGCTTTTGGTAACACATTTACGACGTGTCTCATGCAATCTGACTCTCAAAATTAATTCAACTTTTCTTGGGCAGAGACACAGCCACATGCAGTAAAATTGGCCATCTGTGAATACAGGATAAGGAAAATATGGCAGCAGCCTACAAAGGACTTAACCCCATGAGAGGGGGATACATTTCTAAAGGGGGCTAGGAGTATGACTAGGAGCAATGGAATAACATTAAGAAGGGACGGGTTAGGCTGACTCATAGGAAGATTTCATGATAGCAAAAGCTCTCAGGCATTATAATAGGGTCTTCCTATTGGACATGGGGGAGCCCCACTGCTAAGGATCCAAAAGAGCAGGCTGGCCTGTCAGGAGCAGTCCAGTGTGTCGTTATCCACTGTCGATGAACTGTACGCTCCGCTTGGATTTAGCGGTGGCACCATCAAAACCAATGACCTGGACCTAGAAACTGGCTCTAGGGGAATGCTTGTTGTGCGATTTCTGGACTGAGAGCTGTGGGGTAAAGCTCTGGTTGTCTGGACTTTAGGGGACACGTCTTCTATTGGTGTAAATCAGCGTAGAACCATGAAAGCTAGTGGAGCTATGCCAACTTATAGCAGCTGCGGATCTGGCCTAACAGAATTAAGACATGTAGCTCAGCCTTTCCCAATGCAGAGGCTGGCTCTAGATACCCCCTATCCATCACCGTAGGTTGTTTTGCAATTGGTGCACATGATTTCAGCAATTTCCTTGAAAAGATCCTCCTTTTCCTCTGACCGACCTCCCCCCTATTCCTGCCCTGGAGGGTGGCCAATGGAAACGTCCTGCAGATGGATGGGGAAAGCCACCCGTTAAGGGAGGGCCAAAGCAGGCAGCCAATGAGGCACTAGTCCACACGGAGAAGGCAGTGTATAAAAGGGCTTCCCTCGGAAGAGACTGGGCTGCCCACCCAGATCTCACTGAATCCCACAGGGCACAGGATGGAGACTTGCCTGAAAGTCCTGCTGCTTATCGGGGTGGTCACAGCAGCCCCCACGCCCTCATCGTCCCCTCTGCTAAGCCACGAGGCTGCGGTTTTAGCTGCAGTTCAGATCTACAACCAAGAGCCAGGCACAACACTGGCCTATCGGCTCCTGGAAGCTGAGCCGCAGCCAGACTGGGTGAGTGACCTGGGGAATTGCTTTGTGGCCTGTGTATATTCAATGCCACTTGAGCTCATGGAGCAGGTCAATGGAAATCGCTGCCTCTGATGCTGGACTCCTGTACCTACAGTCTGGTATTTGCACCCTCATTATTATCCAGGGCTGATTTCTGGTGGTGCCATGAAAGACAGTTTCTGTTCACAATCCAAGTAGGCAGAGGATGGGGAAGGGGAAGAAAAGGGAATTTATCGACAAGCCGGCTGGAGTCACTGAAAGCAGCATGGCCAAGATTGGTTATAAAGAGGGAGTGAAATATGTGCAGAGACGGGTAGCAGCCAGACAGCTATTTCCCTGTATTACCACACAGCAGCTTCCTGGTCCCATTGCAGAGGAAGGGCCTGACCCCAGCAGTTCATTCAGATTCAGCAGGCAGAGAAGGTTTCCATTTGAAATGATACTGTGAGTAATTCGAGGCAGGGACCGTCTTACTCTGTGTTTGCAACAGCACCTGGCACAAAGGCGGTGGCCAGTCACACGTGTTCAAAGAGAATGAGCAAACATTCCATTTGGGGACATAATCATACTTTTAATGAAAGTTTTGATCCCGTGAGCTACCGAGCACCCTCTGCTCACAGCGAGGTCAGTGGAAGTTGAGGGTGCTCAGACCACACAGAGTGTTCAGAGTGTTTCATGATCAAGCCCAAAAGGAGGACACTTGGGCTCCAATCCTGCAAACACCTGCACATACAAGTAACTTTCTGCAAGACAGAAACCTACATACAGAAATTACAGTGAAGCAATAAGACCTGGGTCCCAGGAGTTCACTTGAACCATGTCATTTCAGACCAGAATCTCACTTTCAGGAATTAAAACACATGCAGAAACACTGAGTGACTGGATTTTCTAAGTGAAGGGCAGAGGACCAGGGTCGGGGGAAGACAATTGCAAAGATACTAGTTATTTGTTCATGCAGTAGAAACATGGGCCAGAGCCTCATCTGTGCAAATCAGCCCACCTGAGACAGTGGAGCTACATCAGAGTTAGGCCACATATATGAAGTTACTTTCCGGAATTTAGGTTTTGAACAGCATTTGAAAAATTCAAGGCCCTAGACTACTGCTGAGAATGATTATTAATAACTGTTTACTTCAGTAGAATTGAATAAGTCAATATTTACACTCTTCTTTAGAGCAAGGGCCTTGTCTGAGTATGTGTGTGAACAGCACTCGCACAGTGCGGCTCTGATGCCAATCTGTAACATCAAAGAAAAAAATATTTAGAAGGCAAAGTGGGCCTGGTGCCTTGATGCTCATGTGAATGTTAATTTTCCTTATTCGTTGAATCTCTTTTTAGACGTGTCTTCTAAAACTATCCAGTCGCTGACATTCACTGTGAAAGAGACAGTGTGCCTCGTATCAGGGAACCGCGACCAACCAGTGTGAATTCAAAGAAGACGGGTAAGGATCACTCCCTGCACAGAGACACCTCCCTCTGCTCTTCTTACTCACTGATCACACAGATGCCCAACAACATCTTTCAAGCAGAGACGTAAAGGAAGGAAGGGGCTATGGTACAGTGCCTCTTCCGCTGTGTCCTATTACTGATCCTTACATCAAGGTCACAGAAAACATACATTCATTTATCCAAACCCTGATTATAGGACTACATGGTTTTTAATCTCTGGTTTGCTGCTGTCAGCTGGGGCACTGTTCTACCGGGGAACCCTCACTGAAGGCACAAGGAGAAGGGGATGCAGCTTGTGTAAAATCTTATCTGTGGTACACTAGCATTTTTACGTGTCTTATGAGATCAAGGCCCCATGGTGTCAGGTGCTGCACTAACATAGTCCCTGTCCCGCCCCAAAGTGTTCACAGTCTAAACAGACCAGATCGAGAAAGGCTGGCCGAGGGGGAGTGATCTTACCCCCGGGTCACCGGTGGGTGATGTGACTCACTCAAGGTCACACACCAGGACAGTGACAGAGAGGAGAATTCAACCAAGGTCTCCTAAATGGCCCCTCTCACGCAGCTGGAGTACACACGGAATCGCACAGTGACTGCTTGCAAAGTAAGGAACTATTGAACATGAGCAAAGGCTACTTACAATGAAAGCTCCTCAGGGCAGGGACCATCTTTCTGGTCTGTGTTTGTACAGCTCCCCGCACAAAGGGGTCCTGATCCACTGCGATGTCCAAACCAGGCCGGAGGATGAGCCTCCCAACATCCTGCTGAACTTGTGACCAACCCACATTGGGAAGTAGGTCTCCACACGCGAGTGGCCTGAGCGGTAGCGCTCCCAGACAGTAAGATGCTGGGGTCTCTTTTCTCTCCCTTGCAGCTGGTCAAAGACTGCTCTGGATTCTTCTCCACTGAACAGGACCCCCCTTCCGTCATTATCAAATGCGAGGAGGCGTCTGCAGAGGTGAGTGGCCTAGACGGCCTCCTCTCTGCTCAGGGATGGGCTGATGCAGGGTTAAGGGTTTCCCTCGCTGCGATCCTGGCCAGGTATTTCACACTGACCAAGTATCCCCAGAACAAGTGTCCAGCTCCACCCACTGGCAGTGAGCTGGCAAAGGCCTCCTGCCGCATGAGCCTGGAGGTGGAACCCTACAGCTGCCAGCAGAATTGCAGGGAGCAAATTCTAATCTCACTGGGATACGTAAGAAACCTAAAGCTCCATATGGTGCCTGGGAGTGGGGAAGGGCAGGGGGGCTGGGGAGGCTCCTCACCACCTGCCTTTGTCTGGCAGTGACATTTACATATGTGGTATGATGCAGACACTGAATGGCCCTTGGTCCCACACACCAGACAAAAGGCCCCAGCATGGCCCCTCCTTCTTGTCCTAGAACAGGGACCTGCCCAAGGTGGGCGTAAGGGTTACAGACAGCAAAGGGGGAGGGGATAATGGCTGAGTTTATAATCCTGTGCCTTCAATGGCATGGACTTTTCACCCTGTCCCTCCAGCAGGCAAGCTCCTGCCCCTCCCTCAGAGTCACCGAGCAATGTCACCCTCTGTCAAAGAGCCCAGTGGTTATACTCACTCCTGAGGGCTACTTCTCTCCCCCATTAGTCACCCAGGCCCACAGTGACACTGGTCGGATGCCGTGTGCTGCTCCAGAGAGGCCATGTGCTCCTGGGGAGAGGGCACTGGATTGGGACTCAGGAGACCTGGGCTCTACTTCCTGCTCTGCTACTGACCAGCTGTGTGACCTCATGCATATCATGCTGTCACCCCCTCACCCTTTACCCCTCTGTCTATCTAGACTGTAGGCCCCTTGGGGCAGAGACTGTCTCCCACTGTGCATGTGTACAGCGATTACCACAGCCCTGATCAAAGTTGGGGTCTCTAGTCATTGCTAATAACAAATGAAACACAAGAGAGAACAAAGTAACATTCCCGGAGCTGCAGGAGCCAGTTTCAGTCTGAGTGGAGATTCTGATCCTGACCCCTTTTCTCTCTAGCCTAAAGTCGTCACACGGGGCCGCTGGAAAAGACTCTGGAGAGGAACTGGCAAGTTTGTTCGTCGACATGGTTGGGACTTCCTTGCTGATGTTCTCAAAGCAGGTGGCTAACAAGATCCAGAAACAGAGAAGATGAAAGCCAGCTGATGCTGCCAGATCCATCTCTGCCGCCATTTCTCCTCCACTGGAAGCACCATCGGAAGCAAGGCTTATAACAATCTGAACAGCTTCAAAGCATCTGCTTCTGCCTACTGCTTAGCCACTCTTGCAGTGCTGCCCACCAGGGCTCCTCTGCATAATAAATTGCCATTCTGCAAACCTATACTGTAGCCCTCTGCTTCCATATTGTGGGAGGAGATTGGGGACATGAACCGGAATGAATCACTTGGCAGTTCTGCTGGCCAATGAAAGACCCAGAGTAAGAGTCACATGCCATCCTCCTTAAAAGATCCATCCCCTGCCCAATTGCAGCTGGGATCCAGACACTAAGGCCCAACTTGTTAAAAAGTGACTAGCATTTGGGTGCCCAACACAGAATGTCCCCAAAGGGGCCTGGTTTTCAGAAAGTGCTGAGCAACTTCCCTCCAAAAATGTGGCCCCTTCAAGATCTCTCTAAATTTGGAGACACCCAAAATCAATGGTCACTTTGGAAAATATAGGATTCAGGGCCTGTAATGCTTTAGAAACCCTAAGGGAATGGTTTAAATAGCACATGCAAGCCATGGCTTCAGCCACTAAGGATCTTAATTGGGTTAACGGCCATAGAGAAGGAATGCCTGGCCATGGTGTGGGGCCTTAAAAAACTGCAGCCATATCTGTTGGGCGGCGGTTTACTGTGTACACTGATCATCCGCCCCTGACGTGGCTTCCCCAGATAAAAGGGCTAATGCTAAGCTCCTGAGATGGAGCCTGCTCCCCCCAGGGTTATGACATGGAGGTGTCCATGTGAGGGGGAGTGCCAATGTTATAGCTGATGCTTTATCACCGGGCGTGGGCCCTCAACCTCTCCAGGTCACTGACTAAGAAGGGCCAGCTCTAGGCACTAGTGTCCCAAGCCTGTGCTCGGGACAGCCCTTTTCAAGGGCGGCACCCCGGCTCTTTGGGGGCGGCACTTTTTAAGGGGCAGCATTCCGCCTTTTTTTGTTGTTGTCGCTGCTTCGGTGGCAGCACTCAGGCTTTTTTTTTTTCTGCTTGAGGCAGCAAAAAAACCTGGAGCCGGCCCTGTGGCTAAGTGACCCACTCAGTTCAGACTCAAGGGGGTGGTGGTGGAGATGTGACGAAGCAGGGAGGTTTCTTGTTGTTTTCAATGATTTCCATGCAGAGGGCGTGGGACTCAGTTTCCCTGGGTATTTACTGGTTTAATGAGGTGGTGGGAGAGGGAGTTTGTTGTTACAGAGGGCCAGTGAATGGCCTGGAGAATGGATACCCCAGCAACTGGTGACCAGGAGACCCAGCTTGGGATCACAGCTGGTTCTGCCAGTGCGAGGACAATGGGCTGTGGAGAGAGGTCCCCGTGACCTGACCTGACCAGAGGGGAACAAAGGATGGATGAGAGAGCAATTGAGAGGAGAGGAGGACCTGGAGGCCTCTTTTCCTGGGACACGAAGACAAAGGACAGAGATGAGACTTGGGGACGGTGATATCAGATGCCCAGCTGGAAGGAGGGGGTTCTGGGCTGGGAGAAGAAGCAGCCAGAGCCCACCTGAGGCCGGAGAGACCTAGATGTATTGTGCTGACGGATTCTAGGCCTGAGGCCCTGAGAGTTTCCTATGCTGTGTTCAGATGCTCAATAAACCCTTCTGTTTTACGCTGTCTGAGAGTCACTCCGGTCTAGAGATCAGGGTTGGCATTATTCACTCTGTGTGTGGAGGCCCCAGAGGTCCAGGGTGAGTAGACTCCCTGAGGGGGCCCACAGCAAAAGGCAGGCTTGCTGCTGAGGACTCAGAGAGGTGCAGTTCCAGGAGGCGGAGGGCCTAACGGCTTAACCCCAGAGGGAAAGTGGGAAACCCCTGAGAAAGGCTGTCACCCTTTAGGGGGTTCCTGCCAGGGACCACACAGAGCCGAGAGAGAGCACTGATTCCATGACAAGAGGCCAATATGGCTGTATCAGGTGCTCTTTAGTGCTCTGAAAAATCATAAAGTGGAATCATGGACAAATTGCTAAGGATGAGTAGAAAAGAACAACCCAAGTATGTAGGGACATAACCAGGAAGGCTAAGACACAAAACATGTCACACCAGGCAAGGGAAAGTGCAGGTCTGCTGTTTAAGAGGGAAGGAGAGCTAATAATAGACAACATCAAAATGACTGATGATCTGATGCTTATTTTACTTCACTCTTCACTAAAGGAGTTGATTGTGACAAGATGCTTAAGGCAAGAAGGGAGAAGGAACACAAGCCAGATAGGGAAAACAGATTAAATACTGAAATAAGTTAGATGTATTCAGGTTGACAAGGCTGGACGCCATTCACCTAGGGTATTTAAGGAACTAGCTGAAGCAATCTTTGTACCAGTAGCGATTGTCTTCCAAACTCACGCAGGGCAGGTGGGGTCCCCAGAGGACTACAGAGGGGAAAACACAGTACCTCTCTTTAAAAAAAGGGAACAAAGAGGACCTGAGGAATCACAGACAGTCAGCCTCACTTCCATACCTGGATACTCAACAGACCATTAAACAATCCTGTGTAAGTGCCTAGAGTAGAACAGCATGATGAGTAGTAGACAAAATGGATTTGTCAAGAACTAATCATGACCCAAATCAACCTAATTTCTTTTTTTGGTGTTTTAGGCTATTGGCCAGTGTGAGAGGTGAAGCAGGAGATATGCTATATCGTTGATTTTAGTAAAGCTTTTGACACAGTCCAACGTGACATTTCCTAGAATCGTAGAAGATAGGGTTGGAAGAGACCTCAGGAAGTACCTAGTCCAACCACCTGCTCAAAGCAGAACCAACACCAACTAAATCATCCCAGCCAGGGCTTTGTCAAGCCAGGCATTAAAAACCTCTAAGGATGGAGATTCCACCACCAGAGGCGGCTCTAGACATTTTGCCGCCCCAAGCCGCAGTGGGGTCCTGTGCCGGTCATACCAGTCCCACGGCTCTGGCTGACCTCCACCGAAGCCGCGGGACCAGCGGACCCTCCGCAGGCACGCCTGCAGGAGGTCCACTGGAGTCCTGTCTGCCACCCTCCCGGTGACCGGCAGAGCCCGCCCCGGGTGGTATGCCGTCCCAAGCACGTGCTTGGCATGCTGGGACTGGAGCTGCCCCTGCCCACCACCTCCTCGCGGTAACCCATTCCAGTGCTTCACCACACTCCTAGTGAAATAGTTTTTCCTAATATCAACCTAGACCTCTCCCACTGCAACTTGAGACCATTGATCCTTGTTCTGTCATCTGCCACCACTGAGAACAGCCTAGCGCTCCATCCTCTTTGGAACCCCCTTCAGGTAGTTGAAGGCTGCTATCAAATCCCTCTCACTCTCTCTTCTGTGGACTAAACAAGCCCAGTTCATTCAGCCTCTCCTCATAAGTCATGTGCCCCAGCCCCCTGATCATTTTCGTTGCCCTCCACTGGACTCTCCAATTTGTCCAAATCCTTTCTAGAGTAGGGGGCGCAAAACTGGATGCAATACTCCAGATGTGGCCTCACCAGTGCCGAATAGAGGGGAATAATCACTTCCCTCGATCTGCTGGCAAAGCACCTACTAATGCAGCCCAATACGCCGTTCGCCATCTTGGCAACAAGGGCACACTGCTGACTCATATCCAGCTTCTCGTCCACTGTAATCCCCAGGTCCTTTTCTGCAGAACTGCTGCTTAGCCAGTAGGTCCCCAGTCTGTCGCAGTGCATGGATTCTTCCGTCCTAAGTGCAGGACTCTGCACTTGCCCTTGTTCAACCTCATCAGATTTCTTTTGGTCCAATCCTTCAATTTGTCTAGGTCACCCTGGGCCCTATCCCTACCCTTCAGCATATCTACCTCTCCCCCCAGCTTAGTGTCATCTGCAAACTTGCTGAGGGTGCAATCCATCCCATCATCCAGATCATTAATAAAGATGTTGGAAAAACCGGCACCAGAACCAACCCCCGGGGCACTCGGCTTGATACCAGCTGCCAACTAGTCATCAAGCCATTGATAACTACCCATAGAGCCTGACAATCTCGCCAGCTTTCTATCCACCTTATAGTCCATTCATCCAATCCATACTTTTTTAACTTGCTGGCAAGATTACTGTCAGAGGCTGTATAAAAAACTTTGCTAAAGTCATGATATATCATGTCCACTGCTTTCCCCATATCCACAAAGCCAGTTATCTCATCATACAAGGCAATCAGGTTGGTCAGGCATGACTTGCCCTTGGTGAATCCATGCTGACTGTTCCCGATCATCTTCCTCTCCTCCAAGTGCTTCCAAATGGTTTTCTTGAGGACTTGCTGTGATGTTATTGGTATAAATGGGACTATATGGAACATGGTTGCAACCAAGGTCCTGTAGTGGCACTAAATCTTATGTAAAGGGGGTCATATAAGGTGTCTAAGACCAGATTATGGGTTGCTGGTTATGATTACGCTGTCTGTATGTATGCGTCATTTTGTAGTTGAAGTTCTGAGTATTGGCTCTATCCTGTCTGTATTTCAAATTTATGCTGTAGTTCTGGGTGATACCTCAGACAAGTTTATGTTAGCTCTGCTTAGCCTGCTTGATGGCCCACTAAGGACCATCAGCTACACAACTGACCCATTGAGAGGAGGCTGATATGGCTTGTAACTCAGCAGGGTGTGCAGGAACTGGCCCATGTGACCGCAAACTCCATTTTGCTGTAATTTTCCACAGTAAGAAAAAAAAGAGTTTTTACACCTGGGAGAGCCTATATAAGGCTGATGCCTCATCTCCATCTTGTCTTCAATCCTGCTTTTTACCTCTGGAGGGACTTTGCTACAAGCTGAAGTTCTACACAAGGGACTGATGACCCGTCCCAGGTGGGGATGTACTCCAGAGACTTGATTTGAACCTGCAGTTTACTCCATCATGCTACAAGCCTGAACTAAGAACTTTGCCATTCCTGTATGTAATTTATTCCATTTAAACCAATTCTAGCTCTCATCTCTACCTTTTTTCCATTATAAACAAACCTTTAGATTTTAGATTCTAAAGGACTGGCAACAGCGTGATTTGTGGGTAAGATCTGATGAGTTATATTGACCTGGGTCTGGAGCTTGATTCTTGGGAATTGAGAGAACCTTTTTCTTTTTATTGGGGTGTTGGTTTTCATAACCATTCATCCCCAGGACGAGTGGCACTGGTGGGGTGATACTGGGAGACTGTGAGTGTCTAAGGAAATTGCTTGTGACACTTGTGGTTAGCCAGTGAATGAAACCGAAGACCCCGCGGGAGTGCTGTGTCTGGTTGTGGTGCACACTTAAAAACTACATGAACAACTTGAGAGAGACCAGAAGAGCAACCAAAATGATAAAAGGTCTAGAAAATCTGACCTATGAGAAAGGGGAAAAAACTAGGCATGTTTAGTCTTGAGAAAGAAGACTGAGGGGGACCCCCGATACAGTCTTCAGATGTGTTTAAGGACCGTTGTAAAGAGGATGGTGGTCAATTGTTCTCCATGGACACCGAAGGTAGACACAAAGCAATTGCTTCATCCACAACTAGGGAGAGTTAGGTTAGATATTAGGAAATACTTCTAACTTAAGGATAGTTAAGCTCTGGAATATTTCAGCATTAACTGTTTGACTTTGAACCTTTCCCCTCCGCCTCGCTCCTTGCACCCACAATTTATGCACACACTAGAACATTCAGGAAGCACCACCAGTCTTATGGAGTCCTGCCAGGCCAAAGTCTTTCTAACACATCTGCAAAGGTTGGGGACCCCCTTGGAGAAGGCCCTGTCCGTTTGCTGGAATCAGAATCCGTGTCAGTTTAAACTCAGCTCCTATTTATACACCAAGCCTTTCTCTGCTTGTCTCTGGAAATCCCAGTTTGAATCAATCTATTCAACCTCTCCAGAGCAGATACCTCTCTAGAATGGTTCAGTTTTAGTGACTCATCTTAATTCACCCCCCGAATCTTTGGTATTCTGGAGGAGTCTGGTACCCCACACCAGGGAATAGGACACAATCCACCGAAGCAATTTCCAGGTTTGAAACACATTGATCCCAAGATCCTGCAGGGGTCGCAGTAGCTGTCACACACATTCTTCTCCCCTCAGCTCTGGGTCTGCTGCTGAGCAGTGATAGTAGTGGCTGCTGTGGCCACAGTGCCCACAACAGGACATGCGCCTCTCCCCATGCAGTGCTGGGAAGGGCGTCATGTCGCCCACTAGGACACCCCTGAATGTCACTCTGACCTTGGGAATTTTGTTTGTTTTGCACGTGAGGTTTCCCAAAAAGCTGTTGCTTCCTTTGCAGGAATATCTGTTACAAATGTGCCAGGACTAGCAGAGATGGGAACTCAAATCAGCTGGAATCATGAGCTTAGGTTGCACACTGCACATTACAAGAGTGTACGGCTTTCAGTGTCCAGAGGGCAAACAGCCCTTGCAGCTGTCTTCAGGGAACCACTGCCAGGGAGAAATATCTCCACTGCACCACTCTGCTAGTGATCCTGGTGGGACAAATGTACCCGCATTTCTAGGCCCCAGGTTATAATCACTGAGAAACCTCACTGAATGGTACAGGCATAACTTCCATTAAATTCAACAGATCAAGGGGGCACGTGTTACCAGGAATTTATCCCATAGGTAGGGTATGATTTTTTCCTGTTGTGGTGTGACCGGCATGTCTGCCTTGGGAGAGAGAGAGAGACTGTGTAGGTGAGTGGAGGACAGAAGGACAACTTTTTGCGCTGTGACAAACAGTTCTTCGCTACCTTGGTGGTCCTGCAACTTCTTGGCAGATTTGCTCACCTCAGTGATGCTTCCCTAACCAGTCTGGGTCAAATCCTCCTGTGTCTGATCAGGAGTTGGGAGGTTTGTGGGGAACCGGGCCCGCCTTCTACTCTGGGTTCCAGCCCAGGCCCTGTGGATCGCAGCTGTCTATAGTGCCTCCTGTAAAGCTGCATGACAGCTACAACTCCTGGCTACTTCCCCAGGGGCCTCTCCTCAAACATTCTTTATCCTCACCACAGATCTGATGTCTGATCATGCTGGTCTCCTAAATCCTCCAGCAGTACACTCTCTCACACTCAGCTCCTTGCCCAGGGAGATATCTCACTGCACCCACTCTGCTAGTGATCCTCCTGGGACAAATGTACCTGCATCTCTAGGCACCCAGGTTATAATCAATGGAAACCTCACCTGATGGTAACATGCATAACTCCATTAAATTCAACAGATCAAGAGGCACTATTACCAGCAAGGAATTTATCCCATAGGTAGAGTATGATTTTTTCCATTGTGTGTGACAGCATGTCTGCCTTGGGAGACTGTGTGTACAGAGAGAGAGAGAGAATGTGTAGGTGTGTGGTGGAGGACAGACTGACAACTTTGTGCACACATTATAGACCGCTCGACACACTTCTGGGCAACACTCACTTGTCATTATATGACTAAACTCTTCATTGAGTTTGACATGTGAGAGGCACTGGTAAAGCACAGGGACTGAATGGATTTGGAATTTTTATACAAAATTTCATCTGACGGATAGATGCTTGGTACGATTGACAGGAGCTGCAGAGAAGAAGGTTCTTGTGCTAACAATGATGCCATTGTAAGAAGAGGCAGAGATGAGGGAGCTTCCAAGCTTTTGCTGAGAAAGGAATTTGAAACCACATAATATATGTAACTGAAGCATTGCTGCCGACCTTCATAGCTTTCATTGTTCTAGTTGTTAAGGCCACCAGGGACCATTGTGGACATCTAGTCTGACCTGCTGCAGAAAATAGGACAGGCCAAAGAACCTCAGCCAGTCGTTTCTGCCTCAACTCTGTAGCTGCCATTTGCGCAAGAGCATCTCTTTTAGAAAGAGATCCAGTCCTGACAGAAAGTCTGCAAGTGATGGAGAATCCAGAACATCCCGAGGTAAATTGTTCCCGTGGTCAATTACCTTCACTATTAAAAAATGCCCCGTATTTCTACTCTGAACAGTACAAGTGCTCCAACTTTTAAGACCCAAATCTGGAGTTATTCTAAAGGACAGAGCCCTGAGCCCACATGAACCGCAATGAAGACGCAATGGGGTGCCCCATGGGTGCCAGGATCTGTCCGTCTGCACAATACTGTGGAATTGGGGTTTTACTTAGCACAGCAAAGAAATGGACTAGAAACCCTATTCCAGTGAGCAAACCACTGTGGGTGTTACCCAAGTAACTTCTATTTCCTGCATTCGCAAAAGAAATACCATCGCATTTGGGAAGCAAACCTGCAACTGCCATAACGTTCCAGTGCTGTGTAGGTGAGAGCAGGAGACCCGTTCTGAATAACCTCAGCACTTAGCTCTCGTTCAAGTCGAAGTACTTGCTCTAAAAAGCAGAATTCATATATTACGATGTGTATGTAACTCAGACATTGTCTAATTAACCACTCTCCTAAACATTCCTCAGACACTCAGTCTTAGTAGAAATATTATAATCTCCATTGCAGGGTGTTCCAGGCACAAGATATGCCATTATCTTTGTCTCCTCTAACGTAAAGCAGTAACCCGAGAATATGAAAGGCTACTATCTGTTCTGTGAGTGGTAAATCACAGACGTCCAACACAACAGGACCACCCCACTCACACGTGTAAGTCACGACGGGTGTGTAGTGTTCTGCATACGTTTGTATCATTGGTGTGATGCAGACACAGGGTATGTTTTGAAAGCCCCAAGAGCCATTTTCTTTCTAGGGGAAAATTCACATGGGCAAAAATTATTTATATCAGTGATTTGCATACATGGCAACCCCTGTTCAGGGCCCGGTATTCATGCAGTCCCATTGCGCCAAGCCCCATATCCCAGGAATGAAGCCCTGGAGTTGGCTGGTAGCCACCATTGGATGAGGACAGTCTTTAAGGATCAGCCTGGAACTAGTATGGCCCCACTAGTCCCCTTTAAAACCAAAACCTGTCTTAAAAGCCCTTCAGGCAGACTACGGGTCTCTCATTAAGCTGAAGGCTTCAGGAGGACACACAGAGCTTCTACGGAAACCAGTGGTATCCATTGAAATTCTGAGGCATTTTGAATCTCTGTGCTCTGATCCTCCGAACTTTGGAAAAGCAGAGTTTCAATGCCTGTAGGTGCATCTCCTCTGCTCTTAGACCAGGGAAACAGGGCTGGGGAGTTGTGGAGGAGCCGCACGCAGGGCACGGTGTGGGGAGGTGGGGACCGTATGAGCAGGAGAGAATGGCCATTGAAATCAATTACTGGCTGGTCCTGGAGGAGGGGCTGGATTCCAGGATCTGAGGAGTGGGGGACACAGGGAAGATGTTGCTGGCTGACTTATGAAGAAGGGCAGCTTCCCTCCAGCTCGGGAGACCGGGGCATACAGGGACAGATATGTCAGTGAGATTCTGGAGAAAGAGCTGCTTTGAGGGACTTGTTACTGCCATGAAGGGGATAAATTTCTGATCAGTTGCCCAAGGCCAGATTGGTGTTCAGACAGAGGAGCCTGTGCTCCGTGCTTCGAGGATTCATTGTAGTGCAGATACACTGTTAACCAGGGCTGGCTCCCAGGCACCCAGCTCAGCAAGCAAGTGCTGAAGGCTGGCCGAAGGGGAAGGCGTGACACGTCAGGGTCTCTCAACGATCAGGTCTCTCCGATCCCTCTCGGAGGGAAAGATCTGCTGCCGAAATGCCACTGAAAAGAAGAAAGTGGCAGGCAGTGGAGCTGCTGCCAATGAGCTGATCATGGTTTGTTTTTTTCCCTCGCTCATATGGCGGCAAAAAAACCTGGAGCCGGCCATGCTGGTAACACAGGGAAAACCATAGAAGCAACCCCCCCAAATTACATATTAAGCAGGAGTGGTTGGGAATAAGCAGGGTTCAGTGATCAGTATTGTTCTAGCGAGCTGCAGCTGGAGAAATGCACAGAGAACAATCTGACAGGATTACAAGAGATACATCCTTGTAAAACAGATCACTTTCAAGAAGGAGACTGGCTAAACGTTTGCAAGCGCCCTTGGCTGAGCAGTTGCTAAACACTTAGGACTGCATTACACAGCCAGCTGCAAAGGGGCTACTCAAGTAGCAACCACGATTCAATAGAAAGTGCCAGAAGGATAAAGATCGAGGTAGCTGAATTCTTCACTGCCATATGAGCAATCAGGCTTCTTATTATCATATGACACTAGCACCTGCACATAGCCAAGCCAAGATCAGTTATGGCTAAGAGCTGTACACCACACATAAGGACAGGAGAATAATTTGCCTCTGACGAGTGTTGCACTCTAAACAGGCCAGAACGGATGAAGAGTGGGATCCCTTAGTCACAGATGGGGGAACTGGAGCCTCAGACGGATAAAGTGACTTGCTGGAAGTCACACAGGAGTTTGCAAACTAAGGCAAATCAGTCATCTAAAATCCAAACTGTGACCAGGTACAAGTCGCATCAAGCCTATACCCCAGAGGGGCACCATGCCAAGAGGCTCTCCATAGGTTGAGAGGAAAATTCAGCGCTGGACAAAATAATGAGTTGGTGATCACGGTTTACAAATCGTTAAATAAGTAAATTAAATTTTATCAAGGTACAAGGATCAGATGATGCTAACGGGAGTTTATAAGACACTTCCAAGAATTTCAGCATTCAGCAACTGATGATAAAGAAGTAATGTGGTCCGAGCGCCACGGCCAGCCAACCCCCCCGTCGGCACAGCACCAGCTTTAATTCAATACCGCACAGGGAGGGATGGAATTGGCCGGTTACAAAACCCCCGCCGTCCTGCCTGGAACAAACCGTAGCTAAACGATAAGCCAGAAATAATGCAAGAAATGAGCTGAAGAAAGAAATCCCTGAGACTTCCGTTCGCATTCGCCCGCAGCAGAATCCGATGAACGGGGGCTCACAGCCAGCAATACACCACACTGTTCACGGTTTGTTGTAGAAGGGAAAAAGTTATTGCGAGGGCCACATCTCGGAACACAGAGAACGTGGCTCTAACACATAGAAGCGGTCGACTCTTTGATTGCTGTGCTTGACAGAACTGCCAGGACTCAAGTGGGAATGAAGAGGAATGTGGCGAATGGATTAAATGTGCTTTTGGTAACATATCTAAGACAGCGTCTCATGAAAGTCTGACTCGCAATTAATTCTAGTTTTCTTTGGGCAAGGGACACAGCAGAGCAGTAAAATTGGGCCATCTGTGAATACAGGATGCAGGAAAAAGGGCAGCAGCCACAAAGGACTAACCCCATGAGAGGGGGATACATTTCTAAAGGGGGCTGAGGAGTATGACCTAAGGAGCAATGGAATAACATTAAAAGGGACGGGTTTACGGGACTCATAGAAGTTTCATGATAGCAAGAGCTCTCAGCTTATAACAGGTCTTTCCTATTTGACATGGGGGAGCCCCCACTGCTAAGGGGATAAAAAGAGCAGGTGGCCTGTCAGAGCAGTTCAATGTGTGGTTATCCAGTCCGATGAACTGTAACGTTCCCAGCCCTTGGATTTAGTGGTGGCAACACCCTATCATCCAATGACCTGGGAGCCTACCTGACTGGCTCTAGGGGATGCTGTTGTGTGATTTCTGGACTGAGAGCTGTGGGTAAAGCTTGGTTGGTTGGACTTTAAGGGGACAGTCTTCTATTGGTGTAAAATCAGCAGAGAACCATGAAAGCCATGGATGCATGGCAACTTAAACCAGCTGCGGATCCTGGCCCCAACAGAATTAAGACACGAGCTCTGCCCTTTCCAGCGCAGAGGCCGGCTCTAAGATCCCCACCCCCCTATCCCACACATAGCTTGTTTTGCAATTGGTGCAATGATTCATGCAATCTTTTTTTGAAAGGATCCCCTTTTCCCTACCCAGCCTCCCGCCGTTCCTGTCTGGAGGGTGACCAATGGAAACGTTCCTGCAGATGATGGGGAAAAGCCAACCGTAAGAGGAGGACCCAAGCAGGTAGCCAGGGCAGTACCCACACGGAGAGGCAGGCCAGTGTATAAAAGGGCTTCTTCCAGGGGAGAACTGGGCTGCCCACCCAGCGCTCACGAATGCCACAGCAACATGGGACAGGAATGAGACCTGAGCGCTGAAAGTCTTGCGCTCATCGGGGTGGGCACAGCAGCTCCCACAGATGGACCACATCGTCCCCTCTGCTAAGCCACGAGGCTGCGGTTTTAGCTGCAGTTCAGATCTACAACCAAGAGCCAGGCACAACACTGGCCTATCGGCTCCTGGAAGCTGAGCCGCAGCCAGACTGGGTGAGTGACCTGGGGAATTGCTTTGTGGCCTGTGTATATTCAATGCCACTTGAGCTCATGGAGCAGGTCAATGGAAATCGCTGCCTCTGATGCTGGACTCCTGTACCTACAGTCTGGTATTTGCACCCTCATTATTATCCAGGGCTGATTTCTGGTGGTGCCATGAAAGACAGTTTCTGTTCACAATCCAAGTAGGCAGAGGATGGGGAAGGGGAAGAAAAGGGAATTTATCGACAGGCCAGCTGGAGTCACTGAAAGCAGCATGGCCAAAATTGGTTCTAAAGAGGGAGTGAAATACGTGCAGGGACGGGTAGCAGCCAGACAGCTATTTCCCTGCATTACCACACAGCAGCTTCCTGGTCCCATTGCAGAGGAAGGGCCTGACCACAGCAGTTCATTCAGATTCAGCAGGCAGAGAAGGTTTCCATTTGAATTATACTCTGAGCAATTCAGGGCAGGGAACATCTTAATCTGTATTTGTACAGCACCTGGCACAAAGCGGGTGACCAGCCACAAGTGTTATAAGAGAATGAGTCCACCCTGAAAAAATCATGGGATTGGCTTACAGTTCTTCAATTTTCTTAAAGGAATTCTTTTGTTTTCTTTTGTTTTTTCTGTCTGGGTTCTGAGCCTTTACAAATAAATACTGGTTGATCATTGAAGGCTTGGATTTCTGAAGATTTAAAAAGGTTTCAGAGGAGAAATTCTTTGAATTCAGTGCCCTCCCTGGGTCCCCTTGCGCAGATAATTCAAATTTAGCAGTGTGTAGAAGCCAGATTTAATTTACAGACATTTGATAGTCCCTTATTGCCATTATTTATCAAGTGGTAACAAAGTGCTGGGCACTATTCTTCCTGGAGGGACCTAACTGAGATACTATTTATATCCCAGGAGCATTAGAGGTTCAAGCCAAGACCACGGCGCTATTGTGCTAGGTGCTGTACAAACACACAGCAAGAGACAGTTCCTGCCAGAACTTTACAATCTAATTAGATAAGACAAAGGGTGGAGAAAGGACATATTATTATCTGTGTTTTAGGGGGGAAACTGAGGCACAGAGCAATACCTGGCAATCAAAATCTGCATACACTATCCTATGTTCTAATGTATGTAATTTTTCATTAATGCCCTGTTTACTGACACCTGTGCTGACTGGAAAAGTTGCCTGAGTTACTTTTTAGGTTCAGTTCAAGCTTAGGTTCCTTTTTAACTGCTCTGAAAAGTGATGCCAATCTGTAACATCAAAGAAAAAAATATTTAGAAGGCAAAGTGGGCCTGGTGCCTTGATGCTCATGTGAATGTTAATTTTCCTTATTCGTTGAATCTCTTTTTAGACGTGTCTTCTAAAACTATCCAGTCGCTGACATTCACTGTGAAAGAGACAGTGTGCCTCGTATCAGGGAACCGCGACCAACCAGTGTGAATTCAAAGAAGACGGGTAAGGATCACTCCCTGCACAGAGACACCTCCCTCTGCTCTTCTTACTCACTGATCACACAGATGCCCAACAACATCTTTCAAGCAGAGACGTAAAGGAAGGAAGGGGCTATGGTACAGTGCCTCTTCCGCTGTGTCCTATTACTGATCCTTACATCAAGGTCACAGAAAACATACATTCATTTATCCAAACCCTGATTATAGGACTACACGGCTTTTAATCTCTGGTTTGCTGTTGTCAGCTGGGGCACTGTTCTACCTGGGAACTATCCCTGAGGGCAAAAGGAGAAGGGGATGCAGCTTGTGTTAAATATTATTCGTGGTACACTGGCACTTTGACATCCTATATGAGATCAGGGCCCATGGTGTCAGGTGCTGCACAAACACAGACAGTCCCTGCTTGGCCCAAAGTGTTCACAATCTAACAGACCAGACCAAGAAAGGCTGCCGAGGGGACTGCTCTTATCCCCAGGTCATCGGTGGGTGACATGACTCGCTCAAGATCACACACCAGGACAGTGGCAGCATGGAGAATTCAACCCAAGTTTCCCTAACCTCAGCCCAGCGCTGTAACTGCAAGACTCTGCTTCTCATTCCATAAGCATGCTCTGCCCTAACAGCAATCCAGCCTCACTTGGCTCAACTGAGTGTAGATTTTGGCTCATTCTCTCCTTGTCTGTATCTACATTTACTCATACGCTGTTCTCTGTGGGCCCCTCTCACTCAGCTGGAGTAGACAAGGAATCCCATAGATGACACAGTAACAGCTCACAAAGTCAGGTGCTACTGAACGCGAGCCAGGGTTACATAGATTGTGAGCCCCTCAGGGCAGGGACCATCTTTTCTGGTCTCTCTACAGCGCCTCACATAATGGGGTCCTGATCCACGTGATGTCTAAACCAGGCCAAGAGATTGAGCCTCCCAACCTCCTGCTGAACTTGTGAACAACCCACATTGGGAAGCAGGTCTCCACACGCGTGTGGCCTGAGCGGTAGCGCTCCCAGATAGTAAATGCTGAGGTCTCTTTCTCTCCCTTGCAGCTGGTCAAAGACTGCTCTGGATTCTTCTCCACTGAACAGGACCCCCTTCCATCATTATCAAATGTGAGGAGGCATCTGAGGAGGTGAGTGGCCTAGACGGCCTCCTCTCTGCTCACGGCTGGGCTGATGCAGGGTAAGGGTTTCCCTCGCTGAGATCCTGGCCAGGTATTCACACTGACCAAGTGTCCCCAGAACAAAGTGTCCAGCTCCACCCACTGGCAGCGAGCTGGCAAACGCCTCCTGCCCCACGAGCCTGGAGGTGGAACCTACAGCCGCCAGCAGAACCACAGGGAGCAAATTCTAATCTCACTGGATACGTAAGAAACCTAAAGCTCCATACGGTGCCTGGGAGCGGGGCAAGGCAGGGGGCTGGGAGGCTCCTCACCACCTGCCTTTGTCTGGCAGTGACATTTACATACGTTGTACGATGCAGACACTGAATGGTCCCTGGTCCCACACACCAGGCAAAGGCCCCAGCATGGCCCCTCCTTCTTATCCTAGAACAGGGACCTGCCCAAGTGGGCGTAAGGGTTACAGACTGCAAAGGAGAGGGATAATGGCTGAGTTTATAATCCTGTGCCTTCAATGGCACGGCCCTTGCACCCCGTCTCTCCAGCAGGCAACTCCTGCCCCTCCCTCAGAGTCACCGAGTGATGTCACCCTCTGTCAAAGAGCCCAGAGGATACACTCACTCCTGAGGGCTACTCCTCTCCCCCACTAGTCACCCAGGCCCACAGTGACACTGGTTGGATGCCCTGTGCTGCTCCAGAGAGGCCATGTGCTCCTGGGGAGAGGGCACTGGACTGGGACTCAGGAGACCTGGGCTCTACTTCCCTGCTCTGCTACTGACCAGCTGTGTGACCCAGCCATGTCACACTGTCACCCCCTCACCCTTTACCCCTCTGTCTATCTAGATTGTAGGCCCCTTGGGGCAGAGACTGTCTCCCACTGTGCATGTGTACAGCGATTACCACAGCCCTGATCAAAGTTGGGGTCTCTAGTCATTGCTAATAACAAATGAAACACAAGAGAGAACAAAGTAACATTCCCGGAGCTGCAGGAGCCAGTTTCAGTCTGAGTGGAGATTCTGATCCTGACCCCTTTTCTCTCTAGCCTAAAGTCGTCACACGGGGCCGCTGGAAAAGACTCTGGAGAGGAACTGGCAAGTTTGTTCGTCGACATGGTTGGGACTTCCTTGCTGATGTTCTCAAAGCAGGTGGCTAACAAGATCCAGAAACAGAGAAGATGAAAGCCAGCTGATGCTGCCAGATCCATCTCTGCCGCCATTTCTCCTCCACTGGAAGCACCATCGGAAGCAAGGCTTATAACAATCTGAACAGCTTCAAAGCATCTGCTTCTGCCTACTGCTTAGCCACTCTTGCAGTGCTGCCCACCAGGGCTCCTCTGCATAATAAATTGCCATTCTGCAAACCTATACTGTAGCCCTCTGCTTCCATATTGTGGGAGGAGATTGGGGACATGAAGCGGAATGAATCACTTGGCAGTTCTGCTGGCCAATTAAAGACCCCGAGTAAGAGTCACATGCCATCCTCCTTAAAAAGATCCATCCCCTGCCCAATTGCAACTGAGATCCAGACACTAAGGCCCAACTTGTTAAAAAGTGACTAGCAATTTTGGGTGCCCAACACAGGATGTCCCCAAAGGAGCCTGGTTTTCAGAAAGTGCTGAGCAACTTCCCTCCAAAAATGTGGCCCCTTCAAGATCTCCCTAAATTTGGAGACATCCAAAATCAATGGTCACTTTGGAAAATTTAGGATTCAGGGCATGTAATGCTTTAGAAACCCTAAGGGAATGGGTTTAAATAGCACATACAAGCCATGGCTTCAGCCACTAAGGATCTTAATTGGGTTAACGGCCATAGAGAAGGAATGCCTGGCCATGGTGTGGGCCCTTAAAAAACTGCAGCCGTATCTGTTGGGCGGCGCTTTACTGTGTACACTGATCATCCGCCCCTGACGTGGCTTCCCCAGATAAAAGGGGCTAATGCTAAGCTCCTGAGATGAAGCCTGCTCCCCCAGGGTTATGACATGGAGGTGGTCCATGTGAGGGGGAGTGCCAATGTTATAGCCGATGCTTTATCACCGGGCATGGGCCTTCAACCTCTCCAGGTCACTGACTAAGAAGGGCCGGCTCTAGGCACCAGCGTCCCAAGCCTGTGCTCAGGACGGCCCTTTTCAAGGGGCGGCACCCTGGCTCGTTCAAGGGGCGGCATTCCGCCTTTTTTTGTTGTTGTTGTTGCTTCGGCGGCGGCACTCAGGCTTTTATTTTTTTGCTTGAGGCAGCAAAAAACCTGGAGCCGACCCTGTGGCTAAGTGACCCCGCTCAGTTCAGACTCAAAGGGGGTGTGTGGAGATGTGACGAAGCAGGGGGGTTTCTTGTTGTTTTCAATGATTTGCATGCAGAGGGCATGGGACTCAGTTTCCCTGGTTATTACTGGTTTAATGAGGTGGTGGGAGAGGGAGTTTGTTGTTACAGAGGGCCAGCGAATGGCCTGGAGAATGGATACTCCAGCAACTGGTGACCAGGCGACCCAGCTCAGGAGTCACAGCCGGTTCTGGCCAGTGCGAGGACAATGGGCTGTGGAGAGAGGTCCCCGGTGACCTGACCTGACCAGAGGGGGAACAAAGGATGGATGAAAGGAGCAGCTGAGAGAAGAGGAGGACCTGGAGGCCTCTTTTCCTGGGACAGAAGACAAAGGACAGAGATGAGACTTGGGGGACGGTGATATCAGATGCCCAGCTGGAAGGAGGGGGTTCTGGGCTGGGAGAAGAGAGCAGCCAGAGCCCACCTGAGGCCGGAGAGACCTAGATGTATTGTGCTGAAGGATTCTAGGCCTGAGGCCCTGAGAGTTTCCTATGCTGTGTTCAGATGCTCAATAAACTCTTCTGTTTTACGCTGGCTGAGAGTCTCCGGTCTAGAGATCAGGGTTGGCATTATTCACTCTGTGTGTGGAGGCCCCAGAGGTCCAGGGTGAGTAGACTCCCTGAGGGGGCCCACAGCAAAAGGCAGGCTTGCTGCTGAGGACTCAGAGAGGTGCAGTTCCAGGAGGCGGAGGGCCTAACGGCTTAACCCCAGAGGGAAAGTGGGAAACCCCTGAGAAAGGCTGTCACCCTTTAGGGGGTTCCTGCCAGGGACCACACAGAGCCGAGAGAGAGCACTGATTCCATGACAAGAGGCCAATATGGCTGTATCAGGTGCTCTTTAGTGCTCTGAAAAATCATAAAGTGGAATCATGGACAAATTGCTAAGGATGAGTAGAAAAGAACAACCCAAGTATGTAGGGACATAACCAGGAAGGCTAAGACACAAAACATGTCACACCAGGCAAGGGAAAGTGCAGGTCTGCTGTTTAAGAGGGAAGGAGAGCTAATAATAGACAACATCAAAATGACTGATGATCTGATGCTTATTTTACTTCACTCTTCACTAAAGGAGTTGATTGTGACAAGATGCTTAAGGCAAGAAGGGAGAAGGAACACAAGCCAGATAGGGAAAACAGATTAAATACTGAAATAAGTTAGATGTATTCAGGTTGACAAGGCTGGACGCCATTCACCTAGGGTATTTAAGGAACTAGCTGAAGCAATCTTTGTACCAGTAGCGATTGTCTTCCAAACTCACGCAGGGCAGGTGGGGTCCCCAGAGGACTACAGAGGGGAAAACACAGTACCTCTCTTTAAAAAAAGGGAACAAAGAGGACCTGAGGAATCACAGACAGTCAGCCTCACTTCCATACCTGGATACTCAACAGACCATTAAACAATCCTGTGTAAGTGCCTAGAGTAGAACAGCATGATGAGTAGTAGACAAAATGGATTTGTCAAGAACTAATCATGACCCAAATCAACCTAATTTCTTTTTTTGGTGTTTTAGGCTATTGGCCAGTGTGAGAGGTGAAGCAGGAGATATGCTATATCGTTGATTTTAGTAAAGCTTTTGACACAGTCCAACGTGACATTTCCTAGAATCGTAGAAGATAGGGTTGGAAGAGACCTCAGGAAGTACCTAGTCCAACCACCTGCTCAAAGCAGAACCAACACCAACTAAATCATCCCAGCCAGGGCTTTGTCAAGCCAGGCATTAAAAACCTCTAAGGATGGAGATTCCACCACCAGAGGCGGCTCTAGACATTTTGCCGCCCCAAGCCGCAGTGGGGTCCTGTGCCGGTCATACCAGTCCCACGGCTCTGGCTGACCTCCACCGAAGCCGCGGGACCAGCGGACCCTCCGCAGGCACGCCTGCAGGAGGTCCACTGGAGTCCTGTCTGCCACCCTCCCGGTGACCGGCAGAGCCCGCCCCGGGTGGTATGCCGTCCCAAGCACGTGCTTGGCATGCTGGGACTGGAGCTGCCCCTGCCCACCACCTCCTCGCGGTAACCCATTCCAGTGCTTCACCACACTCCTAGTGAAATAGTTTTTCCTAATATCAACCTAGACCTCTCCCACTGCAACTTGAGACCATTGATCCTTGTTCTGTCATCTGCCACCACTGAGAACAGCCTAGCGCTCCATCCTCTTTGGAACCCCCTTCAGGTAGTTGAAGGCTGCTATCAAATCCCTCTCACTCTTCTCTTCTGCAGACTAAACAAGCCCAGTTCCCTCAGCCTCTCCTCATAAGTCATGTGCCCCAGCCCCTAATCAATTTTGTTGCCCCCTCCACTGGACTCTCCAATTTGTCCACAACCCTTTCTGTAGTGGGGGCCCAAAACTGGACGTAATACTCCAGATGTGGCTCTCACCAGTGCCGAATAGAGGGGAATAATCACTTCCCTTGATCTGCTGGCAATGCTCCTACTAATGCAGCCCCAATATGCCGTTAGCCTTCTTGGCAACAAGGGCACTACTGCTGACTCATATCCAGCTTCTCATCCACTGTAATCCCCAGGTCCTTTTCTGCAGAACTGCTGCTTAGCCAGTGGGTCCCAGTCTGTCGCAGTGCATGGATTCTTCCGTCCTAAGTGCAGGACTCTGCACTTGTCCTTGTTGAACCTCATCAGATTTCTTTTGGCCCAATCCTTCAATTTGTCTAGGTCACCCTGGGCTCTATCCTACCCTCCAGCGTATCTACCTCTCCCCCAGCTTAGTGTCATCTGCAAACTTGCTGAGGGTGCAATCCATCCCATCATCCAGATCATTAATAAAGATGTTGAACAAAACGGCCCCAGAACCAACCCCTGGGGCACTCCACTAGGTACCAGCTGCCAGCTAGACATCAAGCTGTTGATCACTACCCATTGAGCCTGACAATCTAACCAGCTTTCTATCACCTGGGGTGTTGGTTTTCATAACCATTCATCCCCAGGATGAGTGGCACTGGTGGTGATACTGGGAGACTGGAGTGTCTAAGGAAATTGCTTGTGTGACTTGTGGTTAGCCAGTGGGGTGAGACCAAAGTCATTTTTGTCTGGCCGGTTTGGTTTGCCTTAGAGGTGGAAAAACCCCAGCCTAGGGCTGTAATTGCCCTGTTTAAGAGATTGGTCCTGAACTGGCACTCTCAGTTGGGTCCCGCCAGAACCCCATCATCACACTTGCTCCATTATTTTTCTAGTGACTGAGGTGAGGCTGACTTGTCTGTACCTCCCTGGATTCTCCTTCCCTTTTTTAAAGATGGGCACTATATTTTCCTTTTACCAACCATTCGGACCCTCCCCTGATCACCATGAGGTTTGCATAAGCAAATGAGAGGAATGTGGTGAAGAGGAAATACTACAAGGTGGGTGCAACGCCGGTTGAAAAAACATACTAAAAAAGTAGCTATGAATCTTCACGGTCAAACTGGGAGGGTGTATTTAATGGTGTCCTCCAGTGGTCTGTCCTGGGTCATTTACTATTCAATATTTTCATTAATGAGATGGATAATGGAGTGGAGAGTATGCTTATAAAATCTGCAGAGGACATCCAGCTGAGAGGGGTTGCAAGCACTTTGCAGGACAGGATTAAAATTCAAAAATCACCTTGATAAATTGGAAAACTTTTCTGAGATCAACAAAATAATAATACTCAGTAAAGACAAGTGCAAAGTTCTACACCAAGGAAGGAAAAAACAAATGCACAAATACAAAATGGGGAATGACTGGCTGGCTGGTAATACTGCAGAAATGGATCTGGGGTTACAGTAGATCACAAACTGAATGTGAGTCAATGACGGGATGTTATTTTGAAAAAGCTGAATATCATTCTGGGGTGTCTTAAGAGATATGTCATATGTAAGACCCAGGAAGTAACTGTTCCATTCTACGGGGCACCGGTGAGACCCCAGCGGGAGTCCTGTGTCTGGTTGTGGGTGCCACACTTTAAAAAATCCATGAACAAATTGGAGAGAGACCAGAGGAGAGCAACCAAAATGATAAAAGGTCTAGAAAACCTGAGCTATGAGGAAAGGGGAAAAAACTGGGCGTGTTTAGTCTTGAGAAAAGAAGACTGAGGGGGACCCGATGTGTTAAAGGCCGTTGTAAAGAGGATGGTGATCAATTGTTCTCCATGGACACTGAAGGTAGGACACGAAGCAATTGGCTTCATCCGCAACTAGGGAGAGTTAGGTTAGATATCAGGAAATACTTTCTAACTATAAGGATAGTTAAGCTCTGGAATAGTTTCAGCATTAACTGCACTTTTGATACCCTTCCCCCTCCGCCCTCATTCCTGGGCACCCACAATTTACGCACACACTAAACATTCCAGGAAGCACCCACCAGTCTTATGGGGTCCCTGCCAGGCCAAAGTCTTTCTAACACGTCTGCAAAGGTTGGGGCCCCCCTTGGACAGAAGGCTCTGTCCGTTTGCTTGATCAGAATCTGTGTCAGTTTAAACTCAGCCTATTTATACCAAAAGACCTTTCTCTGATTGTCTCTGGAAACCCCAGTTTGAACCAATCTATTGAAACCTCTCCAGAGGCAGATACCTCTCTAGAATGGTTCAGTTTTAGTGACTCACCTTAATCACCCCCTGAATCTTTGTAGTTCTGGGAGGAGGTCTGGTACCCCTCTCCTAGTAAGTAGGACACAATCACACCAAAGCGATTCCTAGGTTTAACATATTGATCCCCAAAGATCCTGCAGGGGGTCGCAGTTCTGTCACATGCAGTTCTTCTCCCTCAGCTCAGGGTCTGCTGCTGAGTAGTGAATGTGGTGGCTGCCGTGGCCATAGTGACCCAAAAACAGGACCATGCCGCCTCTCCCCATTCAGTGCTGGGAAGGGCTCACTAGGACACCCCTGAATGTCACTCTGACCTTGGGGGATTTGTTGTTTGTGCACGTGTGGTTTCCCAAAAGCTGTTGCTTCCTTTTGCAGGAAATATCTGTTGGCAAATGTGCCAGGACTAGCAGAGATGGGAACTCAAGTCAGCTGGAATCATGGGGTTAGGCTGCACACCCCACATTCACAAGAGTGTACGGCTTTCAGTGTCCAGAGGGCAACAGCCCTTGCAGCTCTCTGTCAGGGAAACCCACCGCAGGGAGATATCTCACTGCACCCACTCTGCTAGTGATCCTCCTGGGACAAATGTACCTGTATCTCTAGGCACCCAGGTTATAATCAATGGAAACCTCACCTTATGGTAACAGGCATAACTCCATTAAATTCAACAGATCAAGAGGCACTATTACCAGCAAGGAATTTATCCCATAAGTAGCATATGACTTTTTCCATTGTGTGTGCCGGCATGTCTGCCTTGGGAGACTTTAGATACAAAATGTGTGTGTGTGTGTGGTGAGAGAGAGAATGTGTAGGTGTGTGGTGGAGGACAGACTGACAACTTTGTGAACACATTATAGACTGTTAGACACCCTTCTGGGCAACACTCACTTGTCATTATATGACTAAACTCTTCATTGAGTTTGACATGTGAGAGGCACTGGGACCAAGGTGAATTGGAATTTTCATGCAAAATATCATCTGATGGACACAGAGAGCAAAAAATCTTGTCCAAATGATAGAAGCTGCAGAGAAGAAAGGTTCTTTCGCTAACAATGATGCGATTGTAAGGAGGAGCAGAGATTGAGGGAGCTTCCAAGCTGTCACTAAGAAAGGAATTCTGGAACCCCATCAAACATGTAACTGAAGCGTTTGCTGCCGACCTTCATAGCTTTCCTACAGTCATAGTGTAGGCCAAGCAAGCGACCATTGTGGGCCATCTAGTCTGACCTGCTGCAGAACACAGATCAGGCCAAAGAACCACAGCCAGTCATTTCTGCATCACCTGTAACTTCCATTTCTGCCAGAGCATCTTCTTTTGAAACGGAAATCGAATCCTGACTGAAAGCCTGCAAGTGATGGAGAGTCCAGCATATCCCCAGATAAGTGGTTCCTGTGGTCAGAATTATCTTCACTATTTTAAAAAACGCACCATATTTTTTAAAGGCCCTAATCTACAGTCGTACCAAAGGACAGACCCCTGGTGCACACATGGACCCCACTGAAAATTATGGGGTGCCAAACACAGGTACCAGGGTCTGTCTGTCTGCACAATACTGTGGAATTGGGGTTTTACGTAAGCACAGCAAAGAAATAGACAAGAAACGCCCTATTCCAGTGAGCAAACCACTGGACATCTTTACCCAACAACTTCTGTTTCCTGCATTTGAAAAGAAATACCCACCACATCTGGGAAGCAAACCTGGCAACTGCCATAACGTTTCCAGTGCTGTGTAGGTGAGGGTGAGAGACCCATTAGGAATAACCTCAGCACTTAGCTCTTCAGGTCGGAGTTCTTTACTCTAATAGTGGAATTTATATTACATTTTACATATTCAGACATTGTCTAATTAACCCTAAAAACACAGGCAGACAGACCTAGTCTAGATAAATATTACAAACTGCATTTCAGGGAGTTATGCCACTTATCTTTGTCTCCTCTAACGAAAGCATAATCCGAGAAAGGAAAGGCGCTTTTAGTTCTGTGTAGGCTGAAATCACAGACTGGTCCAACACAACAGGACACAACACACACGTGTAAGTCACGATGGGTGTGTAGTGTTCTGGGATAATTTCTATCATGTGTGTGTGATGGGCACAGGGTGTTTGAAAAACCCCAAACGAGCCATTTCTAGGGGAAAATTCATGGGCAAAATTATTTATTATCAGTGATTGCAATCACAGCAGCCCCTGTTCAGGGCCGGTTCAGGTCCCGTTGCATCCAAGCACCGTAACCCAGGAATGAAGCCTGGAGCTGGCTGGTAAAGCACCCATTGGAGAGGACAGTCTTTAAGGCCAGCCTGGACTGGGATGGCCCACGGTCCCTTTAAAGCCAACCTGTCTTAAAAGCACTTTCATGCAGACTTAGGGGTCTCTCATTAGCTGAAGCTTCAGCAGGGCACACAAAGCTCTATGGAAACAAGTGGGGGATTCATAGAAATTCCGAGGCTTTGATCTCTGTTGCTTCTGGATCCTCCGAACTTTGAAAAAGAGAGTTCAAGGCCTGTAGGTGCAGCTCCCTTGCTCTTAGACCAGGGAAGACAGGAGCTGGGGAGTTGTGGAGGAGCCTGCAGCATGGCACGGTTGTGGGGACCTGTATGAGCAGGTGAGGATTCTATTGGCATCAATACTGGCTGTCCTCGGAGGGAAGGGGCTGGATTCCAGGATCTGGAGAGTGGGGACACACATTGAAGATGTGCTGGCTGGCTATGTAAAAGGCAGCTGCCCTCCAGCTCTGTGGGGCACGGGGATACAGGGAAGATATGCCAGCGAGATCTGAGAGAAAGAGGCTGCTTGAAGGACCTAGAACTGCCTGAGGGATAAATGCTGGTCAGTTTCCCAAGGGCAGGTTGTGTCTGCAGACAGAGGAAGGCTGTGCTCCACAGGACAAACCAAGAATACGAACCCCCCCCATTTCAATGAAGCAGGAGTCTTGTTGATAAACAGGGGTCAGTGCCTCCTCAGTTTGTCCTGGAGAGCTGCAGTGAGAAAGCCCACAGAGACCCCTGACAGCTACAAAAGTGGCACATCTTGTTACATAGGATGCCACCTGCAAGAATGAGATTGCAATGTTGTGTAACCCACACACCCCCTGGGTTAAGTGGTGTTCTGGCCCATCTAGTGGCACTCAGGAGTGTGTGGTACAAGAGATACATTGTTGCAGAGCCCCTTGCTGAGCAGTGCTAACCTTTGGGCTGCTGACGGAGCTGCCAGTGGGACTCTCAGAGCAACCACTATTCAATTAGAGCGTCAGAAACTAAAAGATCCTGGAGGCTGAATTCTGTCACTGCCATGTGCCTCAGGCTTCTTTATCATATGACACTAGCACCTACACATACCAAACGCAAGATCTATTATGCTAAGCAGCTGTACACACACATAGCACAGGAGAATTATTGCCCTTACGAGTGTTTCAATCTAAACAGGCCAGACAGACGAAGAGCGGCGAGAAAGAATATGGCCATGAGTCACAGATGGGGACTGAGGCCAGAGAGATAGAATAACTTGCCAAAGTCACACACAGACTCGACAGACTTTGCAAACTAATTGGCCAGATTCAATCATCAACATCCAAACTGTTGAATCAATACAGTTCTGCATTCAACCTATACCCCAGGGGGGCACATGCAAGAAGCAACTCCTTAGGCTGAGGGAAAAAATTCGCGCTGGACAGAACATGATTTTGGATTTAAGTGATCACGGTAAATAGAACAGCGCAAATGTTACAATAATAATAAGTAATCAAGGTACTCAAGTATCAGTCCAAGTTAACAGGGGAGTATTAAAGGACACTTCAAGAATTTCTAGCATTTCAGCAACTGACTGACAAAGAAGACATGTGGTCCGAGCGCACTGCCACCCAACCCCGCGTGGCACAGCACCAGCTTTAATTCAGCATACCGCACAGGGAGGGATGGAATTGTCGGTTACAAACCCCCGTCCGTCCTGCTGGATTACAAAAACCGTAGCTGTAGCTAAACGGTCAGCCAGAATGTGCAAGAAATGAGCTGAAGAAAGAATCCTGAGACTTCCTGTTCTCATCCTGCAGCAGAATCCTGATCAAGGGGGCTTCACAGCCAGCAATACCGGCCACACTGTTCACTATATTTTATGTAGGAGAGAAAGGATTGCGAGGGCCCCACTCTGGACACAGAGAACGTGCTCTAATCACATAAAAAGAAGAGGTCTGACTCTTTGATTGCTGTGCTTGACAGAACTGCAGGACCAGTGGATGAAGAGGAAGTGGTCGATGGGATATAACTGGCTTTTGGTAATACATTTAAGACAGCGTGTCATGAAATCTGACTCAAAATTAATTCAGCTTTTCTTGGGCAAGGACACAGCCACATGCAGTAAAATTGGCCATCTGTGAATGCAAGATAAGGAAAATATGGCAGCAGCCTACAAAGGACTTAACCCCATGAGAGGGGGATACATTCCTAAAGGAGGCTAGGAGTATGACTAGGAGCAATGGAACAACATTAAGGAGGGACGGGTTAGGCTGACTCACAGGAAGATTTCATGATAGCAAAAGCTCTCAGGCTTTATAACAGGGTCTTCCTATTGGACATGGGGGAGCCCCACTGCTAGGGATCCAAAAGAGCAGGTTGGCCTGTCAGGAGCAGTCCAGTGTGTGGTTATCCATTGTCGATGAACTGTACGTTCCCCTTGGATTTAGCAGTGGCACCATCAAAACCAATGACCTGGACCTAGAAACTGGCTCTAGGGGAATGCTTGTTATGCGATTTCTGGACTGAGAGCTGTGGGGTACAGCTCTGGTTGTCTGGACTTTAGGGGACAGGTCTTCTATTGGTGTAAATCAGCGTAGAACCATGAAAGCTAGTGGAGCTATGCCAACTTATAGCAGCTGCGGATCTGGCCCAACAGAATTAAGACATGTAGCTCAGCCTTTCCCAACGCAGAGGCCGGCTGTAGATACCCCCTATCCATCACCATAGGTTGTTTTGCAATTGGTGCACATGATTTCAGCAATTTCTTTGAAAAAATCCTCGTTTTCCTCTGACCAACCTCCCCCGTGTTCCTGCCCTGGAGGGTGACCAATGGAAATGTCCTGCAGATAGTTGGGGAAAAGCCACCCATTTAGGGAGGACCAAAGCAGGTAGCCAATGAGGCACTAGCCCACATGGAGGAGACAGTGTATAAAAGGGCTTCCCCCGGGGAGAGAGTGGGCTGCCCACCCAGCTCTCACTGAATGCCACAGGGCACAGGATGGAGACCTGCCTGAAAGTCCTGCTACTCGTCGGGGTGGTCATAGCAGCCCCCACACCATCATCATCCTCTCTGCCAAGCCACGAGGCTGCGGTTTTAGCTGCAGTTCAGATCTACAACCAAGAGCCAGGCACAACACTGGCCTATCGGCTCCTGGAAGCTGAGCCGCAGCCAGACTGGGTGAGTGACCTGGGGAATTGCTTTGTGGCCTGTGTATATTCGATCCCGCTTGAGCTCATGGAGCAGGTCAATGGGGAATCACTGCCTTTGATGCTAGACTCCTGTACCTACAGTCTGCTATTTGCAGCCTCGTTATTATCCAGGGCTGATTTCTGGAGGTGCCATGAAAGACAGTTTCTGTTCACAATCCAAGTAGGCAGAGGATGGGGAAGGGGAAGAACAGGGAATTTATCGACAGGCCAGCTGGAGTTACTGAAAGCAGCATGGCCAAAATTGGTTCTAAAGAGGGAGTGAAATATGTGCAGAGACGGGTAGCAGCCAGACAGCTATTTCCCTGTATTACCACACAGCAGCTTCCTGGTCCCATTGCAGAGGAAGGGCCTGACCCCAGCAGTTCATTCAGATTCAGCAGGCAGAGAAGGTTTCCATTTGAAATGATACTGTGAGTAATTCGAGGCAGGGACCGTCTTACTCTGTGTTTGCAACAGCACCTGGCACAAAGGCGGTGGCCAGTCACACGTGTTCAAAGAGAATGAGCAAACATTCCATTTGGGGACATAATCATACTTTTAATGAAAGTTTTGATCCCGTGAGCTACCGAGCACCCTCTGCTCACAGCGAGGTCAGTGGAAGTTGAGGGTGCTCAGACCACACAGAGTGTTCAGAGTGTTTCATGATCAAGCCCAAAAGGAGGACACTTGGGCTCCAATCCTGCAAACACCTGCACATACAAGTAACTTTCTGCAAGACAGAAACCTACATACAGAAATTACAGTGAAGCAATAAGACCTGGGTCCCAGGAGTTCACTTGAACCATGTCATTTCAGACCAGAATCTCACTTTCAGGAATTAAAACACATGCAGAAACACTGAGTGACTGGATTTTCTAAGTGAAGGGCAGAGGACCAGGGTCGGGGGAAGACAATTGCAAAGATACTAGTTATTTGTTCATGCAGTAGAAACATGGGCCAGAGCCTCATCTGTGCAAATCAGCCCACCTGAGACAGTGGAGCTACATCAGAGTTAGGCCACATATATGAAGTTACTTTCCGGAATTTAGGTTTTGAACAGCATTTGAAAAATTCAAGGCCCTAGACTACTGCTGAGAATGATTATTAATAACTGTTTACTTCAGTAGAATTGAATAAGTCAATATTTACACTCTTCTTTAGAGCAAGGGCCTTGTCTGAGTATGTGTGTGAACAGCACTCGCACAGTGCGGCTCTGATGCCAATCTGTAACATCAAAGAAAAAAATATTTAGAAGGCAAAGTGGGCCTGGTGCCTTGATGCTCATGTGAATGTTAATTTTCCTTATTCGTTGAATCTCTTTTTAGACGTGTCTTCTAAAACTATCCAGTCGCTGACATTCACTGTGAAAGAGACAGTGTGCCTCGTATCAGGGAACCGCGACCAACCAGTGTGAATTCAAAGAAGACGGGTAAGGATCACTCCCTGCACAGAGACACCTCCCTCTGCTCTTCTTACTCACTGATCACACAGATGCCCAACAACATCTTTCAAGCAGAGACGTAAAGGAAGGAAGGGGCTATGGTACAGTGCCTCTTCCGCTGTGTCCTATTACTGATCCTTACATCAAGGTCACAGAAAACATACATTCATTTATCCAAACCCTGATTATAGGACTACACGGCTTTTAATCTCTGGTTTGCTGTTGTCAGCTGGGGCACTGTTCTACCTGGGAACTATCCCTGAGGGCAAAAGGAGAAGGGGATGCAGCTTGTGTTAAATATTATTCGTGGTACACTGGCACTTTGACATCCTATATGAGATCAGGGCCCATGGTGTCAGGTGCTGCACAAACACAGACAGTCCCTGCTTGGCCCAAAGTGTTCACAATCTAACAGACCAGACCAAGAAAGGCTGCCGAGGGGACTGCTCTTATCCCCAGGTCATCGGTGGGTGACATGACTCGCTCAAGATCACACACCAGGACAGTGGCAGCATGGAGAATTCAACCCAAGTTTCCCTAACCTCAGCCCAGCGCTGTAACTGCAAGACTCTGCTTCTCATTCCATAAGCATGCTCTGCCCTAACAGCAATCCAGCCTCACTTGGCTCAACTGAGTGTAGATTTTCTCAAGGTCACACACCAGGACAGTGGCAGAGAGGAGAATTCAACCAAGGTCTCCTGAATGGCCCCTCTCACACAGCTGGAGTACACAAGGAATCACACAGTGACTGCTTGCAAAGTAAGGAACTATTGAACATGAGCAAAGGCTACTTACAATGAAAGCTCCTCAGGGCAGGGACCATCTTTCTGGTCTGTGTTTGTACAGCTCCTCACACAATGGGGTCCTGATCCACTGTGATGTCCAAACCAGGCTGGAGGATGAGCCTCCCAACATCCTGCTGAACTTGTGACCAACCCACATTGGGAAGCAGGTCTCCACACGCGAGTGGCCTGAGCGGTAGCGCTCCCAGACAGTAAGACGCTGAGGTCTCTTTTCTCTCCCTTGCAGCTGGTCAAAGACTGCTCTGGATTCTTCTCCACTGAACAGGACCCCCCTTCCATCATTATCAAATGCGAGGAGGCATCTGAGAAGGTGAGTGGCCTAGACGGCCTCCTCTCTGCTCAGGGCTGGGCTGAGGCAGGGTTAAGGGTTTCCCTCGCTGAGATCCTGGCCAGGTATTTCACACTGACCAAGTGTCCCTAGAACAAGTGCCCAGCTCATCTGCTGGCAGCGAGCTGGCAAAGGCCTCCTGCCCCACGAGCCTGGAGGTGGAACCTACAGCTGCCAGCAGAACCGCAGGGAGCAAATTCTAATCTCACTGAGATACGTAAGAAACCTAAAGCTCCTTACGGTGCCTGGGAGCGGGGCAAGGACAAGGGGGCTGGGGAGGCTCCTCACCACCTGCCTTTGTCTGGCAGTGACATTTACATACCTTGTACGATGCAGACACTGAATGGCCCCTGGTCCCACACACCAGGCAAAAGGCCCCAGCATGGCCCCTCCTTCTTGTCCTAGAACAGGGACCTGCCCAAGGTGGGTGTAAGGGTTACAGACAGCAAAGGGGGAGGGGATAATGGCTGAGTTTATAATCCTGTGCCTTCAATGGCACGGCCCTTGCACCTCGTCTCTCCAGCAGGCAAGCTCCTGCCCCTCCCTCAGAGTCACCGAGCGATGTCACCCTCTGTCAAAGAGCCCAGCGGTTACACTCACTCTTGAGGGCTACTCCTCTCCCCCACTAGTCACCCAGGCCCACAGTGACACTGGTCGGATGCCCTGTGCTGCTCCAGGGAGGCCATTTGCTCCTGGGGAGAGGGCACTGGATTGGGACTCAGGAGACCTGGGCTCTACTCCCTGCTCTGCTACTGACCAGCTGTGTGACCTCAGGCATGTCACACTGTCACCCCCTCACCCTTTACTCCTCTGTCTACCTAGACTGTAGGCCCCTTGGGGCAGAGACTGTCTCCCACTGTGCATGTGTACAGCGATTACCACAGCCCTGATCAAAGTTGAGGTCTCTAGTCATTGCTAATAACAAATGAAACACAAGAGAGAACAAAGTAACATTCCCAGAGCTGCAGGAGCCAGTTTCAGTCTGAGTGGAGATTCTGACCCTGACCTCTTTTCTCTCTAGCCTAAAGTCGTCACACGGGGCCGCTGGACCCGTTGGGGGCTTATCATTGGTAAAGGTTTAGATTCTGTCTTTAGCTAAGAAAATCCAGAGAGAGAGGAGATGAAAGTGAACCGATGCTGCCAGATCCAGCTGTGGCTCCATTGCTCCTCCACCGGAAGCACCGTCGGAAGCAAGGCTTAAAACAATCTGAACAGCTCCAGAGTATCTGCTTCTATCCGCTGCTTAGCAGCTGTTGCAGTGCTGCTCTACAGGGCTCCTCTGCATAATAAATTGGCATTGTGCAAACCTGTACTGTTGTCCTCTTCTTCCATATTGTGGGAGACGATTAGGGACATGAACCGGAGTGAGTCACCTGATTGTGCTACTGGCCAATGAACACCCCCGACTAGGAGTCACACGCCATCCTCATTAAAGAGACCCAATGCCCAGGGCTGCCTGGAGGGAGGGGGGAAGTGGGGCAATTTGCCCCAGGCACTGGGCCCCACAGGAGCCCCCATGAAAATATAGTATTCTATAGTATTGCAACTTTTTTTTATAGAAGTGGCCCCCGAAATTGTTTTGCCCCAGGCCCCCTGAATCCTGTGGACAGCCCTGCCAACACCTTCCCTATTGCAACAGAGATCCAGACAGTAAGGCTCAACTTGTTAAAAGTGACTAGCCGCTATGGGTGCCCAACCCAGGATGTCCTCAAAGGGTCTGGTTTTCAGAAAATGCTGAGCAGTTTCCCTCTGATAATGTGGCCATTTCAAAGCCTCTCTAAGTTTTGAGGCACCCAAAATCAATGGTCACTTTGGAAAATTTAGTACTCAGGGCATGTAATGCTTTAGAAACTGGAATTTGCATTCATCCACCACAAGATGGCAAAAAATTGGCCTTGAGGGCCCTAAGGGAATGGGTTTAAATAGCACATGCAAGCCCTGGATACAGTCACTGAGGATCTTAAATGAGTTAAAAGTCATGTCCTTCAGGGACTCACTCAGCCTCCCTGATTTACTGCAGGTTGCACCAGTGTCCAACCTGTGCTCGGGACGGCCCTTTCAAGGGGTGGACCTCAGATCTTTGGGGGCAGCACTTTCAATGGGGGCTTTCCGCCTTTGTTGTTGTTGTTGTTTGTTCAGAGGGCACTCAGGTTTTTTTTTTTTGCTTGAGCAGCAAAAAAACGTGGAGTCCGACCTGTGCTAAGTGACGCCGCTCAGTTCAGACTCAAAGGGTGGTGGTGAGATGTGACGAAGCAGGGGGGTTCTTGTTTGTTTTCAATGATTGATGCAGAGGGGTGGGACTCAGTTTCCCTGGGTATTACAGGTTTAATGAGTGGTGGGAGAGCAAGTTGTTGTTTACACGAGGCCAGTTGAATGGCTGGAGAGATGGAGACCCAGCAACTGGTGACCAGGAGACCCAGCTCGTGAGTCACAGCTGGGTCTGGACAGTGCGCAGGGACAAAGGCTGTGGAGAGAGTCCTGGTGACCTGACCTGACCAGAGGGGGAACAAAGATGGATGAGAGAGCAGCTGAGAGAAGAGGAGGACCTGGAGGCTCTTTTCTGGACAGAAAAAAGACAGAGATGAGACTTGGGGGATTGGTAATATCAGAATGCCCAGCTGGAAGGAGGGCTCTGGCTGGGAAACGAGAGCAGCCAGAGCCCACCTGAGGCCGGAGACCTAGATGAATATTGTGCTGAAGCGATTCTAAAGCTGAGGCCCTGAGAGTTTCCTATGCTGTGTTCAGATGCCATTTAACCTTGTTTATGCTGGCTGAGAGTCTCCCGGTCTAGAGATCAGGGTATGCATATATTCACGTTCGGTGTGGATCCCATGAGGTCTAGAGTGAGTAGACTCCCTGAGGGGGCCACGCCAAAAGGCAGGCTTTGCTGCTGAGGGCTTAGAGAGGTGGCAGTTCCAGGAGGCGGAGGGCCTATGGCTTAATCTAAGAAGGAAAGTGGACCCCCTGAGAAAGGCTGTCATTGCGAAGGGGGTTTCTGACAGGGACCATGCAGAGCATGAGTCTTTGAAGTCCTGACAGTGAGGCCAATTTGGCTGTATCAGGTGCTCTTTAGACCTGATAAAAATCATAAGTGGAATCATGGACAACTTGCTAAGGATGAGTAGAAAAGAACAACCCAAGTATGTAGGGACAAAAAACCAGGAAGTGCTAAGAACCAAACATGTCAAGTTCTGGCAAGGGAAGTGCAGGTCTGCCCTATTTAAGAGGGAAGAGAGCTAATAATAGACAACACCAAAATGACTGACAATTCTGATGCTTATTTTACTTCACTCTTCACTAAAGAGTTGATTGTGACCAGATGCTTAGCAAGAAGTGGGGAAAGAAGACAAGCAGAATAGGGAAAAACAGATTACAATATTGAAATAAGTTAGAATGTATTCAGTTGACAAGCTGGAACCATTCAAACCTAGGTACTTAAGGAACTAGCTGAAGCAATCTTTGGTACCAGTAGCGATTGTCTTCCAGAACTGCACGCAGGTCAGGTTGGGTCCAGAGGACTTATAGAAGGGAAAACATGGTAACTTCTCTTTAACAAAGGGAACAAAGAGGAACCTGCAGAATTACAGACGTCAGCTCACTTCCTTAACTGGAAAGTTACTCAAAAGACCATTAAAACAATCCTGTGTAAGTGCTAGAGTGAACAGCATGATGAGTAGTATAGAAAAATGGATTTGTCAGAACTAATCATGCCAATCAACCTATTTCTTTTTTTGTTAGGCTAATTGGCAGTGTGGTGTGAGGTGAAGCAGGAGATGTGCAATTAATCTTGATTTTAGTAAGCTTTTGACACAGTCACATGACATATTCATAGAACCATAGAAGATTAGAGTTGGAACAGACTTTAGAGGTCATCTAGTCGCAACACCTGCTCAACGAGGACCAACCCCAACTAAATCATCCAGCAGGCTTTGTCAAGCTGGGCCTTAAAAAACCTCTAAGGAAGGAGATTTCCACCACCAGGGACACTCTAGACATTTTGCCGCCCAAGCCCATGGGGGGGGGGGCGCTCTGCTGGGTTGCTGGTCCCGCCGCCCCCCTCGGTGGGGGAACCCCTTTTTCCCCGCAGGCGTGGACTCCACCGAAGGTGTGGACAGCCCGGACCTCTCTGAGGCACGCCTGTGGGTGGTCACCGGAGCCCTGCTACACCCTCCGGTGACGGACAGAGCGCCGGTGGTATGCGTCCCAAGCAACCGCGCTTGCGTGCTGGGGCTGGAGCTTCCCTGTCCACCACTTCTCCTTCAGTCACATTCATGTTCACCACACTTCCTAGTGAAATAGTTTTTCCTAATATCCAACCTAGACCTCCCCCACTGCAACTTGAGACATTGATCTTGTTCTGTCATTCTCCACCACTGAAACAGCCTAGCGCATCCTCTTTGGAACCCCCCTTCAGCAGCTGAAAGTGCTATCAAATCCTCTCATCGTCTCTTTCTGTGGACTAACAAGCCACTTCCCTCAGCTCTACCTCATAAGTCATGTGCCCCAGCCCTGATCATTTTCGTTGCCCCCACTGACTTCCAATTGTCCAATTCCTTTCTAGAGTGGGGGCCCAAAACTGGATTGCAAATACTCCAGATGTGCCTCACCAGTCGTCTGAATAGAGGGAATAATCACTTCCTTCGATCTGCTGGCAGTGCTCCTACTAATGCAGCCCAATATGCCGTTAGCCATCTTGGCAACAAGGCACACTGCTGACTCATATCCAGCTTTTCATCCACTCTAATCCCCAGATCCTTTTTTGCAGAACTGCGGCTTAGCCAGTGGGTCCAGTCTGTTAGCAATGCATGGATTCTTCCGTCCTAAGTGCAGGACTCTGCACTTGTCTTGTTGAACTCCATCAGAATTTCTTTGGTCCCAATCCTTCAATTTGTCTAGGTCACCTGGGCTCTATCCTACCCTCCAGCATATTTACTCTCCCCCAGCTTAGTGATCATCTGCAAAACTGCTGAGGTGCAATCCATCCCATCATCCAGATCATTAATAAAGATGTTGAACAAAACCGGACCAAGAACCAACCCCTGGGGCACCGGCTTCATACCAGCTGCAAGCTAGACATCAAGCGTTGATAACTAGCCCACAGAGCCTGACAATCTCGGCAGCTTTTCTCATCCACTATAGTCATTCATCCAATCCATACTTTTTTAACTTGCTGGCAAGATTACTGGTCGGAGGCTGTATAAAAAACTTTGCTAAAGTCATGATACATCATGTCCAACTGCTTTTCCCATATCCACAAAGCCAGTTATCTCATCATACAAGGCAATCAGGTTGGTCAGGCATGACTGGCCCCTGGTGAATCCATGCTGACTGTTCTGATCACCTTCCTCTCTCCAAGTGCTTCAAAATGGTTCCTTGAGGACTTGCTGTGATGTTATTGATATAAAATGGGACATAGTAGAACATGGTTTGAACAAGGTCCTGTAGTGGCACTAATCTTATGTAAAGGGGGGTTCATATAAGGTGTTTCTAAGACCAGATTATGCGGTTGCCTAGTTACTGATTATGCCATCTTGTATGTATGCGTCATTTTGTAGTTGAAGTTTATGAGTTATTTGGCTCTATCCTGTCGTATTTCAAAATTTGTGCTGTGGTTCTGGGTGACACCCAAGACAAGTGTGGTGTTAGCTCTGCTTACCTGCTTGAATAGGGCCATTAAGGAATCATCAGCTTACACAATTGACCCATTGAGAGGAGGAAGTACGCCTGTAACTCAGCAGGGTAGATGCAGGAATTGCCTATGTGACTGCAAAACTCCATTTTGGCTGTAATTTCCACAGTAAGAACAAGAAGTGTTCTTACACTGAAAAGTCTATATAAGCTGATGCCTCATCTCATCTGTCTTCAGTCCTGCTTCTTTACCTCTCGGAGGACTTTGCTAAAGCTGAAAGCTCTTACACAAGGGACTGATGATCCATCCCAGCTGGGGATGTACTCCAGAGACTTGATTTGAACCTGCAGTACTCCATCATGCTACAGCTGAATAAGAACTTTGCCATTTCCTGTATGTAATTTATTCCATTTAACCCAATTCTAGCTCTCATCTCTACCTTTTTTCCATTAATAAACAAACCTTTAGATTTTTAGATTCTAAAGGACTGGCAACAGCGTGAATTTGTGGGTAGATTTTGATGAGTCTATATTGACCTGGGTTGGAGCTTGATCTCTTGAATTGAGAGAACCTTTTTCTTTTTATTGGGGTGTTGGTTTTCATAACCATTCATCCCACAGGACGAGTGAGCATGGTGGTTGATACTGGGAGACTGTGAGTGTCTAAGGAATTGCTTGTGACACTTGTGTTAGCCAGTTGAATGAAACCGAAGACCAGCGGGAGTGCTGTGTTGGTTGTGGTGCACTAACAGCTTTTAAAAACTACATGAACAACTTGGAGAGAGACCAGAAGAAGAGACCAAAATGATAAAGGTCTAGAAAATCTGACCTATGAGAAAGGGGAAAAAACTAGGCATGTTTAGTCTTGAGAAAGAAGACTGAGGGGGACCCGATAACAGTCTTCAGATGTGTTAGGACCGTTGTAAAGAGGATGGTGGTCAATTGTTCTCTCCAGGAACCGAAGGTAGTGACACAAAGCAATTGCTTCATCCACAACTAGGGAGAGTTAGGTTAGATATTAGGAAATACTTTCTAACTTAAGGATAGTTTAAGCTCTGGATAATAATTCAGCATAACTGTTTGACTTTGATAACCTTTCCACCCCGCCTCGCTCCTTGCACCTGCAAATTTATGCACACTAAAACATTCAGGGAGCACCCCAGTCTTATGGAGTCATGCAAGGCCAAAGTCTTTCTAACACATCTGCAAAGGTTGGGGACCTTGGAGAGAAGGCCCTGTCGTGTGTTTGCTGGAATCAGAATCCGTTGTCAGTTTAAACTCAGCTCCTACAAAAGCCCTTTCTCTGATTGTCTCTGGAAACCCCAGTTTGAACCAGTGCATGAAAACCTGTCCAGGGGCAGGTGCCTCTTTAGAATGGTTCAGTTTTAGTGACTCCCCTTAACTGAGAGTAGAATACCATAATCCCAAACCCATTTCTAGGTTTAACGCATTGGTCCCCAAAGATCCTGCAGGGGGTCGCAGTAGTTGTCATATGCAGTTCTTCTCCCTCAGCTCAGGGTCTGCTGCTGAGCAGTGAATGTGGTGGCTTCTGTGGCCACAGTGATCCACCAACAAGACCATGCCACCTCTCCCCATCCAGTGCTGAGAAGGGACATCATGTCGCCCCACTAGGACACCCCCGACTGTCACTCTGACCTTGGGGGATTTGTTGTTTGTGAACTTGGGTTTTCCCAAAAGCTGTTGCTTCCTTTTGCAGGAAATATCTGTTGACAAATGTGCCAGGACTAGCAGAGATGGGAACTCAAATCAGCTGGAATCATGGGGTTAGGTGCACACCCCACATTCACAAGAGTGTACGACTTTCAGTGTCTGGAGGGCAACAGCCCTTGCAGCTCTCTGTCAGGGAAACCCACCGCCAGGGAGATATCTCACTGCAACCACTCTGCTAGTGATCCTCCTGGGACAAATGTACCTGCATCTCTAGGCACCCAGATTATAATCACTGGGAACTTCACCTGATGGTAATAACTCCATTAAATTCAATAGATCAAGAGGCACTTTTACAATCAGGGAATTTAATCCATAGGTAGGATATGATTTGATCCACTGTGTGTGAAGATGGGTCTGCCTTGGGAGACTTTAGATACAAAATGTGTGTGTGTGTGTGTGTGTTTTGTGGTGGACAGACTGATAACTTTGTGCTCACATTTCAGACTGCTCTATACACTTCAGCCCAACACTCACTTGTCTTTATCTGCCTAAACTTCTCACTGAGTTTGATATGTGAGAGGCACTGGTAAAGCCCAGGGACTGAGTGGATTTGGAATTTTCATGCAAAATATCATCTGATGGACAGAGAGGAGCAAGAAGCCTGGTCCAAATGATAGAAACTGCAGAGAAGCAGGTTCTTGTGCTAACAATGATGCAATTGTAAGGAGAGGCAGAGATGAGGGAGCTTCCAAGCTCTCCCTGAGAAAGGAATTTGGAAGCCAAGAGATGTGCTACTGAAGTGTTGCTGCCGACCGTCATAGCTTTCATACAGTCACAGCTGTTCAGGCCAGCAGGGACCACTGTGATTATTTAGTCTGACCTGCTGTGGAACACAGAACAGGCCAAAGAACCTCAGCCAGCCATTTCTTCCTCAAGTCCGTAACTTCTGTTTGAGCAAGAGTATTTCTTTTAGAAAGAGATCCAGTCCTGACTGAAAGTCCGCAAGTGATGGAGAATCCAGAACATCACGAGGTAAATTGTTCCTGTGGTCAATTATTTTCATTATTAAAAGATGCACCATATTTCTACTCTGAACATTGCAAGAGCTTCAACTTTTAGGCCCCAAATCTGCAGTCATTCCAGAGGACAGACCCCTGTGCACACAGGGACCCATGGAAAACAATGGGGTGCCACACAGCTACCAGGGTCTGTCTGTCTGCACAATACTGTGGAATTGGGGATTTACATAGCACAGCAAAGAAATGGACTAGAAACCCTATTCCAGTGAGCAAACCGCTGGGCATCTTACCCAACTAACTTCTGTTTCCTGCATTTTCCAAAAGAAATACCATCGCATTTGGGAAGCAAATCTGCATCTGCCATAACGTTCCAGTGCTGTGTAGGTGACAGCAGGAGACCCGTTCTGAATAACCTCAGCGCTTAGCTCGTTCAGGTCAGAGTTCTTTACTCTAATAGCAGAATTTATATTACATTTTACATATTCAGACATTGTCTAATTAACCCTCCCAGCAATCCTGAGACAGTAGGTGTCTAGAGAAATAATTATAATCCTCCATTGGCAGTATTCCAGGCACAGTTATGCTTATCTTTTGATTTCCTCTAACGAAGCAAAATAACTGAGAAAGGAAAGGTGCTATAGTTCTGTGCAGGGTAAATCACAGACTGTCCACACAACAGGAATAACACACACATAAGTACTAATGGATGTGTAGGTTCTAATATTTGGTATCATGTGTTGTAACAGCACAGCATGTTGAAACCCCAAAAGAGCGATTTTAGGGAAAAATTCATGGCAAATATTTATGTAATAACTGTATGCATCACAGCAGCCCTCGTTCAGTGCCTCAGTCAGGAATCAGAGTGGTGGTCAGGGGTCGAGCGGTCAGAAGGGTGGGGGAACAGGGGTTGAAATGGGGGCAGGAGTCCCGGGGGAGCAGTCAGGGACAGGGGTCCCCAGGGGTGAGTCAGGAAATTAGAAGAAGGGGTATGGACTGGGCGGTGGGGAGGGAGGGTTCCGGGGGCGGGCAGGGGAGCAGGGAGGAGTGGATGGGGCAGGAGTCCCGGTGGGGCCGTCAGGGGATGAGAAACAGGGGGGATCGGATAGGGGGCAGGGCCGGGCCACGCCTGGCTGTTTGGGGAGGAACAGCCTTCTCTAACCGGCCTCCATACAATTTCAGAAACCCAATGTGGCCCTCAGGCCAAAAAGTTTGCCTGCCCTGGTCTAGATAATACTTAGTCCTGCCATGAGTGCAGGGACTGGACTAGAGACTTCTCAGGGTCCCTTTCAGTCCTATAATTCCATGATTAACGCCACTTAACTTTGCCTCCAAATAAACCAGAGCCTGATAGGTATGGCCCTACCAAATTCACAATCCAATTTTGGTCAATTTCATGGTTATTGGATTTTAAAAATCATAAATTTCATGATTTCAGATATTTAAATTTCACAGTGTTGTAACAGTAGGAGTCCTGACTGAAAAAAGAGAGCAGTGTGTGTGTGTGGGTGGGGGGGTGTCACGCAGTTATTGCAGGGGAATCGCAGCATTGCCACCTTTACTTCTGCTCTGCAGCTGCTGGCAACAGGGGGAGGATAGCTCAGTGGTTTGAGCACTGGCCTGCTAAACCCAGGGTTGTGCGATCAATCCTTGAGGGGGGCTATTTAGGGATCTGGGGTAAAAATCTGTGTGGGGATTGGTCCTGCTTTGAGCAGGGGTTTGGACTAGATGACCTCCTGAGGTCTGTCCCTTCCAACTCTGATATTTTATGATTCTGTGAACGCTGCCTTCAGAACTGGGTGGCTGGAGAGCAGCAGCTGCTAGCCAGGAGCCCAGCTCTTAAGGCAGCAGAAGTAAGGATGCTCTGGTATGGTATTGCCACACTCAGGGCCGGCACTTCTACTAGGCGACCCTAGGCGGTCACCTAGGGTGGCAGGATCTGGGGGGTGGCATTTTGCTGCCCTCAGTGGAAATTCAGCGGCAGAGGGGTCCTTCTGCTCCAGGTCTTCGGCAGAAATTCGGCAGCGAGTCCTTCACTCACTCTGGGACCCGCCGCCAAACTGCCCCGAAGACGCGGAGCAGAAGGACCCCTGCCAGAGGAGGAGTGCTGCCTCCTAGGGTGGCAAAAAACGGGGCGCCGCTCCTGGCCATGCTACCCTTACTTCTGCCCTGCTGCCTGCAGAGCTGGGCCCTCAGCCAGCAGTCACCACAGCCACCCCTCTCCAGCCACCCAGCTCTGAAGGCAGCAGCGTAGCAGTACGGGTGGCATGCATGGGCGGTGGGTATAACAGGCCATGGCAGGCTCTACCTACCCCGGCACTGCTGCAGCCACATGACCCCCAAGTTGTGGGTTTGGTGGTGAAGCTTTTACTTTATTATGCCCTATTCAGCTTCCAGGGTGGCTGAGAAGGCACATACCACCTCCTCAGCCACCCCGGAACCTGCATGGGGCATATCAAAAGCATCTTCTAACAGACACTTTTCCTTGGGGCAGAGAGACCCATGCAGGGCTCCTCCAGGCAGGGGTGGGGGGGCGCTCACGGTCTCGGCCGGCATGGGCCTCCAGTGGCCAAGGGGGGGGCAGTGCCAGGCTTCTCCAGGTGGGGGTGGGGAGCTCGTGGCTCCGGCTGCAGGGGGAGGAGGGGGTCTCAGGGCTCCAGCAGTGGGGAGGGCGTGCTAGGGCTAGCCTCCCCAAAAGCTCTGAAGGAGGCAGCTGCCCGCCACATGCAGAGGACCTGTAGCGTAGTGAAGATATACCAGTGAAGTCTGAAGACAGAGGCTGCTTGAGGGACCAGGACTGCAATGAAGGATAAATGTTGGTCAGTTTCCTAAGCTGGAGGAGCCTGTGCTGCAGGCTTGGAAATTCAGAATTTAGTGCAGACACCCTGTCAACACAAGGCAAACCTAGAGGATGACACCCCCAAATTTCAGTTAAGCAGGAGTTCTAGGATAAGCAGGGGTCAGCAATCAGGTTTGCACTGGAGACCTGCAAGGAAAAAGCAGGGAGACATCTGACAGCTACAAAAGTAACATCTTGTTACAGATGCACCTGCAAGAAGGAGACTGCAAATGTTTGCAGGCCCCTTGGCTGAGCAGTGCTAAACTTTAGGGCTGCAAGGAAGCTGCAATGGGACTCTCAGAGCAATCACTATTCAGTAGAGCGTCAGAGACTAAAGACGGGGCCAGATTCTCCACCACAATGCATCTCATTCTTCTGATTGTTTTACATGACACAGCACCTACAGGTTCTAGGCAAGATCAGGGCCCGTACATACAGATAGAAAGAGACCATACCTTTATGGGCATACAGTCTAAACAGGCAGTTCAGAGGAAGAGTGGGAGAAAGAAGGATCATTATTTACAGATGGGGAACAGAGAGATAAAGTGACTTGCCTGAAGACAGAGAAGGAATCGACAGATTTTGCAAACCATTAGCCAAATTCAATGATCAACATCCAAACTGTGACTCAAGTACTGCCCTGCACCTAACCTAAACCCCAGAGGGGCGCATGCAAGGGACACTCCCTGGGGCTGAGGGTGAAAGTTGGGCTAGAGAAAGGATGGTTTTGTGATTCGGGTGTTATAATAATACAAATCAGTAATAACAACAAACAACAACAAGAAGTGGATTAAAGAAAAGCATGACTCAGGGATCAGACAGGCTAATAGGGGAGTATTACAAGACACGTCCAAAACTTCTAGCATTTCAGCAACCGACTGATAGAGAAGCAAATGGTATGAAGACACTGTTGCCCAGTTCTGCCTGGCATCAGTTTTAATACACGTATTACCCAGGGAAGGATGGAAATATCAGTTACAAACCCCGTCCATCCTGCCTGGATTACAAAACCATAGCTAAACGGTCAGCCAGAATGTGCTAGAAATGAGCTGAAGAAAGAATCCTGAGACTTCCTGTTCTCATTCTGCAGCAGAATCCTGATGAAGGGGGCTTCACAGCCAGCAATACCGGCCACACTGTTCACTATGTTTTGTGTAGGAGAAAAAGTATTGCAAGGGCCACACTCAGGGGACACAGAGTATATGCTCTAACCACACAGAAGAACAGACCTGATAGTTTGATTGCTGTGCTTGACTGAACTGCAGGAGCAGTGGATGAATAGGAAGTGCTCACTGTGATATAACTGGCTTTTGATAAAGCATTTGAAACTGTGTCAAGAAAACTGACTCTCAAAATTAATTCAAATTGGCTTGGGTAGGGACTCAGCCACGTGCACTGAAAATTGGTCAACTGTAAATAAAGGATAAAGAAGAAACGGGGCATGAGGTTGTGGGGTCTGTCCAATGGGAAACGTTATGGTTTGATCCAAGGCTCAGACTTATTGTAGATAGTTTCATTAACGATCTGGAAGAGACAAAAAGAGCCAGTGCAAATTTGGGGATGTCTACGTGAAGCCATGATGTCAGAGTGCAGAGAAGTAACCGTCCCTCCCTCAGTGCCTCTACAGAAGCTTAGCTCGTGAGTAACATTGCTGACCTGAACAGACTTGGAGCTCAGTGGTTTGAGCATAGGCCTGCTAAACCCAAAGTTGTGAGCTCAATCCTTGAGGGGGCCACTTAGGGATCTGGGGCAAAAATCAGTCTGGGAATTGGCCCTGCCTTGAGCAGGGGGTTGGACCAGATGACCTCCTGAGGTCCCTTCTAACCCTGTGATTCTATTCTATGAAATAAGGATCAGGCCTTAGGGTTCTGCTTTTGGCTCTGGGCACCTTGCCTCCAGAAAGGGACTGACCAGCTCGGGAGGAATTCAGGGACCAGCAGTCAACCCGACCAAGGAGATGGAGGGATCAACCCATGAGTAAAGATTAAAAGAGCTAACCATGGATTGCTGGCCTAAGGGATGGCTGAGGGAGGACATGATAGCAGCTGGCAGAGGGGTTCACACGAAGTGAAGAGGTGGGATCTGGGGTATGACCGGCAGCAATGGCATAAAATAAAGAAAAGGAAAAGTTAGGCTGAATCACAGGAAAACCTCCTGATAGCGAGAGGCCTCAGGCTTTGGAACAATGCCCTCCAATGGTGACAGGGGAGCCCCATTGCTTGGGACACAAAGGGCATGAAACCCTGGAAAATGGCCTGTTGGGAGCAGCCCGGCGTGTGTTTATCCGTTGTTACTGCACTGTACATTCCCCTTAGATTTATGAGTGGCACCATCAGAAACAGCGTCCTGTGCCTGCCAATTGACTCTAGAGGAATTTCAGACTGAGAGTAGATGAGTAAAGCTCTGGCTGTCTGGACTTCATAGATGTATTTCTGCAGTTGACATAAATCAGCAGAGATCTGTGAAAGCCAATGGAGCTGTGGCGATTTATAGCAGCTGAGGATCTGGCCCAACAGAATGAAGACACGTACCCCAGCCTTCCCCAACAGAGGCCCCTGGCCACTACCCCTCGTTGTGCATTATTTAGCACTTGGTGCACACAATTTCAGCAATTTAAATTAAAAATCCCTCCTTTTCCTCTGACCGAGCTCCCCCTGATCCTGCCCTGGAGGGTGGCCAATGGAAACGTCCTGCAGATGGAGGGAGAAGGGTCACCGGTTAAGGGAGGACCAAAGCAGGTAGCCAATGAGGCACTAGCCCACCTGGAGGAGGCAGGGTATAAAAGGGCTTCCCCCGGGAGGGGCAGGGCTACCCACCCAGCTCTCACTGAATGCCACAGGGCACAGGATGGAGACCTGCCTGAAAGTCCTGCTGCTCGTCGGGGTGGTCACAGCAGCCCCCGCACCCTCATCATCCCTCTGCCAACCCATGAGGCTGTGGTTTTAGCTGCAGTTCAGATCTTCAACCAAGAGCCAGGCACAACACTGGCCTATTGGCTCCTGGAAGCTGATCCTCAGCACGAGTTAGCAAGGGACTGATCCAAAGCCTATTGAAATCAGTGGGAGTCTGGCCAGTGACTTTAACAAGCTTTAGATCAATTCCCAAGACCCTGAAGATTCAAATCCCCTGCAGTGTCCACATGGGGCAATTAGAGATGCGTCCACAGTCAGATCTGTGAGGGGAGCCCCTCCCAGTGCAGGACTGTTACTTGGGTGAGAGAGGAGGATGGTAAATTATGCGGTGGCTGGGTTCAGGACTAGCATAGTGGATTAGGGAGAGACTCAGAGGTCCATCCAACTGCAATACTGAGCACAGGGTAATCTAGGTTAACATGTGGGAAAAAAATCTGAAGAGTGAAGTTCATTAGGCTGGAGGTTTTTTGCAAAAATAATTTGAAATGCTTCAGTTTGGTTTCTCAATATGGAATGAAAAAAAAAACATACAAAACTTTGATTTTTGCGTAAATGCAATTCTAGTTTTCCAGCCAGCTTTAATTATTAACCTTCTTGTAGATAGGAAATCCAAAGCCCAGAAGGATTCCTTACAATCAAAATGAGCTTATAATATCAAATGTTCGTATACTAAAGTAATTTTTCATCAATGGCCTACTTGCTTGCTCTGACGTTGATTGCAAAAGTTTCCAGAGTCATTTTTTTATCTTCATTTCAAGTCTGTGTTCGCTTTAAAATGCTGCTCCTCCTTTGAAGAGTGAGTGCGCCCCAAAATAGCAACCCCTTGCTCAGCAGAGCAGCTCCCTCTTCGTAGGCTATCGGCTTTGGGCCAAGATTTTGAAAGAGACGAGTGATTTCTTAGGCCCAGCTTGTTGAGCTCCTGCCTCTGAGAAACAGTTCCCTTTAAGGAGGCTCAGATTGGACACCCAAAAACTCAAAGCACCCAAACTCACCAGCCACTTTCTAAAACCTTGGCCCATGGATAACAAAAGTACTTTCTATTTTTTACTGCTCTTTGCTCTTCAGAGACTGTAATCTCTTTAGGGCAGTGGTTCTCAAACTTTTGTCCTGGTGACCCTTTTCACATAGCAAGTCTCTGAGTACAATCCCCTTTATAAATTAAAAACACTTCTTTATATATTTATCACCGTTATAAATGCTGGATGCAAAGCGGGTTTTGGGGTGGAGGCTGACAGCTCGTGACCCCCCATGTAATAAACTGGCAACCCCTTGAGAGGTCCTGACCCCCAGTTTGAGAACCTCTGCTTTAGGGCAAGGACCTTCTCTTCGGATTTCAACAGTGCTTAGCACAATGAGGTTCTGATGCTGCTCAAGGCCTCCAGGATGATGTTGTGCCATAAAATAAAGATAATTATAAAAGCCACAATGGAGCCTGGTGCCTTGTTGTTTATCACAAAGATTTATTTTGTTTTTTCTTGAATTTCTTCTTAGGACGCGTCTTCAAAAGCTATCCAACCGCTGAAGTTCTCTGTTAAAGAGACAGTGTGCCTGGCATCAGAGAAACGCAATGTCAACCAATGTGAATTCAAACCAGACGGAGTATGGAACTCTGGGTGCATGGAGACATCTACACCTCCCGTCTGTCTCATCTAACGCACATCTACACCTTGAGGTGACCTATAGGATCTACTGGGTCTCCAAGCCCAATATGGGCATGAGTGAAATTGCATGAACTACAGTGCAACAATCATGGGCAAAGGGGCCAGCGTGATGTCTGTGCATTCCAAAGTTCCACTTATGCCTTATTTTGAGTACTTTGATGGGGAGGGTCCTTGGCCTGGCCATCTGCACAGGGTGCACGTCACCCGGCATGCTCCAAGTTTCCTAGGCATTATACAGAGAAATATGGAGATAAGGACCCTGCGCAGAACAGCTTATTCTAAACAGCCATTATAAGAGAGAGATGAAAGAAGGTAGAAGTGAGATGCTGAAAGAGGCAAAAGCTGAATCATGTCCGACATGTGCCTTGTAGCATCTTATCCTTTGTCTGATTTTTTGTTCTGACTCTGTTTGGGGTCATCATTTAAACTGACATTTCATCAGGCTGAGACTTATATATACCTCCTAGAAGATGCAAGTCTCAAGCAGAGACTGGAAGGAAAGAAGGATGGTATGGTACAGTGTCTTTCCTATTGTTCTCTGATTACAGATCCTTATGCCACACCCTGAATAGTGTGTGACATTCTGATTGCCCCATCTCAAAAAAGATACTTTAGAACTGGCCAGATACAGAGAAGGGCAACAAAAATGATTAAGGGGATGGAACAGCTTCTATGAGGAGAGATTAGAAAGACAGGAATTGTTCAACTCAGAAAAAAAATGACTGAGGATATGAGAGAGGTCTATAAAATCTTACTGATGTCAAGAAAGTGAATAAGGAAGTGTTATTTATCCATTCACATAACATAAGAACCAGGGGTAACTCAATGAAGTTAATAGGCAGCAGGTTTAAAACAAATAAAAGGCAGTGCTTCTTCACACAACACACAGTCAACCTGTGAAACTCATTGCCAGGAGATGTTGTGAAGGCCAAACTACAACTGGATTAAAAAAAGAATTAGGTAAATTGATGGATGATAGGTCCATCAGCAGCTATTAGCCAAGACAGTCATGGATGCAGCCCCATGATCTTAAGCATCTCACTGCCAGATGCTGGGGCTGGATCATTCAATTGCCCTGTTCCGTTCATTCCCTTTGAAGCATTTGGCACTGGCCACTGTCAGAAGACAGAATACTGGGCTAGATGGACCATTAATCTGATCCAGTATGGCTGTTCTTAAGTTCTTACCCATGTCGTAAACAATGTACACTCATGTTATAGCAGGAGATGAATATCAGAAGTGGGGAAGGTCTGGCTGGGATCAGCTTCCCATGGTACAAATGTTGATTCAAAGTTTCAGAGTTTCTTTGTCATGGGAATCTCACCGAGAACAGTTTCCAGCAGTCCCTCGAGTTGTTCTACTGCTGAGGTCTCTTTTCTCTCCCTTGCAGCTGGTCAAAGACTGCTCTGGATTCTTCTCCACTGAACAGGATCCCCCTTCCATCATTATCAAATGTGAGGAGGCGTCTGAGGAGGTGAGTGGCCTAGACGGCCTCCTCTCTGCTCATGGCTGGGCTGACGCAGGGTTATGGGTTTCCCTCTCTGAGACCCTGGCCAGGTATTTCACAATGACCAAGTGTCCCCAGAACAAGCGTCCAGCTCATCTGCTGGCAGTGAGTTGGCAAAGGCCTCCTGCCCCACGAGCCTGGAGGTGGAACCTACAGCTGCCAGCCGAACCGCAGGGAGCAAATTCTAATCTCACTGGGATACATAAGAAACCTAAAGCTCCATATGGTGCCTGGGAGCGGGGCAAGGGCAGGGGGGGCTGGGGAGGCTTCTCACCACCTACCTTCATCTGGCAGTGACATTTACAAATGTTGTATGATGCAGACAGTGAATGGCCCCTGGTTCTACACACCAGACAAAAGGCCCCAGCATAGCCCCTCATTCTTATCCTAGAACAGGGACCTGCCCAAGGTGGGTGTAAGGATAACAGACAGCAAAGAGGGAGGGGATAATGGCTGAGTTTATAATCCTGTGCCTTCAATGGCATAGCCCTTGCACCCTGTCCCTCCAGCAGGCAAGCTCCTGCCCCTCCCACAGAGTGATGTCACCCTCCATCCAGAGTCCACTCCTAAAAGCTACTCCTCTCCCTACCTAGGCCCACAATGATGTTGGCTGCTCTCTGGAGAGGCCATGTGCACCTGAGAATCAGAAGACCTGAGTTCTAATCCCTGCTCTGCCACTGACCTGCCGTGTGACCTTGGGCAAGTCAGGCTGTCGCATCTCTATCTAGACTTTAGCTCCTTAGTGCAAGACGCTCTCTGCCACTGTGTGTGTAGATACCGCACCTTGCATGATAAGGCCTCTAGGCATTAATAATATTAAATAAAGCACAAGAGAGGCACAATGAACTAACATTCCTTGAATGTTTGGAGCCAGTATCAGCCTGCATGGAGATGCTTACCCTTCCGTGCTCTTTTCCTTCTAGCCTAGACCCACTACAAGGTATAGAGCTAAAAAATTCTTTACAAAAGTTAACTTTTTTCATAACCAGAGCACGAAAACCATACGGGGCATGCTCTCCATTGCTGAGAAGATCCAGGGAGAGAAGACGTAAAAGTGACTTTGACCCTGATAGACCCAGCTGTGGCTCCATTTCTCCTTCTCTGGAAGGATCATCGGAAGCAAGGCCCATAACAATCTGAACAGCTTCAGAGCATCTGCTGCTACCTGCTGTGTAGCATCTGTTGCAGTGCTGCTCACCAGGGCTCCTATGCACAATAAACTGCCATGCGGCAGACTTATACTGTTGTCCTCTTCTTCCATATTGAGGGAGGAGATTAGAGACATGAACTGGAGTGAGTCACCTGACAGTGCTACTGACCAAGGAAAGACCCCGACTAAGAGTCACATGCCATCCTTGTTAAGGAGAACCATCCCTGGGCCAATTGTAGCCAAGATCCAGACACTAAGGCCTGGTCTGCACGAGAAGGAAAAGTCGATCTAAGCTATGCAATTTGAGTTACGTGAATAGCATAACTCAAATCAACGTAGCTTAGATCTACTTCCTGCGGGGTCCACACTACGCGACATCAATAGGAGATGCATTCCTGTCAACTCCCCTTACTCTTCTTGATCAGGTGGAGTACAGGAGTCGGTGGGAGAGTGATCAGCAGCCGAGTTAGCAGGTCTTCACTAGACACACTAAATCGAACGCTGATGCATCGATCGCCACAGTGTTGATCCTCTGGTAAGTGGAGACAAGCCCTAAGGTCCAACTTGTTAAAAGTTACTAGTAATTTTGGGTGCCCAACAGAAGAAGTCCTCAAAGGGGCCTGGTTTTCAGAAAGTGCTGAGTCCCCACCCTCTAAAAACGAAGCCCCTTCAAGATCTCTCTATTTGGGCACCCAAATTTTGACCTACCCAAAATCAACAGTCATTTTGGAAAATGTATGGCCCAGGGCATGTAATGATTTACAAACTGGGACTTTCATTCATCCACCATTAGAGGGCACCAATTGGCCTCAGGTGCCCTAAGGGAATGGGCTTAACTAGCATCCACAGCCCTGGCCTCAGTCACTGAGGAACTTAGTTGGGTTAACAGTCATGTCATCTCCATTGTGGCCTCAATCAGCCTACCTGATTTACCACAGGGAGAAAGTGGGTAATGCCCCACACCCTGTTCCTTCAAAGACATAGGTAGGCCATAACTCCTTGTCCCTAAAATAAATTAAATCTATGCTGATGACTAACAGATCCACCTCTCTATTCGAAACTAAAATCTCCTTCCGTCCAAATTAAAAACTCGGCCTGTCTCTGTGACATCTCCTTGTGGATGTCCAGCCATCAGCTCAATCTAAACATGGTTAAAACAGAGCTCCTCATCTTTCCAGGACACTGAGCTAGATGGATCATTGGTCTGACCAAGTCTGGCCATTCTTCTGTTCCCCACAAGCCTCCCCCATTCCCTGGCACTCCGGCCCATAGCAGGGCCGTCATCTTTGGGTATGTCTACACTACCCGCCCGATCGGCGGGTAGTGATCGATTTATTGGGGAATCGATGTATCATGTCTCACGTAGATGTGATACATCAATTCCTGAACGTGCTCCCCATCAACTCCACCAGGGCAAGAGGCAGAAGTGGAGTCGACGGGGGAGCGGAAGCTGTTGATCCTGCGCCACGAGGACACAAAGTAAGTCAATCTAAGTTGATCTAAGATACGTCAAGTTCACCTACGCTATTCTCATAGCTGAAGTTGCGTATCTTAGATCAATCCCCCGCCCCTCGTGTAGACCAGGTCTTTGACTCTGCCCTCTTGCTAGGTCCTCACATCCAGTTCTGAACCTGTATAATGCCTCCAAGACATAGCCTTTCAGGTCCATCCACAGGGCTAAAACTCTTGGCCAAGTGCTCATCACCCTTGATTGCTGCTGCGTCCTTCTGTCTGGCCTTGATAAATGCGATCTCGCCCCACTAATATCCATGTAGATGCTGTGGCAAACCTTGTTTTCCTAGCCTGTCTCTTTGACTGTGCCGCCCCCCTCTTTGAATCCCTTCACTGCCTCTCCCTTCTCTACCACTTCACGCATGAGCTGCTTGTTTTCATTTTCAAGTCCCTTCACAGTCGATCCCCACCCTCCGTATCCTCTTCTCATTCGCTGCCAAGCTGTCACTGCTCGCCTTTGGTGAGCCCATGTTGCTAGCCTCCATTGCCCGCTCCTTTTCAAACAGGCACCTTCCTGCTTTCTCTCAGGCTGCCCCAGGCACTCGTGAGATGGCCCACATAAACATCTGCCAAGCCACCTCATTGGCCCCCCGTAGCTCTCGCCTCAAAACTCTCCTTTGCCGGGATGCCTACGAAAAACAGCAAGGCTGCCAATGTGCTGAAACCTCCACCTCTCCTGCTGACCGGCATTGTCTCATTGCTTCCTTGTCCGTCTGTCTCCAGCTGTTGTCCCTTGTCTTGCACTTAGACTGCAAGCTCCTTGGGGCAGGGACCATCTGGCTGTTCTGTGTTTGTACAGCCCCTAGCACAACGGGGTCCTGGTCCATTACTAAGACTCCTAGGTGCTGTGGCCATACAAATCATCACCATTTATCATGAGCATGTAAAGAAATTACCAGCTCTGGGTTTAATGTACTCCAGCAAGGAAGGACTGATGGGCATCCCATGTTAAAGGCTTGAGGATGCTCCGGGCCCTGTGCAGCCCCTCTGCCATGGGGTGAATTTCAGCCTAAAGAACAAGCTGGAGTTGCCCCAAGTTTCTCCCTACCAAACACACCCACTATAGCTCAGGCACCTAATGCAGCTTTTGAGCAAACCCCACAGCTCCTTCCCATCTACCCATACACAGAAATCAGCAAAAGGAACCAAATGCCACAGCAGCGTCATTAAAGGTGCAAATTCCATCGTATTGAAAACACTGATGCTGTTCAGTCTGACACCAAAAATGATTCTGTCACCTTTTGGTTCTGGCCTTAAAACCGTATGAAGCTAGGAGTCAGGATCAGGCCCTAGTATTGCAAACAGCCTGGAGAAATCACAATTTCAGTTCTTTGCACACTGACAAGGCTTCTGTGGGTATCTTTCAAACCCAGAGCAGGGACTGCAGAAGCAGAGCGGGAGCTGGCTCAGCATGAGCGGCAGCGTTGAACGTGCTCTGAGGCAGCAATTCCGAGGGGTGAGAGAATAAAAACCCAACAAGACCTCTTCTAGGGTGTGCAAATTAGTTACTCGGGGCAAAGACTGAAGCAGCTGAATGCTTCATCAGAGATGGTTTGCTTCAGACATGGCCATGGCCATATCTAGCCCCGGGTAAAATGGCGATGACTCTCTCAAGAGCGCTAAACCCTTAGCTTGCTAGTCGGCCTCCAACATTTCACTCTTGAGTTTGAGAACCTAGATGTGGGATCCACTATAGCCTCACCTCTTGGAGGAAAATCGTGTGCTGCTATCAGGAAAATATTTAGATGGGAGTAACAGGCAGTGACATAGGTTGGGAAATACTCAGAGAGGGGAAATTCACCCCAGGCCAGAGGACCAGCACTGTGCACTATTTAATCCACTTTAGCGTTATCATCACAGGTGCCTAGACCAGCCCTTTGCACAGGATGCAGGTAGGATGTCCGGTCACTAAGGGGCCTTCAAGGTGACAGAATCCCTGCCGAAGCCATTAGGTACCCAGGACAGCACTCATGCTGCACCTACCATTAGAAAAGTGCACTGTGCTTCCTACTCTTCACCTGACCAGCACTGGCAGGACCTCCACAGAACCTGTCCCCATTCGGGATGGCTCATAGCCCCAAGGACACTAGGAAGGGGCAGCCTCTGTGCCCAGGGGAAGGGAGGATTTGGTGCCCTGGATTCCACCCCTACAGATGACTACAGTATGACCACAGCACTTTATATAGCACTACATCTGCTGCTAAACATCTGCCACGCACCAGACCAGACGTGGCTGCCTTTCACTAAACTAAAAGATTGTTACAAGGAGGAGGGAGAAAATTCTTCTCTCTTAACCTCTGAGGATAGGACAAGAAGCAATGGGCTTAAATTGCAGCAAGCGAGGTTTAGGTTGGACATTAGGAAAGAATTCCTAATTGTCAGGGTGGTTAAGCACTGGAATAAATTGCCTAGTGTGGTTGTGGAATCTCCATCATTGGGATCTTTAAGAGCAGGTTGGACAAACACATGCCAGGGATGGTCTAGATAATACTTTGTCCTGCCATGAGTGCAGGGGACTGGACTAGATGACCTCTCGATGTTCCTTCCAGTCCTATAATTCTAATCCCCATATGATGAACGAGCAGCCGTGAGACCAGAGCGAAAACTTGTGTCAAACAGGGAATAACACTGTGAATCTCTTTTCCATTTTTATGTGTAGACCTGGTTTCAGAACAGCTGAACACCCAAATCGCCCAGTGCAGTCAGTGGGAGCTGCGGGTGTTAAGTATCTCTGAAGGTCACACTGTACTTTGGCAGGTACTTTGGCAGCTTGAAGAAAGCTCCTAACCAGCTGAGACAGCCTGGCTTTGCGGTTAATGAAGTGGAGTTGTGAGATCAATTCCCCGCTCCACCACAGAATCCACTTCTCTACATCTCAGTTCCCTATCTGTATGTGATGTAATGTCCCTGGACAGCAGGGTATCTGTGAGCATTGGACCCTTGGTGGAAATTCGGCGCGGGGGTCCTTCCACTCCGGGTCTTCAGTGGAAATTTGGCGGCAGGTCCTTCACTCGTTCCGGGACCTGCCGTCGAAGTGCCCGAAGACATGGAGTGGAAGGAGCCTACTGCTGAATGCTCAGAGGAGGAACGCTGAAAACCCTGGCACCGCTTCCGGATCAAGCCCATCCTGCTGGTGAATTGCAGCTGCTGGACAAACACAACAGTGGGGTCTGGAACATTGCTGCTCCCCCAAAAGACTTTGTTTTGTTCTTTTATATCACAGATATTTGTCTTTTTCATTTAATATCTAAGGATGAAAACTCTCAAAGCACTCAGAAGCTGAACTTCCTCATTAAAGAGACCATGTGTCTAGTGTCGGAGAAAGCTGTCACGGAGCAGTGCGACTTCAAAGGGGATGGGGTAAGGAATCACATGCTAGATGGAGAATTGTGATGTTTATAACGATTTGCATTACATTTGAATGTAGAAACCCCAACCAATAGCAGGGCTGCATTGTGCTCGGCCCTGTACACACAGAGTGAGAATCAATCCCTGCTCCAAAGAACTTACGGTCTAAACAAAGAGCAGGAGGTGAAACACATGAAGTGACTTGACTTGTCCAAACTCATACAGCAGTGCCAGGAATAAAGTCCTGGTCTCCTGATTCCCAGCCCAGTGCCCTGTCACTTCCCTATGAATTCATTGTTTCAATCTGATTTAACACTCAAGCCTCAAAAAATTCTGCAGATCACGGATCAGCTCAGACAAGGTTCTTCAGACCTTATACAAGGAACATTATCTCAGAGAGGTCCCCACCCAAAGCCCATGCCCTCACTCCAGGTACACAACAACACAGAATGGTACTTTCCAATGGATTGGTCAGTGCAGTGCATGAAAAATTTCTGTTGACATTTTATGGTTAGCGAGTTTAAGTATCTAAGAGGTGGGTGTGTGGAGGGGGGGAGCAACCATTTTCAGAGTAATGTTAACGTATCCAAATGGCACCTATCTATACAGTAATGTTTCTGATAAGTGGCAAATATAAACACAACAGACTGTTAAAATGCACAATGTTACACACACCATATTGAAGTCTAGGAGATTCAACATATATGTTGCATTTTCCTCATCCAGAGCTGCCAAAGCACTTCACAAATATTAATGAAATTATTCCTAATGATGAGGGCAATTAACCATTGGAAGCACTTCCAAGTGCTGAGCCCTCCAGCCCTTGGTGTCTTTATATCAGAACTAGATGTCTCTTTCTCAAAGTCTACTTTAGTCAACCCTGGGTTATTGGATTTGATGCAGCGATCACTGGGTGAAATTCTCTAGCCTGCATTATGCAAGAGGATAGATTAGATGCTCACATTGTGGCCTCAAAATCTATTAATTTCCCTGCGAGGCAGGTCAGTATTATTATCCTCATTTGCAGATGAGTAAACTGAGGCACAGAGATGGGAAAAATTGCAGAACAGAAAGGTGTAAGGAGCTGTTACTAGATTGCAAACAGTGGTGCTCTGACTGCTCCCAGGTCTCTCTGTGCCCACAGGTGGGCACATGTGGGGACAAGGTTCAGCAGCAGGAAAAACATGATCTAGTGAGCTAAGGTTAGGACTGAGAGCAAAAAACTCCTCTGATCGGCCCCTGACCCACTCAGTGGGCTTGGCCAAGTCCCTCAAAAACTCCATGCCTCAGTTTCTCCATTTGTGACATGGGGATAAAAATATTCACATTCCTTCCTAAAAGTCAAGGGCTGTAGCTATAGCCAGATTTATTCCAGATGGGGGCAGCAGTGCAGAGAAACATGAGGTCAAGAGACAGAGGGCGCTGTAGCGGAAGGCGGCAGAGACAGCAGACGCAAGAGCATGGAGTGAACTGGAGAGAGGCGAAATCAGAGGGAAGGGAACGGTGCTTTTCTGAGGGGAAAAAAAGGGGGTTAAAGAGGGGAAAAGCCTAATGAAGCAGTGGTCTGGAGCTGGCCAGAATGTGCTGGACGTGCTGGAGAGGGAAAGGGGAGATTAAAGAAATGGAAGGAGGAAATAAAACAAGACACATTCACCTTTTAGGTGACAGAGTTGTTTCTACTCCTTTCTTGTAGATGGCCCCTAGCCCCATGAGTGTGAGTAGCTCCCCTTCTCCTGCCGTGGAGCAGGCTGGTGAAGCTGGAGGATCGCTCTTGTTGCTCCTCTGGCCAAGCAATCAGGACCTTGCGGGGTGGTTTGGGTGAGAAATTGGTGCTGCAGAGGCTGGCTATCTTCTACTCTGTTTACAAAACGTACCCATGTTCCTGTGCCCCTGACCAGCAGTAGGAACAAAACCACACGCAGGCCGCTCCTTGTGGCAGAAATGCCAGGTCAGATAGGGCAGCCCCTCGTCCTAGGCAGCAGCTGTCTGTTTGCTCTGGCTTCTTGCCAAGTCTCCCTTGCTCATCCCAACCACTTAGCACACAGGACACAGACTTGTTCCAGCCCCCGCGTCTGGAAGTTAGTAGCTCCAGGCCCTCCCTCTGGCTACATGGGCAGCTCTGGTTGTCAGTCGCCCACTCTCTGCAGTCAGATCAGCTGTTATGCACCACAAGAGCCTGGGTTACTCCTACTGTTGGTTCCCTGATCACCTCTGCATGCAAGACACCTGAGATGAGGGGCCATTAGGACCTTTCAGCATAGCGTTATCATGCCCACGTTGTAACGTCCCTAGTTTAACACCAGACCAGGAGGCAGCTAACAGGGACACAGCCTAGGAGGTACCAAGAAACAGAACTTTGCTGCAGCTTCTCTGAGACCAAACTATCTGAACTCTGTGGAGCCAGTTCCACTTCCTGGCATGTGCTACCGTCAAGGCACACTCCACTATAGAAGAATGCTGGCCGCCATGCGCTGGCTGATTTCCAGATATTTCAGAAGGGCGTGGGGTGGTCACTGCCCCAGGGAGATCAGTCTATACCTCAGCAGACACACCCAGAGGTGCAAGGTCTGCTCCCAACACCAGGGCTGCGGAGATGAATGAACTGATCCTTGACCTCTTCTCTGCCTTTTTTGAGCTCTTCTCACCTTCACTCCCTGGCAGCTGGCGAGAGACTATTCAGGATACATCTTCCCCGAGCAGCAGCCGGCCATCAACCTGATCACCTGTGACACAGTGGCTGAGGAGGTAAGGAAGGCTTCCACTCAGGTGACCAGCAGAGGGATCTGCATGGTCATCATAGGACCCTGGCAGAGTCAGGGCATCCTTATCTAGCTGGGTTCCTGGCCAGGGATTCCACATGGCATCAGCTTGGGGCATACTCCCATCGGACAAACACATCCACATGTGCCAAAGAAAGGTGCCATGCTAGGATCTATGGAGTTCACATGAGGCTGAGAGGTAGGCAGGAAAGGGGGGGCTTGGGGCCCCTCTAGGCCACCTGCTTCTAGGTGGGCCTGATGGACTAGTGACTTTGGAACGTTATGGGATGAAGATCCTGATTATAGCAGGGGATGTCCCCATGCCACTCAACAGCCCCAGCAAAGGTTCTTCTCTCTCTTCACCTTCCCAGAGAAGGTGGGGAGCAGCTGCAGTGTCTGGATCTCTACCTTTGGCCAGTATGAAAGTTCTTCTCCAGAACATCAGCCCTTCCTCTCCCCATCCCTCACAGCACCCGTAACGCATTGCCCTCTCCCAGCCAAGAGGGCAGGAGTCACACGCCGAGTCAGATCTCAGCTGGGACAAAGGGGCAAAACTCCATGGAACTCTACAGAGCTGCAACATTAACACCAGCTAGGATCGGCCTGCCCTCTAAGGCTGCTCTGTTCCCCAAGGGTGTGATTTCAACAACAGGGTTTTCCCCCACATCCCAGTGTGCAAGTATCATCTCCTGCAGGCCCCAGGATCAGGAGTGAAAAAATCACTTGTGAAACACAAGAGCTCCCTCTTAGGGCAGAGCAAAGCACGTAGGGGCCGGGCAGTGCTGTTCTCAAAGGAGAACCCAGAGACACCTAACGACATTCCCTCCCCCCCAGATGATAAGTGCCAGACAGAGGAGTGGAGTTCTCTGAGCATCAGGTAGAGGGGCTCCCTGTTTCCCTAGAACCCCTTACGAATGTGCTTCTCTCTCTCTAGCCCTACTTGTGTCCGGTGGTCCTAGTTTGAAAGGTTTTTCAAAAAAGTGAGGAAGCAGCTTGGCCATGTTCTCCGCAACTGCCCATATCACACTTGGGGGACGAATGAGATTCTCAGGCAGAACAGGAAGAAAGGCACAAACGTCCCCAAACATCCCTACAGCCACTCCTGCTCCTTGTGTCTGAGCTGTGCGTCTGGGCTTTGATCCTGTCCCTTAGAGTCTCATATAAATAAATGGTCATTTTCAGTGGGTTGTATGTCACTCGCGCCTCAGGGCCGGTGCAAGGAAGTTTCGCGCCCTAGGCGAAACTTCCACCTTTCACCCCCGCAGCCTGCAACAGCTCCCCGCCACCCTGAAGTGTTCCCCCACTTCCCGTGGCAGCTTCCCACCCTGGCCCGAGGAGCCTTTTGGTACCTCCCCACCCCAGCACACCTCTGCTCTGTGTCCTCCCTGAGCATGCTGTCCTGCTCTAATCCTCCTCCCAGGCTTGTGAATTGGCGCCGCAAGCCTGGGAGGCGAAAGAAGTGAAGCAGCGACTGCGCAGTGGAACCCCTGGGCTGCCAGTGGCGCGCTGACCCAGAGGACCCCCTGGGCTGCCTGCTGCTGCTGCCAGCTCAGACTCCCTCTCCATCCCAGCAGCAGCAGCCACTCAACCTCTTAAAAAAAATTGGGGGTGCTGCTTTTTGGCACCCCCAAATCTTGGCACCCTAGGCAACAGCCTAGTCCACCTAAATGGTTACACCAGCCCTGAGTCGCCTTCTTGGTGTCCCAGCCCTCCTCCGTGCCTCCTTTTGTGTCATGTGAACGGGCGGGGAAATGTGACCAATGAGTCACCTGACCATGGCTATTAGCCAATGGAAGGTACAGTGAGGAGATGTCATGCTCTGGTCCCACCCTTTCTAAGGGTGATACTCCAGCTCAGAAACTCAAGGCACATAACGGTTTATCACCGGGGCCATTCGACTGGGACAACCCAACGACTGGGAGAGCAACTGAGCTAAGTCAAGTACCAAGGGTTGATGGGGGACTAGGTGTGACCTGCATGTACAGCTATTAATTCAGTGCAGGAGGATGAGAATGATCCAGATGTGGTAGCCGGAGCTTGACCCCCCTGCAGGATCCACCCAATAAGTGGTATCATCTGCATCCTAAACAACCAAATGCTGGCCAAGTTATAATACCCCAGCAATCTCTCCCCAAATGACCATATGGGGAGTAGCTCCCTGCCACATTGTGCATCAGCAACACAGGGCATGCGAGAACTCCACCCTCATCCCACCTCCCCCCTTGCATTAGGCAGAGAAATAAGAAGGAAAAAGAGAAAGAAAAGAGACAGCTGCGTGCAGTGACTCGTGCCCCCCATAAATACATCCTCTGCAAAATACAACAGCTGACCAACACATCCCGCTTGATGACAGAGCTGGCTTGGGAGAGGAACGCACAATGGGTACATTGGGAGCGGAAGCAGAGATGATAGCACTGGGATTGGTGAAGCAGTCAGCTGGCAGGGAGGTGAACTACAGAGAGCGACTGTTAGACCCGTCCCCAGGAGCTGCACATTCAAGAGGCTGAGATGTATCATTACAAGAGATAAAAATTCACAGTAATAAAGTTGCCCATCTCTGTTGTTATAAACCAACTCAACAATTGTTAATGCCCTGGCTTTCCTGCTGGACCTAGCTGGGCCTTTTAGAAATTCAGAATGTACTCACCAATATGCATGATGTGCTGTGTAGAGGTGTGCGACCGAGGCTCGACCCTCTCTGAGGGTGGAGGGGAGCCACACCGGCCCACTACACGTGTCGGTCCGGCCCTCTGCTTCCGGGCTGAGCGACAATGCACAGTCACTTGGGGGTTCCAGCCTTCTGCTGCAGGGCTGAGCAACGATATACAGTCAACTGGAGCTCAGGCCCTCTGTCTCAGGGCTGGGCAACAGCACAGTCAATTCGGGGCTCAGACCTTCTGCTGAAAGGCTGAGCAACAATATAGAGTTAATTAGGGAGCTCAGGCCCTCTGCCTCAGGGCTGAGCAGCAAGATACAGTCACTTAGGATAAAGCCCAGGCCCTGGCTCAGGGCGGGGCAACACTCGGCTCAGGGCTCAGGCCCCTCAGGAGGGGCTGAGCAAACAACTAGTCTTAATGGCCTCCTCAGGCCAGGGAGAGGGGGAGTCTGCCGCCTTGGACGGGTGGCGCGGACGCAGGCCCTCCCACTCCACTGCGTTCCAGCCCGGGGCCTAGCAGCGGTTATCACCGCTGACGGTCAGTGGGGATCCTGACCGCAACACACTGACATCGGCTCAGGTAAATCTGCAGCTTGACTGGGGTCGGCTGCCCCCGGGCTACTTCCAGCCTCCCCCTCCGGGCTTACCTGGTCCGTAGTGTCACCTCCCGGGAAGTCCAGTAGCATGGGCTCCTCGCGGCCGGGGTTGGGCGGTAGGTCCGGCAACTCCTCCGGGAAATCCGGCCAGGCTGGCTCCGGGGGTTCCTCGGGGTAACAGCAGGGACGGGGAAGCTCCGGCAGCTCCTCCGGGAAATCCGGCCAGGCTGGCTCCGGGGGTTCCTCGGGGTAACAACAGGGACGGGGAGTCTTCGGCAGCTCTTCCAAATAGTGGGCGCGGGGAAGCGTCGGCGGCTCCTCCCAGTAGCGGGCGTGGGGAAGCTCTGGCGGCTCCTCCCAGTAGCGGGCGCGGGGAAGTGTCGGCGGCTCCTCCCAGTAGCGGGCGCGGGGAAGTGTCGGCGGCTCCTCCCAGTAGCGGGCGCGGGGAAGCTCTGGTGGCTCCTCCCAGTAGCGGGCGCGGGGAAGCTCTGGTGGCTCCTCCCAGTAGCGGGTGCGGGGAAGCTCTGGCCAGTCAGGGCAACTGTCCTGGGCCCCAGTGGCTTCCCAGTCCCGAGCTCCCCGTGGCAGGTCTGCTCCTGGCGGTGGCTGGGCTCTAACTGAGCGCTGACGGCCGGCTTTTATGCTTCCGGGTCACCACCTGACCCTCTGAGGGGCGGGCTCACTGCTCTGTAGCTCCGCCCACTCAGGCATCCAGCGAGGCTCGCCCTCTCCTGGGCAGGAGGGGAGCCACACTGGCTGCTACATGCTGTGACTGGCGCTGTTTCAATTTTCCTGATGTCCCCAGAGAAAGCAGCTCCTGGAAACCTTCTGGCTCACTTTACATCCCTAACACTATTAAAATGGGATGAGCTTTTGGTGGATTTGCTGGGCACGTTGTTGGTTATGGTGAGGCAGGCTGGGTTTCTTTTCTTCTCAGTGGTTATAGAATAATGGGGCAGTCTGGTCACACTGGCATGCCGGGGGGAGAGTTACAGGCATCTCACTTCCTGGACCAAAAGTAGAAAAAAGAGCATGTGTGACTGTAATTTGACTTGGCTCTAACAACAGCAATATCATAGCTCCTCAGCAATGATCCAATTCATTCATTGGGATCAGCTGCTTGGAAACCACGCTGAAGGGTTAGTAGCCACGCTGAAGGGTTAGTAGCCACGCTGAAGTCAGCCCATTATTTATTATTATTATGCAGGAGTGTGGTGGTGGTTGCCAGTGTCAGATCTATGAGCAATCACAGATCTCCTTGAAGCTAGCCACCTTTTTCATCCAGTCTAAATGGAAAAAGCAATTCAGCTCCCTTAATGGAGTAAGAGAGCTGAAGCAATAGAAACCACCACCCAAGCAATGGACCACACTGGGAGGCCTGAGCAAGAACTAATTCAGGGAGAATAAGAAAGGCTTCCCTGGGACTGACTGCAAATGCAGAGGCTGGGCAACAGCTAAGCAGAGCGATCGGAGAGCCAGTAGATACTTTCTGGTAGATACGGGATTTGCTTGGGATTTTTAAGCAACGCTAATTGCTTCCCCATGCTAGTCAGGCCCAACAGTGCCCTCCAATTCTCTCCCGACCCCCACTTTCCTAAGCCCACTCCCGTTCCGAGAGCCCCAGAGCAGAAGTAAGGAGTTCAAGGAAACGCCTTCTGAATAGCAAAAAACCACCAAAACTTAGTGAACAACCTCTGACGGCACCACTCGGCGAGGGGGCAGCTGGTTGGCTCTGGCTGTGCTTACGGTGTCCCGAGATACAGAGGGGAAACGAGACTATGGCTTCATTTAAACCCATTGCCTTCTCCATCTCTTCAGTAACACACCAGGCCAATCTCAGCCCTGTGTTAAGGGGATGTGGTTTCTAAAGGCATGCAAGCTGCAGCCTGTCTCCCCAGCCCGCGAAGGATGCACCGCCGTTTCCAACATGTTCCAGGCCCTTCCTCCAGGGCAACTTTCTATTGGTTCAAACAAAAACTCACATGGGACCCATAGGTCTCCTTCCCTCTCTCTGCTCCATGGCTAATTGCAGGAGCCAAGCTCCCTCCTGTGGCTTTTCTCCCAGTCTGGTTCTCCACAGGCTGGATCCCCCTTCCCAGTCTTGCTCCAGGCCATCAGCCTGTGGCCTGGCCTTCTCCAGAGCTTCCCATCTCTCCTGCCACCCTCTCCCTTCCAGGCCAGTCACAGGAGCCAACCTCCCTTCTGCAGCTCTCCTTCCCCATCTGAGCTCTCCCGGCCCGGTAAGGAAATCCCCTCGCTCCTTCCCGGTTGGGTCTGAGAACTGACCCTGTGCCCGGTCGCCCAGGATCAGCTGCGAGGGCACTGACCTGTCACAGGCGCGGCTTCCTGTGACAGGAGTCCTGCCCACTTACCTCAGGATTGAATTTGGCTCCCTTGACTCTGGCTCTTTTCCTCTGATTCTGTTACTCCTCCTCTCCTCCCACTTTTCCTTCTAGCCTCCTGGATACTTAGGACCCTACCTGTCCTCACTCACACCGGTTTGGCCCCAGTGTGTAATTCTGCTGACCAGGGTTGGCTTTAGGCCTATTCCACCAATTCCCTGAATCAGGCCCCGCGCCTAAGAAGGCCCCGCACCCAGTGAGAATCCCTTCTCTGGCTAGAGGCGCCTTTTTTAATTTTTACTCACCTGGCAGCGCTCCGGATCTTCAGCAGCACTTCAGCGGCAGATCCTTCGCTTGCTCTGAGTCTTCGGTGGCACTTCAGTGCCGGGTCCTTCAGTGCCGCTGAAGACATGGAGCGAGTGAAGGACCCGCTGCTGAAGACTCAGAGCACCGCCTGGTGAGTACAAGCCCCACGTGGTTTTTTTACATTTTTTTTTTAAAGTCATCCCTGCCGGGGCCCTGCCGAAACTGTTCGAATTGGGCCCCGCACTTCCTAAAGCCAGCCCTGCTGCTGACTCCCAGTTGACATCATGTAAGAGAGAGGAAAACCAGGCCCTAGTTTCTGCTCAATCTGCCTTATCTCTGCTCTGGACCCACCCAACAAGAGACCATTGCTCTGTGCTCTCTTCCCTCCCGTCACTTTCCCTAGCTTGAGTATGCTAGATACAGGGCACCCTGAGTTCAGCAAAGTCTGTGCAGTGGTCACAGAAACTATCATGTCAGACATTCATTATGATCCCTGGGCACTGGATTCTGATCCCATGTGGGCCTAGGAGAGAACTTGGCATGAGGCCACCTAGACAACAAGATTCCAGGATTGTCACTTGAGTGTCTGTTGAGTCAACGTCAAGGGATGGGAACAGCTACGAGCCCTGTTGGGTTAAAATAGCACCAGGTTCAATCAGCACTGGGATTTGCTGTCTGGTGCCCTCCAGTTTTTAAATTCTCAGCTATTTTCCATGTTTTACATGTTATAAATTACACCCGTATGGCAGCACATGGGCTTTCACCTAGTAGAAATAGTGATTTTTGTAACTTCTGGAAGTGAAACACGAAGAGCAGAATTTCTAAATACGATAGCCCAGCACAGAACTGAAGGTCAGGGCAATTACTTCAGTGGGAGTTAGACACCTAGGTGCTTTCCAAACCCCCCCTGGGCATCTGTCTGAATTTTAAGGTGCCTAACTACATTTAAAACTCTCACCTTACATGACCTCATGCTCTCTTCTGGCCTTAAAAATCTACTAGCTCTGCAGTGCTACTGACAGGATGCAGACTCTGACCGTGGGAGGATTTGGTAACCATGCAAGTTATCCATGGACGTTAACAAGGTTTCGCTCCTGATATTGCAACAAATGAGAATTTTGGTCAGCCGAAAGGGAGACAAAGAAAAGTTTAGGCAATAGCAGTTCAACGAGCAAAGCTCTTTCAGTGAATTTGTACAACTAACTTCTACTTTGTGCCTTTCCAAAAATTCCCCCACCCCCAAATGTAATATTTGGGGAACAAACCCGCAACTGAAAGAAAAACTATGTGTAGCTGAGAGCAGGGAATAACTCTGGATTCAGAGATTCTGAGCTTGTAGGGCCAGAGTGGGCTGCTGATCATCTAGTCTAGTCTTCTATGTAATACACGCCACGGGATTTCTCTGAAGAGATATTCAGGGATAGTGGCAATGAAATGCTCGGGTAGAGCACAATGTCTGTTACCTAAGCCACCACCTTATCCACTGCTCAGCCACCTCACATGAACGGAGAAATTTGCACTTTAATCTAAAAGAAGGATATTCTGCTATCAGCATTGACAGCAGGGTAAAACCAGTGATCATAGGTGTGCAGATGTGCCAAGACTTTTTTTTAAAAAAAAAAAACAAATCACGGTGCAGTCATGATAAATTTAATAAACGTCATGAGTTTAGTGACAGTCTTGTGATTTTTTTTGATAAAAAAATACTCTGACAAATGGGGGGCACCAGCCACCCTCCACAGCCCCCTTCGCTCTGCCCCACAACCCTAGTTCCCATCCATGTTGGGAGGAGACGTGGGGGAGGGTGCTGAAGGCAAGGCCATCCTACCCTCGACCTGGGCAGCAGCCCACTCCAGGCATTGTAACCTGGCATACTGGGTTGCAGCGCTGGCAGGTTTGGAGGGGCAGCTGAGCCAAGCCTGAGAGGCACTGCAATCCCACATGCCTGGTCACAACACCTAGAGCGGGCCGCTGGACCCAGCCCCGCGGAAAAGAGCTGCAGGAGCTGCCACTGCGGAGTGAGTCACGGATGCAAAAAAAAAAAAAATTCCTGGACAAACAGGAAAGTGACACTATCCAGGACTTTCTTCGCCACCACAACAAACCTTGAGCCCGAACCGTCCTCAGTGGAGCTATTCCTGTGTGAACACTCAACAGTGACCGCAAAGCAGGGATACGGTTATTTGGGTTTGGTAGGAGGTGAAATTTCCCTCTCCCCCAAGACACGCTCACTCTTTTCCAGTGCGAGGATTCTAAAATGCTGGAGTCTGTTTATTATTGGGAGTGGGGTGGGCTAAATATCTAATTAGCAGCAATAATTAATTAATTATATGGGAAAGTCCACAGCCACCTTCACTTTGAAATCAAGCAATTCACTTATTTAGAGGTCATTATTAGCTGCCATTATTACTACTTGTTTTCATAGATTTATAGATTCCAAGGCCAAAAGGGACAACGAGATCATCTAATCTGCCCTCCTGTATAACACATGCCTGAGAATTTCACCCCATTTCCCCTGTATTGAGCCCAGTAACTTGTGTTTGACTAAAGCCTCATCCAGGAAGGATCTAGAGAATCCACCCCTTCCCTTTGTTTGTTGAAAGAGGGGAAGAAATGAAGTGTTATCTCCATTTTACAGAGGGGAAACTGAGGCATAGAGCAACTAAGTGACATTCTCAAGGTCACACAAGGAGTCAGTACCAGAGATTGGAATTGAACCCAGGTCACCTGATCCACTGCCTTAGCCACATACACACACACCCACTCTCCCCCAAGTTTCCATCAGTTTCTCTTTGCTGTAAAGACCCCACATTGCACTGACCAGAAGGACACTGCTCCTTCCCAGCGTCCCCCCTTTCGGTCAGGTATAAACGCTGGGTTTGGACAGAGAATGAATAAAGCTGCTTTCCCTTCCAGGAACCAGGAAAACATGGGTGCTTGGGGCAGCAGCAAGTATTCTGTGTGGTCAGAGAAGCAGCCAGTTTCAGAGAACCAAGGTCCCCTCACCAAATGCCGAAAAACAGCTCTTTACCCAGGAGAAGCCTTTTCCATTCACTGACGCACACACCCCTTCTACAACTTGCTTACATCCTCCATCCATTTCTACTTTGCTGGAAGAGTTTTAAGGTACAGGTAGTCCCAGGTCTACATGATTAACTCAAGGTCACCTCTTTCAGCTCGTAGAAAGGGGCTCACCCGCTTCTAAGCACCGACGCACAAGCCTCAAGAACTGTCAGGCTCACGGACGCTGCGTCTAATGTGATCCTGGGATGCATAACAGGGAAGCTCGATATAGAGAGATTATTTTGTCTCTGTGTTGGCACTGGTGACCACAGTTGGAATCTGTTGTAAATTCTGGGGTGCACAATTCAAGAAGGACGTTGATAAATTAGGAGGGTTCAAGAAGAGCCCGCAGAATGATTTAGAGGTCTTAGAAACCTGCTTATAGCAATAGGCTCAAGGAGCTCCATCTATTTGCGCTTAACAAAAAGGAAGTTGGGGTGACTTGATGCAAGCTATAAGTACCATACACGGGGAACAAATATTTAAACTGTCTGCTAGACTGAAGAGAAAGAGATGTACGTATCCAGATGAACTTAGACAAATTCAGACTGGAAGTAAGGCAATAATTTTTCAGAGTGAGAGTAATTAACCATTGGAACAATTGACCGGGTCATGGTAGATTCTGCATCCCTGACATTTTAAAATCATGTAAGAAATAAGACGGCCATCCTGGGTCCTCTAGCCAGTATCCTGTATTCTGACAGTGCCAGTGCCAGGTGCTTCAGAGGAATAAACAGAATATTCCAAGTGATTCATCCCTGTTGTCCATCCAGTTCTGGCAGTTGGAGGCTTAGGGACACCTGGAACATGGAGTTGTGCTCCCTGACCATCTGGCTACTAGCCATCGATGACTATCCTCCACGAACTGATCTAATTCTTTTTGTAACCCAGTTATACTTCTAAGTATCTCCATGCATCTGAAGAGTGGGGTTTTTTTTAGAGACAAGCTGATTGCCAAATAAATCTGTTAGTCTTCAACGGTGCACCGACTCCTTGTTGTTTTTGTAGTTATACTTTTGGCCTTCACAACATCTCTTGGCAATGAGTTCCACAGGTAACTGCACTGGTGTGAAGAAATACCTAGTTTTAAACCTGCTGCCTATTTGATCACTGTGTTACGTACAGGAGTAAATAACAGTTCCTTATTCTTTTTCAGCATCCAAGACTGGATGTAATGCTAAGAGCTCTGCTCTGGGAATATTTGGGCAAAGGTCTGTGGCCTGGGCTATACAGGGGTCAGACTAGATGATCACACTGGTCCTTCTGGCCCTAGAATCTCTGAAAGGGTCTGGCAAGGTGAGCTGCTATCGAGGCTTTTCCCTGCAGGAAGGACCCTACACTACTGAAAATAGCAGTGTAGACATGGAGGAACTGCTTGGGCCGTCGAGAGCCATGTAGGGCAGTAGTTCTCAACCAGGGGATATGGGGCCCCTAGAGGCCTCAAGCCGGTTTCAGGGGGCGGGGGCCTGCAAGCAGCATTAGACTCGCTGGGGCCCGGGCAGAAAGCCGAAGCCCACGGCATGCGGCTGAAGCTAGGTGCATGAACCCCGCCACCGGGGCTGAAGCAAAGCCTAGCAATGTCATAGCTTTGTGGGGGCCCCTGTGGTGTGGGGCCCAGCAACTGCCCTGCTTGTTAAGCCTTAAGCACGGCCTGCTTTTAGCTGCAGAAATCAATATCAGTTATTGCAGCACAGGTAGGCCATGGAGTTTTTATAGCATGTTGTGGGGCCTCAGAAAGAAGAAGGTTGAGACCCTGATGTAGAGTACGTACCCTAAGGATTCGGCTTCTCGTTACTCTACTCACCTAAGACGTGTCTCACTATCTACACTGCTATTTATAGCCGTTGCGAGGGTGACACGCAGTGTATGCATTCTACACGCCCATGACGTGTGTGCAGTGTAGATGTACCTAGGGCACGGAGGCCTGTGCTGCTTGCATAGGCAGGCAGATTCCTATATCATGCTGTGCACAGAGGATGCAAGATGTCCTCCAGGACACATTCCCCTAAGCCCTCTGTGCTCCTTGCACAGGTTCGAAGGGGAAAGGGGAAAAAAGATTTAGTCCCAGGCTGCCACTTTGCACCAGTGCACACTATTGGCCAAAGCCCTTCATAAAACGAAAATAGTCAAACTTGAAAAGGAGGCAATGAGTGCATGAGTCAGAAAGCAAACTGGTCAGCGTAGAGATGCTGACACCACAGAGGTCCGTGTTTCTCTGCTCTATTTATAGCAATAATAGGAATTGCCACATGGGCTCAAACCAATGACCATCTCTGGCATCTTGCTAAGCAGTGCCAGACGTTACAGAGAGAGGTACAAAATGCAGCAAATTATTTAGAATAAACTCGCCAGAAGGGAAATTTTCTTCTGAACTTCATACACCACTTTCTCCCAGACCCCAAGAGCGTTTATCCTGATCACACCAGCACAAGGAGAGGAGAATCGAGTGCAGAAGGGGTTTAACTTGCAAACCTCGGATGGGGAGGGCGGGGCATGCAGGGGGAGGAAAATGGATCTGAGCGAGCCGGGCCAGTGAAAGAGGCAGCAGGGTTCTAGCACGAAGTATTGAAATGAGCCAGGATTACAAAGTCCTGAGGGCCGGTTACGTGGTGGTCAACATGTTAGCTCTAGTGTTTTTACACAACACTCATCTGCAATAGTGTTGCAAGGTATTTCTAAAGCATCGGTTGTCATTATAATTACGGACGGCCAAAAGAAGGAACAGAGAGGAATTCTAGCCAACTGCCAAATAAACAGAGGGAAAACCAGACCAACTTCTTTCATTAGCTCAACTGACACTAACAAAAGAGAACTCTCCAGAGATGGCAATGGAAAGAGACTATCACCAGACAATGGGTAACACATTTGACAAAATCAGAAGCAAACACTGTACTGAACTCGAGCTGGAAACACTAATTTAAGAGAAAAGACCAAGGGCATCCAGTGTATTTGTCAGATTCCTTCTTTTCCCACACAACGTGCATTACCCCAAGATCGATTCCATTCTGCTCTCATGAATGGTAGCTGGAGTAATGGGAGGTGAAATAGAAGCCAACTGCAGTTAATGACACTGCCCCACATCACAGACTTGGTAATTAAGAGTATGTCTACACAGCAATCAGACACCTGCAGCTGGCCCCTGTCAGCTGACTTGGGCTTGCAGGGCTCGGGCTAGGGGTCTGCTTCACTGCTGTGTCGGCTTCTGGGTTGGGTCTAGAGCCCTGGTTCGAGGACTCTGGCAAATAAACTGTCAAAAAATGTCACCCAGTTCTATTCCCAACACTGTAGCAGATAAGCGCTGAGTGTCTAAGACAATATTTGGTACCAAAAATATGAATTCAGTCCGCTGTAGCAGACACCAGCAAAATCTGCGTTATTTTAAACTCCAAAAGAGACATGAGCCAGCTGCGAAACTCAGATCCAGGCCGTTAAAACAAACAGGAAACAAAATAAAATGCCATTGATGTTTAGGACAGAAAGAGGGCATCTGATAGAAAGCAATAGGATGGTAACAGAATATGCCATTAGTTACTCCAAAGCAGCATTTGTTGCCCTGCGAGGGGCACGTGTTATTAGTGTCAAGTGTCAGAGGGGTAGCCGTGTTAGTCTGGAACGGTAAAAGCAGCAGAGAATCGATCTGCTGGCAATGCCCCTACTTATGCAGCAGTAGGATGGTAACAGAATATGCCATTAGTTACTCCAAAGTAGCATTTGTTGCCCTGCTAGGGGCACGCGTTATTAGTGTCAAGTGTCAGAGGGGTAGCCGTGTTAGTCTGGAACTGTAAAAGCAGCACAGAATCGATCTGCTGGCAATGCCCCTACTTATGCAGCCTGTTCTCCAAAGCAGCATCGGGTTGGCTGTCCTTTGACGCGGGGCTGCCTGGAAGGCACAATGGGGGGTTGAAAGGCTGGAGCACTTTCAGAGGGGCCTTCAGGCAGGGATTAAACTCATCAGGGAACTCCCCTTTGTGGCCTCCCAGCTCCCAATCCCCTTTGGCTGGGCCAGCACAAGCTGTTCCCCCCTCACCCCTGTTTCACTCCACTCCTCCCAGCTGGTGGGAGTCCCTTTGCACACCTCCACTGAACTCTGACACAACAGGGCAGCACAGGCAGGGAACCAGACCCTTCGACTGCTGGCTTCACAGCCGTATGAGCCCAGGCAGGCGGGGAAAGTCATTCGGCCTGACGGCAGCTGAGACTGGAGCGAGAGAGGGGCCAGCCTGAGACCTGGGGCAATGACAAGTCAGTGATGGAGGGCCAGTCACAGACTCAACCTCAAAGGCAGCCTCTGGAACGCCAGTAGTAACATGCCAGAAGGAAGGAGACTCCCCCTGTACCACCACCCCAATTAGGAGTCAGTTTGCAGACCCTTAGCTCCTCCAGCCTTTAGGAAAGGAAGGCTGGTCTTGGAGCTAAGGCGCACAGCTGGGAATCAGGAGGTCTAGGTCCCAGATTCCCTGTGTGGCCTGGGGCCTCAGCTCCCGCTCTGTAAACTGAGGCTAATGACCTCTCCTTTCCCCCACCCTTTGTCTGTCTCAGCCATTCAGCCTGTCAGTTCTTCTGAGCAGGGCCAGTTGCTCACACTGGGTTTGTACAGCACCTAGCGCCTTGGGGGCCCGATGTCACCGGAGGCCTCTGGGTGCAAAGGCGGTACAAGTAACTAATAACCATCCCCCAGCTCCTGGTTCGCTCCCCCACAGCTCCAATCCCTGCCCCAGCTCTCCCTCAACCCCTCTCCAACCTCCATCAGTCCAGCCCTGATCCCATCTTCCCTGATCCAGCCTTGGTTCAAGCCCCCCACAAGCCCTCCCCCAGCTCCTCCCCTCAGACACCTTCAGCTGCTTCAATTCCGCGTTGGCCTCAGCTCTGATCCAGATGCCCTGAGCTCCACTCGTCCCCTTCCCCAGCCTGAGCAGCTCCAGCCCCCCAGTTCTGCTCCCGCTGCTCTCCCTGTCCTCCTCTGGCTCTGATCTAGTTCTCCCTCCCCTATTCCACCCCCTACCCCATACAAAGGAGCCGATGCTTTTACTTTGGGTTTCATCTCTAGGGGCCCCCATGTCCCTTGTCTCTGCCTGCTGTGCCCCCCGTGTGTCCCCAGCGCTGCATTGCCGCCATGCCTCCCCCGTGTGTCCTTGCTGGCTACTCATGCCTGGAGCCGCTCCAAACAGAGCCGCCCCCCATCCTAGCCACTCCCTTTGCCCTGCAGGGCTGGCAGATCCTGCTCTCCTCTGGGGCCCCTCTCCCTTGCGGAGCATTGTGGCTCAACTTCTCGGGGGCTGTTAATGGCAGGAACACGTGGGCTAGATCCAGGAGCCCTCCATGGCCAGCAGTCCCCTGCAGCACCAGCACAGAAAGCCCCCCTCAGCAGATCACCGGATGCCTGGATTCTATCTATCTATGTTCTGGTTACACCTTCAGGCAGTGGGTATACAGGCTTCCAGATGCCTGAGTCCTATCCACCCGTAACTGTCAGGGGTGCAGTCCCCAGAGACCTCCAGCCTGGGACTCCTACATTTGAAATCATACCCTGGTTGGGCCCCCATAACTTTGTGGGCCCTGGGCTGGCTGGTTGCCCCATTGGAGCTGCAGTGATGGAAGCCAGAGGCACCCACAGTCCATGTCACTAAGCTGGGTGAGTCCAAGGTACGGGCTCTTACATTGGCTCTGCCCGCGTGCTGGGCTTCGCGCAGTGACTCAGCTCCCTGCTGGACTTGAAGTCCAGATGCTAAAGCCATTCCAGGCATTGGGCTTCTGGCCCTCCCTGGCAATGGGCCGGGGGAGAGGGGCAGCTGGGTGCCTAACGGGGGCTTTTCACTGTCCGCAAGCACAGGTGGGGGCAGCGTGGGAAGGTGAGGGGTGAGGGGACGTGCGCGGGCCCGCAGGAAACATGCACAACCATACGGCTCTGCGAACAGCCATTTATTGTACAGAGAAGCCTTGGCAGATGCAATTGGACTAAGTGAGTAGCTAGGCCGTGAGGAAAAGTGCGATCCCTGGGGAGGTTCCGACTTGCGGCGTGATTCCTGGTAAGCTTCCAGCGTGGGGCACGGGCAGGTCTGCCAAGCTTGCGTTCCCCTCCTCAATCTCTGGATTAACCCCTCCTGCGGAAGTAGTCAATGCCGTGACCGACGATTTTTGCACCTATGCTCAAAGCGGGCCACCAAATCCTGGTGACGCGAACGGGCTGTATGGAGGGGGAAAGAAGTGTGTTAGCGTCTCCATGGAGACCCACCTGGCTTCTAATGGTGTTTATGTTCAACTTCATCATGTGCACCTTGTCAAAACTCTGAGGGCTGGTTTGGGGGGCCGAGGGAGAGGGCTATTCTAACAAGCTTTGTGCAGCCCCTCCTGGGGAGTGGAGCTGAGACTGGAGCTAGACCAAGAGGAGCTGGGAATGGCCAGGAAGGGATGGCTGGAATTCTACGTCCCGGGAGAAGCGTCTGCCATAGCAGCTGGGGCTCTTCCTGGGCACGTGGGGACAGGGCTCACTTTCAGGAGGACAGCTCTCTTGGCTGCTGGATGACACCGTACTAATGGGGTCTGTGCTGGGGAGGAACTGGGATTCCCAGCTGGAGGGTTGATGTTCTGGGGAAACCCTTCCATATGGGGATCCAAATCACGTCCTACTATCCCTGCGGGTCTGAAACAAAGTTCATTGAATTCTATGGAAAGACTGTCATGGGTTTCACTTGATGTCTGGATGAGGCCCTACGACTTCGACTGAGGGTTGGCCCATCCCAGCCAAGGCAGATCCATTCGTGGGAGAGACCGGGAAGCCAACCTGGGGCCTAATGTCTGTAGCATGAGGTTAAAGGCGTCTTCTGCTGAAACCCAGACACTCGTTTTGTTAGAACTGGCCGTGCAGTGACAAAGAGCCATCTCGGACATTCACCTTCCCTGGGGTGTCTTGGTCCCATGAAGGGGGAGGATTTGACTCCTCTCTCTGTTTGGCAGAGGTGGATTTGCAGGTGAATGCACCCAAAGCAGAAGGAGATGCCCCAGTGGCATTTTCACCCTGGGGAGATGCTGCCCCAGCCCCTCTTGTTCAGGGTATAAGTTCTCCCCTCCCTCGCCCCCCGAATCATCGGGTTGAACAGCTCACCTGTGGAGGGGCGACGTCACAGGTGATCGCGACGACAGGGCATGTTTCCTGGGTGGAGAAGTGTCCTGAGCAGTCTCTGACCAGCTGCAAGGGAGAGAGAGGAGGGGACAATAGCTTCCAGTCTGTCTAAACGGCACTTGGGGAGGTGTGGCTGCAGCTCATGTAGGGACAGTCCAGCTCACTTTGATCTAGGTAGACTGAGGGCTGGTCTACACTGCAAATTTACAGCGGTGTAGCTACGTCTCTCAGGGTAACGCCGCACCCCTGAGAGATGTATCTGTGCCCACCTAGCCCTGCGTGCACACAGCGCTAGGTCGAGGGAAAAATTCTTCCCTGCACCTACCTGGGGCGGTGGATTATCGACAGCGACAGGAGAACCCTGCCCAACACTGCTGGCCCCTGAAGCGTTGCAGCAGCTCAGGTGACTTCCGCAGGTGGGCTGAGGTCAGATCTACGTATTCCTCGATGCCTGCTCCTAGATGCAGGGGGTTTCCATGGGGGGAGAGGAGGGTCTTGTTTCTGCTCATCTCTTTTACTGTTTCTTGTGTGAAAAGCAGAAAGAAGTAGGGGGTGCTTCTTTCGGCTTGTAGCACATGGTGCAGTAACTCAAAACAGATCTGTTTAGCAGAAAAAAAAACAGTCTCCTCTTCTCTTCTGATGGATCCCCCCCCACTGCTCACATCTGGAAGTAGGTGTTCAGGCAGGTATGGATCAGACCTCACCCTTCCTGTAGTGCTAAATCACTGAATCTGTGTCTTGTCACTTTAGGGTGACCAGATGTCCCAATTTTATAGGGACGGTCCTGATAATTTGGGGCTTTTTCTCATATTGGTGCCTATTACCTCCCACCCTCTGTCCCAGTTTTTCACACTTTCTATCTGGTCACCCTATGTCACTGCCTTGTCCACTAGATGGTGCAACTGCTGCAATTTAAGGTGAAATCCAGTCAGCAGCTGGCATCTCTTACTGACTTCTTTAATATGTTTCTATTTGATCTTCCCTGGATCCTTCCCTTCTGATATTCACTCAGTCTGGGGGCTGTTGAAGACATTCAGGGAAGTTAGGAACGGTGGGTCTACGGTGTTGTGCTTTTCCCCCCAGAGGTGCTGAGCTCACATTGACTTTGACTGGGGCTTCAAGTGGGCGCTCGCCACCTCTGAAAGTCAAAAGCTTAGTTAGGGGCCTAACAATGAATGGCAGGTGCCTAACTGCAGGCAGCTACGTGCCTGAAGCTGAGTGCCCCAAAGCAAGAGGCCGTTTTTGAAATTCTGGGTGTGAAATTGTTTGCTGAGCCTTGGAAGTCTGCATCCTTCCCTTCAGCTGAAACAGACACACATATATCCCAGAGGGCAGAGGTGGCAGAGAACCAGTACGTCACTCGCTCCATTTCCCTGTCATTTGTTCTCCACAGGAATTTTTCTAACCCTCTGTTCTGCCCCATTTTCAGAATCCCTAGTACCAGCACTTCCATCTCTGGTCTTGGCTCACAGCCCTAAACACTGTGCCACACATTTTTTCCTGATCTTCAGTATAATTTGTCCCCCTGCTAGGGCTGGTGGGTTGACAGACCTGAGTGAAGCTGAAAACAGATCTTTCTGAGTTATGTTTATGACACTGGCAGAGGTGCTGGAACTAGGGGTGCTGGGGTGGGGGGGTTGCTGTTCTCCGAGTTCAAAGTGGTTTCTATTATATGCAGGGGTTACACACTTTTGTTCAGTGGCTCTCAGCACCCCCACAATACAAATTGTTCCAGCCCCCCTGGACACAGAGCTAAATTCATTGCTGGAACAAGCAAAAGAAACCTGCAGCTTCATTTATAGCAGTGAATCTGGCTCAGCAGGTTCTGTGACGACACATTGGATCATTATAGTTCATAACATCCCAGGGTAAAGCCAAAGGCAGTAAAAGCCTGCCAGGTGTCCACTGTAGCCCCCAGGGACTCAGGAGAGCTTGTTGCTCATCACGGCAGAGGTGCGCTAAACAAGAGAACATGGCACTATCTCCACCCCCAGAGCTGTTCCTTACCCCATTCTCTTTGAAGGCGCATTGCTCCACAGGGGTTTTGTCTGAGGCTGGGCACGTGGTCTCCATGATGGTGAAGTTCAGCTGAAGAATATTCGATATGGTGCCCTGGGCCTAAGAGAGAAGCAGTAAAGGAATGAGATACCCTTCTCATGGCGAGTAGCTTCAGGCTGGGCTCTACCACTGCATTTGTTTAGCAGCTGATGACATGTACCAGTGCAGGCTGAGACTTTGGGACCAGACCTTGGTACCCTTAAACGAGCAGTCCCACTGAAACCCTTGGTATGAAGCGAGGAATGATGTGGCGGATGGAAGCAGGGGATAGTCTTGTTCTGCAGTGAGCTCACTTGTGAGAATTTCCATGGTGGATCAGACCAGTTAGCCAGCTACTCTGGTCTCCTGTCTCCAACATTGGTCAGTACCAGACACTTTGGAGGAAGGTATCGAAGTTCACTACTGGACAATTACAGAATAACCTGCCACAGGGGAAGGGGTCCATAACTTCCAGCAGGTGGTGGTTGTACCCTTTATACAATTTTACCTCAATTTATATAACTCATGTTGTTCCTATTCTCTACGTCAGTGTCTAATCCTTAGCTCAGATGTGATGTGGTAAATCAGTGTTTCTCAAACTGGGGTTGCTGCCTGTGTAGGGAAAGCCCCTGGCGGGCTGGGCTGGTTTGTTTACCTGCCCCGTCCGCACATCCGGCTGATCATGGCTCCCACTGGCCGCAGTTCGCCACTGCAGGCCAATGGTGGCTGCTGGAAGCGGTGGCCAGTAAGTCCCTCGGCCTGCGCCACTTCCAGCAGCTCCCATTGACCTGCAAACTGCGGCCAGAGGGAGCCACGATTGGCCGGACCTGCCAGGGGCTTTCCCTACACAAGCAGCGACCCCAGTTTGAGAAACACTGTGGTAAATGCCTATTGAAGCAATCCGACGGTATTCATTAGCGTGGGGTGAATGTTGCATTTACTTTAGATGTAGCTCTGAGAATTTGGCAGGACAGCACTGCACCATTCAGGCAAATCCTGTTCCACCAGCATCCCCACCACCACGACCGGCCATGGTTAACGCTTCTGAAATGCTTTTTTATTTCAGTGTCTTTTTTTGGGGGCTAGGAAGCAATCCCAGCTTTGTTAATGCCTAATAAGCTGGGATTTATTCCTGGCTGTGCCACTGGCCCACTGGGCAAGTCATGTCCCCTCTCTGTGCCTCAGTTTCCCCAGTTGTAAAATGGGGACGATGTTACTGGCCTCCTTTGAGAGCTGCTGATGCAAAGCGCTAGGTAAGAGCTGGATACTCTTATTGAGGACAGGCTGCTTAGTGGAGTGGGACCGGTTGACCTTAGGAGGTTACTGCTGAGTTGTACATTTGGAGGAGTGCGAAGTCTCGAAGTTGAGAGGATCATCACTGTTGTTAGCATCTAACAGCCTTCTCTAAGGCGGGGGTCCCATTGAGCTAATCCCTGCGTGCACACGTAGCGAGAAACAAACAGAGATTTCTGCCCCAAGGAGTTTATCATCTAACTACATCAGGCAGCGAAAGGATGGGACAGGCCCAAGGTCACCCCGCAGGTCAGTGGCAGAGCCAGGTTTAGAATCCAGGTGCCCCCAGTTCCAATAATGTGCTTCAGCCACCGGCCCACCCTGCCTCTCAGTGTTAGAACAGTGAAAGGTCAGCGGGTCTGATCCAAACCCCACTGGAGTCTATTTCATGGGCTATGGAGCAGGCGCTGAGTGACCCAGGAGAGAGGTGACAGGGGCCCAGGGTCAGGGAGAATCATGTATCCCCAAGTATGTGCCTGGGTTTCAAACAGCAGCTAACGAAGGGAACCCTTCAGTACTCACCACTTGGGGCGGAGCTGTGGCTGTAAGGAGGCGGAAGGCATATTTCACCGTTGGTCCTTGGTTGTAGAAGTCGATGGCCCGGGCAATGGCCTTCTCGTAGGGCTGAGGGGTCTTCACGGGGACCGCGGCGGCCACGGTGACCAGCAGCAGCAGGACCACCCAGCAGCTCGCCATCCTTGCTCCTCTTTGTTTCAAGGTAAGGTAGGAGTGCAGTGCCTGGGCGCTTTATATACACTGCCTCTTCAGCAGCTTTGTGCAAAGGGGGATGATTGGCTCATTCATTCTGTGCGCAGCTCTTCCTCAAAGCTGTGGCTTTCCCCTTCTCCCACGGGAAAGTGTTGTCAGCCAATGAGCCAGTGCCTGCAAAGAGAGGGGCCTTGAAACCTCGCCGTGTAGCTCTCAGTGCGATAAGGGGAGCAAAAATACCAACAGAGGAGACAAACCCCACTCCCCCACCCCAAAGCTGCAACCAGAAAATAGACAGCCTCTCACAGCTTGAGCTGCGTCCATTACTAAGAACATGGCAAGACAGAGGACCAGAGGTGACCGGCTTGTACTTGCTAACAGTCACTATTCTAATCAAGTTCACTGACAAATATGAATAGCTGTATAAGAGCCTGTCTACACGACAGCTGCTGAGTGGTGCCGTTTTAGGGCTGTAGTATGGAGGCTTCCTACATTGATGGAAGAGAGTTTTTCTGTCTATGTAGTTAAACTATCTCGCTGAGAGGTGACAGCCATGTTGATGGAAGGATTCTTCCCTTGACCTAGCCACGTCTGCACCGGGGATGAGGCTGACCTAACTACACCACTCAGGGCAAGGAATTGTTCCCAGCTCTGCGTGACATAATCTAATTTTTAAGTGTAGACCAAGCCTAAGACAAAAATAAAGAGTGAATAACTGGTTAATGCTGAATAACCTAACTAGCAGGGGTGGCTCCAGGCACCAGCAAGCCAAGCACATGCCTGGGGCGGCAAGCCACTGGAGGTGCTCTGTCGGTCACCGCAAGGGCAGCAGGGAGGTTGCCTTTGGCGGCATGCCTGCGGAGGGTCTGCTGGTCCCGAAGCTTCGCGCCTCCCACAGGCATGCCGCCGAATCCTTGGGACCGGGGACCTCCCGCAGGCAAGCCGTCGAAGGCAGCCTGCCTGCTGTGCTTGGGGCGGCAAAATACCTAGAGCCGCCCCTGCTAACGAGAGACCAGCAAAGAAATTGGATGCCTTGGCCTGGAGAAGCGAACCGCGGTCAGTGGGAGCTGTGAGCGGCCGAACCTGTGGTTGTGGCAGGTAAACTAACTGGCCAGGCCCGCCAGGGGCTTTCCCTGAACAAGTGGCAGCCCTAGTTTGAGAACCACTGGTCTAAAGCCAGTGATTCTGTGATCTTTACTCATGCAGGTAGTTCTGCTGCAGGCAACCAAGCTATTCACATACGGGTTTGTGAGATCGCACTCTTATGTTGTGTCAAATCCTGTTTATTTGGTAAAAAATATGTTAGGAAATAGGCCGTGGGGTTAAGGGCAATATGGGAGGCTGATTTACAGGCTGGTGCTTTCAATCCAATTTGAACAATGTCCTACGTTACACAGGGAAGGGACAGGTGTTATCATGAGAACTGGTCAACCTACTTTTTGCCAGAAAATATCCTTCTGACCAAAGCAAAGATACTTGTGAAAAATATTCAATTTGGTCAAAATGTTTTTGGTTTTGACTAAAAATTGCCAAACAGAATTTTTGGGGGGATGAAAACTTTTGATATGAACATTTCAAAACTTTGGATACAAACATTTCAATATTTCATTTCTTGTAAAGACCATTTTGTTTCATTTCGTGGGTACGTGTGGGAATTTTCTTTCACTTTTCCCCCACTGGAAACAAGAGGAGGGAGGGAGTGGGATTTCCTCCATAAAATTAAATATTTTGAAAAATTTCAAATACTTCCAAAATGCCCCAAAACTTCATTTTAGTTGGAAGACAGACCCAAATTCACAAAAAATATTGAATTATACCTTGATCGATCGGTCCATCAGCACTCACAGAGAGAGAGAGAGAGAGAGCCAATCATAACACAACATTCGTGTTGTTCTGGCTAGTCCTTCAGCCACTCGCTGGCCAGGCTGCCAGTGACACCGGACTGAATTATACCAAAAATTTTAATATCTATAGAATTTTGTTTTGCTAAATATGCTTCCTTTCCCAACCAACTCTCATTATAAAATTGGACGTGTTTGACTCCAAGGAGACTCGTCGCTTTTGAAATCAGATTAATCTCTGTGCCATGTGGGGCATATGTTTGCTTTCTAAATCAGTGACCTGTAAATCCCAGTCTTTTCCAGACTGTGATCCCATGTAACAACAGAATAGAGTTCCAGGCCCCCTTCCCATCTCATGTACCCAGGAGAGAAGGGGTATGGCTGCTTCCCGCTGAACCCTGAGCTACTCAGCTGGACTATTAACCGCGCCTAGCATAGGGACACAGATAACCCACGTGCTCCAGGTGTGTCGAATAATTGTTAATGAGAGCAAGCACCAGGATTTAACGTCAGACACAGCCATATTCTACTGCGCAGTGGGCCCAGGGTGTGGGGAGGTCTCTGGTGCGCTGCGGGAAGCCCTAGGTTACATAGGCAGCACCAGAATGGAGGGGAGTGTGGCCAGACGTCGTCAGAGAGAAAAGCAAGTGGATTGTCATGTACACACTGGTCCCTGTAGTAAGTGACATTAGTCCTGCCATGAGTGCGGGGACTGGACTAGAAGAGCTCTTGAGGTCCCTTCCAGTCCCATGTTTCTATGTACAGCGATCGCTGGCAGCTTAGAAGGGAGAAGAGCCTAGGGTAGGTTGCAGCAGTTCGTTGACACAGTACAACACTAGAGTGGGGAAGGGTCCCTATAATAATTCCCTCTGTTCCTTACACTGGAGAGATATCGTATCTCCATCCTGCCCTGCTCGCGCTACGAATACATATCTCTTCTT
>NC_133770.1:5767617-5775473 GCF_003597395.2 Chelonoidis abingdonii
CAGGGCAACAAATACTGCTTTGGAGTAACTAATGGCATATTCTGTTACCATCCTCTTGCTTTCTATCAGATGCCCTCTTTCTGTCCTAAACATCAATGGCATTTTATTTTGTTTCCTGTTTGTTTTAATGGCCTGGATCCGAGTTTCGCAGCTGGCTCATGTCTCTTTTGGAGTTTAAATAACGCAGATTTTGCTGGTGTCTGCTACAGAAGACTTAATTCATAGTTTTGGTACCAAATATTGTCTTAGACACTCAGTGCTTATCTGCTACAGTGTTGGGAATAGAACTGGGTGACATTTTTTGACAGTTTATTTGCCAGAGTCCTCGAACCAGGGCTCTGGCCCCAGGCCAGAAGCTGACAGCAGTGAAGCAGACCCCTAGCCAGAGCCCTGCGAGCCCAAGTCAGCTGGCAGAGGCCAGCTGCAGGTGTCTGATTGCTGTGTAGACATACTCTTAATTACCAAGTCTGTGATGTGGGGCAGTGTCATTAACTGCAGTTGGCTTCTATTTCACCTCCCATTACTGCAGCTAACATTCATGAGAGCAGAATGGAATCGATCTCAGGGTAATGCATGTGGTGTTGGAAAAGAAGGAATCTGACAAATGCACTGGATGTCTTTGGTCTTCTCTCTTAAATTAATGTTTCCAGCTTGAGTTCAGTACAATGTTTGCTTCTGATTTTGTCAGATGTGTTATCCATTGTCTGTTGATAGTCTCTTTCTATTGCCATCTCTGGAGAGTTCTCTTTTGTTAGTGTCAGTTGAGCTAATGAAAGAAGTTGGTCTGGTTTTCCCTCTGTTTATTTGGCAGTTGACTAGAATTCCTCTCTGTTCCTTCTTTTGCCGTCCTGTAATTATATTGACAACCGATTGCTTTAGAAATAACCTTGCAACACTATTGCAGATGAGTGGTTGTGTAAAAACACTAGACTAACTGTTGACCACCCTACTGGTAACGGCCCTCAGACTTTTGTAATCTGGCTCCTTTCAATACTTCTTCTAAAAACCCTATGCTGCTGCTCTTTCCATCTCGGCTCGCTCAGTCCATTTTCCTTGCATGCCCCGACCCCCATCCGAGGTTGCAAAGTTAAACCCCTTCTGCACTCGATTCTCCTCTCGCTTGTGCTGGTGTGAATCAGGAGTTAACGCTCTTGGGGTCTGGGGAGAAAGTGGTGTATAAGTTCAAGAAGAAAATTCCCTTCTGGCCAGTTTATTCCATAATTGCTCATTCTTGTACCTCTCTCTGTAACGTCTGGCACTGCCTTAGCCAAGATGCCAGAGATGGTTCATTGGTTTGAGCCCATGTGGCAATTCCTATGTTGCTATAAATGAGCAGAGAACCACGGCCTCTGTGTGTCAGCATCTCTACGCTGCAGTTTGCTTTCTGACATCACGTCATTGCCTCCTTTTCAAGTTTTGACCTATTTTGTTTTATGAAAGGGCTTTTGGCCAATAGTGTGCACTGGTGCAAAGTGCAGCCTGGACTAAATCTTCCCCCTTTCCCCTTCGAACCTGTGCAAGGAGCACAGAGGGCTTAGGGGATGTGTCCTGGAGGACATCTTGCCATCCCTCTGTGCACAGCATGATATAGGAATCCTGCCTGCCTATGCAAGCAAGCACAGGCCTCCGTGCCCTAGGGGTACATCTACACTGCACACACGTCATGGCGGCGTGTAGAATGCATACACTGCGTGTCACCCTCGCACGGCTATAAATAGCAGTGTAGATAGTGAGACACGTCTTAGGTGAGTAGAGTAACGAGAAGCCGAATCCTTAGGGTACGTACTCTACATCAGGGTTCTCAACCTTCTTCTTTCTGAGGCCCCCAAAACATGCTATAAAAACTCCATGGCCTACCTGTGCTGCAATAACTGATTTTCTGCAGATAAAAGCCAGGGCCGGCGTTAAGGGTTAACAAGCAGGGCAGTTGCCTGGGGCCCCACACCACAGGGGCCCCCCACAAAGCTACATTGCTTAGGCTTTGGCTTCAGCCCCGGGTGGCGGGGTTCATGCACCTAGGCTTCAGCCGCATGCCGTGGGGCTTCGGCTTTCTGCCCCGGGCCCCAGCGAGTCTAATGCTGCTTGCAGGCCCCCGCCCTGAAACCGGCTTGAGGCCTCCTAGGGGGCCCCATATCCCTGGTTGAGAACTACTGCCCTACATGGCTCTCGACGTGCCCAAGCAGTTCCTCCCATGTCTACACTGCTATTTTCAGTAGTGTAGGGTCCTTCCTGCAGGGAAAGGCTCTGATAGCAGCTCACCCTTGCCAGACCCTTTCAGAGATTCTAGGGCCAGAAGGGACCAGTGTGATCATCTAGTCTGACCTCCTGTATAGCCCAGGCCACAGACCTTTGCCCAAATAATTCCCAGAGCAGAGCTCTTAGCATTACATCCAGTCTTGGGATGCTGAAAGAGAATAAGGAACTGTTATTTACTCCTGTACGTAACACAGTGATCAATAGGCAGCAGGTTTAAAACTAGGTATTTCTTCACACAGTGTGCAGTTAACCTGTGGAACTCATTGCCAAGAGATGTTGTGAAGGCCAAAAGTATAACTACAAAAACAACAAGGAGTCGGTGGCACCGTGAAGACTAACAGATTTATTGGGCATCAGCTTTTGTCTCTAAAAAACCCCACTTCTTCAGATGCATGGAGATACTTAGAAGTATAACTGGGTTACAAAAAGAATTAGATCAGTTCATGGAGGATAGGTCCATCGATGGCTAGTAGCCAGGATGGTCAGGGAGACAACTCCATGTTCCAGGTGTCCCTAAGCCTCCAACTGCCAGAAGCTGGGACTGGACAACAGGGGATGAATCACTTGAAATATTCTGTTCATTCCCTCTGAAGCACCTGGCACTGGCCACTGTCGGAATACAGGATACTGGGCTAGATGGACCCAGGATGGCCATTCTTATGTTCTTACATTGATTTAAAAATGGTCAGGGATGCAGAATCTACCATGACCCTTGGTAAATTGTTCCAATGGTTATTTACTCTCACTCTGAAAAATTCTTGCCTTACTTCCAGTCTGAATTTGTCTAACTTCATCTGGATAACGTGACATCTCTTTCTCTTCAGTCTAGCAGACAGTTATTAAATATTTGTTCCCCATGTAGGTACTTATAGCTTGGAATGAAGTCACCCCTAAACTTCCTTTTTGTTAAGCTAAATAGATGGAGCTCCTTGCACCTATTGCTATAAGGCAGGTTTTCTAACCCTCTAATCATTCTCGGGGCTCTTCTCTGAACCCTCCCTAATTTATCAACATCCTTCTTGAATTGTGCACCCCAGAATTTGACACAGGATTCCAGCTGTGGGTCACACCAGTGCCAAACACAGAGACAAAATAATCTCTCTACTATTCGAGATTCCCCTGTTTATGCATCCCAGGATTGCATTAGGACGCAGCGTCCGTGACCTGACAGTTCTTGGAGGCTTGTGCGTCGGTCTTAGAATGGTTCAAGCCCCCTTTCCTATGAGCTGAAAGAGGTGACCTGGAGTTAATCATGGAGACCTGGGACTACCTGGGACCTTTAAAAAGCTCTTCCAGCGAGAGACAAATAGGAGGAGGAATGTGAAGCAAGTTGTAGAAGGGGTGTGTGCAGTGAATGGAAGAGGCTTCTCCTAGGTAAAGAGCTGTTTTTCGGCGTTTGGTGGAGGGGGACCTTGGTTCTCTGAAACTGGCTGCTTCTCTGACCACACAGAATACTTGCTGCTGCCCCAAGCACCCATGTTTTCCTGGTTCCTGGAAGGGAAAGCAGCTTTATTCATTCTCTGTCCAAACCCAGCGTTTATACCTGACCGAAAGGGGGGACGCTGGGAAGGAGCAGTGTCCTTCTGGTCAGTGCAATGTGGGGTCTTTACAGCAAAGAGAAACTGAAGGAAACTTGGGGGTGGGGGTGTGTGGCTAAGGCAGTGGATCAGACGACCTGGGTCCAATCCCTGGTACAGACTCCTTGTGTGACCTTGAGAATGTCACTTAGTTGCTCTATGCCTCAGTTTCCCCTCTGTAAAATGGGGATAACACTTCATTTCTTCCCTCTTCCAACAAACAAAGGGAAGGGGTGGATTCTCCATCTCTTGATGTCTCCAGATCCAGCCTGGATGCCTTCCTGGATGAGGCTTTAGTCAAACACAAGTTACTGGGCTCAATACAGGGGAAATGGGGTGAAATTCTCAGGCGTGTGTTATACAGGAGGGCAGATTAGATGATCTCGTTGTCCCTTCTGGCCTTGGAATCTATAAATCTATGAAAACAAGTAGTAATAATGGCAGCTAATAATGACCTCTAAATAAGTGAATTGCTTGATTTCAAAGTGGAGGTGGCAGTGGACTTTCCCATATAATTAATTAATTATTGCTGCTAATTAGATATTTAGCCCACCCCACTCCCAATAATAAACAGACTCCAACATTTTAGAATCTTCGCACTGAAAGAGAGTGAGCGTGTCTTGGGGGAGAGGGAAATTTCACCTCCTACCAGACCCAAATAACCGTATCCCCGCTTTGCGGTCACTGTTGAGTGTTCACATGAGAATAGCTCCACTGAGGACGGCTTGGGCTCAAGGTTTGTTGTGGTGGTGGAGAAAGTCCTGGAAAGTGTCACTTTCCTGTTTGTCCAGGAATCTTTTTTTTTTATCTGTGACTCACTCTGCAGTGGCAGTTCCTGCAGCTCTTTTCCCCGGGGCTGGGTCCAGTGGCCCTCTCCAGGAGTTGTGACCTGGCATGCAGGATTGCAGTGCCTCTCAGGCTTGGCTCAGCTGCCCCTCCAAACCTGCCAGCACTGCAACCCAGTACGCCAGGTTACAATGCCTGGAGTGGGCTGATGCCCAGGTTGAGTGCGGGATGAGCTTGCCTTCAGCACCGTTCCCATGTCTCCTCCCAGCATGGATGGGAACTAGGGTTGTGGGGCAGAGCGAAGGGGGCTGTGGAGGGTGGTTGGTGCCCCCCGTTTGTCAGAGTATTTTTTTATCAAAAAAAATCACAAGACTGTCACTAAACTCATGACGTTTCTTAAATTTATCATGACTGCACCGTGATTTTTTGTTTTCTTGGCACATCTGCACTCCTAAGGTCACTGGTTTTACCCTGCTGTCAATGCTGATAGCAGAATATCCTTCTTTTAGATTAAAGAGCAAATTACTCCATTCATGTGAGGTGGCTGAGCAGTGGATGAGGTGGTGGCTTGGGTAATAGACATTGTGCTCTACCCGAGCGTTTCATTCCCATTATCCCTCGATATCTCTTCAGAGAAATCCCATGGCGTATGTTACATAGAAGACTAGTCTAGATGATCAGCAGCCCACTCTGGCCCTACAAGCTCAGAATCTCTGAATCCAGAGTTATTCCCTGCTTTCAGCTACACATAGTTTTTCTTTCAGTTGCGGGTTTGTTCTCCAAATATTACATTTGGGGGTGGGGGCATTTTTGGAGAAGCACAAAGTAGAAGTCAGTTGTGCAAATTCATTGAAAGAGCTTTGCTCGTTGAACTGCTATTGCCTAAACTTTTCTTTGTCTCCCTTTCGGGTGACCAAAACTCTCATTTGTTGCAATATCAGGAGCGAAACTTTGTTAACGTCCATGGATAACTTGCATGGTTACCAAATCCTCTCACGGTCAGAGTCTGCATCCTGTCAGTAGCACTGCAGAGCTAGTAAATTTTAAGGCCAGAAAAGAGCATGAGGTCATGTAAAGTGAGAGTTTTAAATGTAGTTAGGTACCTTAAAATGCAGACGGATGCCTAGAGGGATTTTGGAAAGCACCTAGGCGTCTAACTCTCACTGAAGTAATTGCCCTGACCTTCAGTTCTGTGCTGGGCTATTGTATTTAGAAATTCTGCTCTTCGTGTTTCACTTCCAGAAGTTACAAAAAATCACTATTTCTACTAGGTGAAAGCCCATGTGCTGCCATACGGGTGTAATTCGTAACACGTAAAACATGGAAAATAGCTGAGAATTTAAAAACTGGAGGGCACCAGACAGCAAATTCCAGTGCTGATTGAACCTGGTGCTATTTTAAACCAAAAAGGCTCGTAGCTGTTCCCATCCTTTGACGTTGACTCAACAGACACTCAAGTGACAATCCTGGAATCTTATTGTCTAGGTGGCCTCATGCCAAGTTCTCTCCTAGGCCCACATGGGATCAGAATCCAGCCCCCAGTGCCCAGGGATCACTATGAATATCTGGCATGATAGTTTCTGTGACCACTGCACAGACTTTGCTGAACTCAGAGTGCCCTGTATCTAGCATACTCAAGCTGGGGAAAGCGAAGGGAGGGAAGAGAGCACAGAGCAATGGTCTCTTGCTGGGTGGGTCCAGAGCGGAGAGAAGGCAGACTGAGCAGAAACTAGGGCCCGGTTTTCCTCTCACTTACATGATGTCAACTGGAAGTCAGCAGAATTACACACTGGGGCCAAACTGGTGTGAGTGAGGGCAGGTAGGGTCCTAAGTATCCAGGAGGCTAGAAGGACAAGTGGGAGGAGAGGAGGAGTAACAGAATCAGAGGAAAAGAGCCAGAGTCAAGGGAGCCAAATTCAGTCCTGAGGTAAGTGGGCAGGACTCCTGTCACAGGAAGCCACGTCTGTGACAGGTCAGTGCCCCCGCAGCTGATCCTGGGTGACCGGGCACAGGATCAGTTATCAGACCCAACTGGGAAGGAGTGAGGGGATTTCCTTACCAGGATGAGAGAGCTCAGCTGGGGAAGGAGAGCTGCAGGAGGGAGATTGGCTCCTGCAACTGGCCTGGAAGGGAGAGGGTGGCAGGAGAGATGGGAGGCTCTGAAGGAGGCCAGGCCACAGGGTGATGGCCTGGAGCAAGGCTGGGAAGGGGGATCCAGCCTGTGGAGAACCAGACTGGGAGAAGAGCCACAGCAGGGAGCTTGGCTCCTGCGATTAGCCATGGAGCAGAGAGAGGGAAGGAGGCCTATGGGTCCCATGTGAGTTTTTGTTTGAGCCAATCAGAAAGTTGCCGTGGAAGAAGGGCCTGGAACATGCTGGGCACAGTGGTGCATCCTTCGCGGGCTGGGAAGACAGGCTGCAGCTTGCATGCCTTTAGAAACCACATCCCCTTAACACAGGGCTGAGATTGGCCTGGTGTGTTACTGAGGAGATGGAGAAGGCACTGGGTTTAAATGAAGCCATAGTCTCATTTCCCCTCTGTATCATGGGACACTGTAAGCTCAGCCAGAGCCAAGCAGCTGCCCCCTCGCCGAGTGGTGCCGTCAGAGGCTGTTCACTAAGTTTTGGTGGTTTTTTGCTATTCAGAAGGCATTTCCTTGAACTCCTCCTTTCTACTCTAGGGCTCTCGGAGCGGAAGTGGGCTTAGGAAAGTGGGGGCCGGGAGAGAATTGGAGGGCACTGTTGGGCTGACTAGCATGGGGAAGCAATTAGCGTTGCTTAAAAATCCCAAGCAAATCCCGTATCTACCAGAAAGTACCTACCAGCTCTCTGATCACTCTGCTTAGCTGTTGCCCAGCCTCTGCATTTGCAGTCAGTCCCAGGGAAGCCTTTCTTATTCTCCCTGAATTAGTTCTTGCTCAGGCCTTCCAGTGTGGTCCATTGCTTGAGTGATGGCTTCTATTGCTTCAGCTCTCTTACTCCATTAAGGGAGCTGAATTGCTTCTTCCATTTAGACTGGATGAAAAAGGTGGCTAGCCCGCCCATCAGCTTCAAGGAGATCTGTGATTGCTCATAGATCTGACACTGGCAACCACCAACACACTCCTGCATAATAATAATGTAACCCTTCTGCCCCTCTGAGTTGGCAGCAACAAGGGCCAGGTTCAGTATCCAGGGGTTCCATTTCAATAACACAAGGCATAACCGGCTCGAGCCCCCATCCAGTGACCTGGGACAC
>NC_133770.1:5777291-5911110 GCF_003597395.2 Chelonoidis abingdonii
AGAAGGAGATAAGGATGGACCACAAGACACACCTCCTGGACCTCTCGATGCTTCAGGTAAATCGCTCATTAATTCCTCTTACAGTCACACCCAGAAATCGAGTCATTCAACGGCAGTCGCACGAGTCACTCAATATGCCGTAATGGTTGCCTGTTCACACGCCAAGTTAAAAGACAGGTACAGGGCGCAGTGAAGAGACATTAGTAGCCATCGAATGATCCATGCATACAATAGGATAATCAAATTCAGACCACAATCATACTTTTTCAATGACATCTACCATGACTTATCTTGCCTATGCATTATAATTATGTCATAAGCCTATCATAAAATAATAATCACTGGAGAAATATGGGTTGCAGTGTCACAGACCAGCCACCTGAAGAAATATTCTCTGGAGTAACATCAAGAGGCCTCCCCCTCCCCCTAAGCGTCCTGTCTCCGCATTGGAGATATTTGGCCAGTGCCGGTCTAGGCAACCAGCATCCAAATTGTGACCTTGGCAGCCTTTTCAAGGTGCACACTCCGCGAGGAGGGGTTGGGATGGTGGCTACCCCCACCCTTTTTTATTTTTTGCTTGAGGTTGCAAACCTGGAGCTGGGCCCTGATATGACTTTTTTTTTTTTTGCCAGTCACCAATCAGCCATATCCACGGAGCAATTCTCATCGTACGCTACGTGGTTCGTACGGTTGGTACACACTTTAAGGAGGTGGCCATTTTAATTGTAATGTCATTTGCCACTTCCTTTGTTGTCTCTTTACATCCCAGCACCTGAAGCTGTGGCATTTCCTGTCTCGTGTGGTGGATGAATAGGACACAAGGGGGGATGATAGGAAGGCACCCCTGGTCCGTTAGCAATGACAAACAACGGCAGATCGGTCTCCATTCCTCACCCTCACCGAGGTTGCTGGGGGCTACGGATTCCTCACTGCTGGAGCTAAAGCAATGAGTTGCGATTAGACGTGCACGCGCTGCAAGAAAGAAAGGAGGCCCTATCACTATCTTGACAGGGAAAAGACACAGTGCGTTGGGTGAGACGCACAACGAGCGTAACCAAAAGGGTGTTGGGTGAAGGGTGCAAGTCACCAGGCTGACATTACAGCTACAGCTGATCACACACACTCACAACCGATATCTTTATTACAAACAACAAAGCTGCCCCCAACACAAACACTGGCAATGCTTTTGGCGATACTTAAATCAGACAAGATACAGATGGGGCAATTTTCAACAGCACCTAGCCCACTATAGTGAGTCCTCAAGTCCTCATCTGACTGAACACCAATTCCAGCCACTAAAAAGCGAATTTAGCCTCCTTAAAGGGTAAGTCTACACTACCGCCGTAATCAGTGGGTAGGATTGATTTTCCGGGGATCGATATATCGTGTCTAATCTAGACACTATATCGATCCTGAACGCGCTTCTTGTCGACTCACGGAACTCCACACAGCGCGAACGGTGGATAGTGGAAAGTCGACGGGGGAGACGGCACGTTGATCCCGCGCGCCGTGAGGACAGGAAGGTAAGTCAAAATAAGATACTTTGACTTCAGCTACCTATTCACGTAGCTGAAGTTGTGTATCTTAGATCTATTCCATCCCCACCCCAGTGTAGACAGCCCTAAGTCTGCCTGAAAAAATGGGACTTGGCTGCTTTTGAAAATTTTGCCCTGGATCTTCAATATCGGCAGCGATTACATTCTCGGGGGCAAACTCGGGATGATTATATGCTGTGATCAAGGAATGCAATTGATTAAGTCTATGAATTGATGCTTATTTCTATAGAGGATTGTGAGATTGCGCAGAAGCAGGCTTAAAACTAGTGTTAAATTGAGTGTTTTGCTGACAAAGTAGCAAAGAATCCTGTGGCACCTTGTAGACAGACGTTTCAGAGCATGAGCTTTCGTGGTGAATACTTCCCACTTTGTCAGATGCATCCCACGAAAGCTCATGCTCCAAAACGTCTGTTAGTCTATAAGGTGCTACAGGATTCTTTGATACTTTTGCAAAATCCAGACTAACACAACTACCCCTCTGATACTTGCTGACAAAGGGAAGTGTTACAAGGGGAGGACAGTTCCAAACTAGAGCACTAGGTGGCACTGTTTACTATGGCTCCGCAGGGACCAGCAGCCCCACTGGAGGCAGGTGCCAGCCAAGCAGCTGACCTGGGAACCTATGTAGCCACAGCATATGCCGGAGTAGCAGCAAGGGTGTGGGGCAGGAGGAGGGGAGACTGAGCCCTTCAACCTGACTGGAAGCCTTTCCCCTTTACGGATTAAGCTGTTGGACAGCCAGAGAAGCCCAATCCAAAGGAACTCGGGCAAAGCAAAGCTGGAAAGGGCTGTCAGGGAGGCAGCCCTGCCATGGGGAGTTACTGGGGAGCAGGAGAAACAACAGCAGGTGTTTCAGTTTTATTGGAATGAAGTTCTGCTCAGCTCCTCATACAAGAATTTCTGGCTCTGCCTATTCCCCTCAGCCTTCCCGTCAGGACAGCTCCATGCAGCATGTCCCTTCCCTGCAGAGCCTCTGGCCCTGAAAGATTCTGCCTTGCGTTTGCCCTTGCTTATCCTCTAGGAGTGGTACCTGGAAATCCTTGACTCCCTATTGCCAGCCCCAAGCGTTCCAAAACATAGGTCAAGGGTCCTGACAATCATGAAATGGACTTAGCAAATCACAAGGTTTTTAAACTACTGTCCTTTCAGTTCTTTTATTAGCCTTTTGATTTCTGAGCCTCAGGGCACCACGATTTCAAGCTTTTTTCTCCCACCCACAGGGCTAGAAACCTGCTTTTATAGATTTAAAATGAAAAGCTCCGATTCTCACGTCATCACATGACTCCAGGAGCTGGGTCTGTAAGAAAAGCACCAGCTGTCATGACACTTGCAGTAAGACTGCGAGAGTTGGCCAGTAACCGTGGGAGTAACCATCACCAGGATCTCTACCTTGTGACTGAGCCTTTGGTAGGACTGGGGCACCTCACATAAAGCTCCATCTCTTCCCAGCAATCTCATGTGTCACCCCTTTAGTCACACACTCAGAATTCAATTAAGGCCAAGGTTTTCAAAAGTCAAAAGTGTCTAGCAATTAAAACAGGCCTGGCTTCCAGAAGGCAGCTGCTCAGCACTTGCAGAAAATCGGGCCCTGTTAAAGGATCTCAGATTTGGCACCTGAACATGAAGGCACCAAAATGCCTAAATCTTTGGCAACTCAAGCAGAGGAGACCCTGTGAGAACGGCTGTCTCTGGAAGGGAGCGTGGCCGGGATGGATATAACGTGTGTGAGGTCTGCAAGCGAGGGGCAGCTCGGCCACACGCTTCAGTCCTTGTTGTGGCTTAGCAGAGAATATCAAACTGAAAAGGCTTCCCCCGTTTTGCAAGGGCTTTTTCAGGCATGCCTCTCAGTCATCCCAAAGCAAAGCAAAGAAAACCAGTGAAAGAGACTAGCCAAGAATAACATGGACCCAAAAGCTCTCAAATTATCTGTCGGCTGAGATGGTGGCGTGGCAGGAAAGCAAACAGGCCATTTGAAGAAGATGGCAGCACCCTAATTCGACGTCAGGCAGGCTGTGCTTTAGTCTTCTGGTCCTGTCAGGGCCGCGGTAGAGAAAGACGACGGGAAGTACTCTACAGTCACTTTGGGGACAGTCTGGGCCTTGGGTTTTGGTTTCTTGCTGGGTTTTTTCGCCCGCTGGAATTTGAAGGGATCAGAAGTGTCAATATTTCCCACCCAAAGTTCAAGTTTCTATTTCATAGTCTTCAACCAAACCATCCATCTACCCAGTTAGCTCATGATTGCCTCCTGCTGGAATGAATGGCAAATAATTTCCCAGGCCCTTGCTCAATCCTGAATGGGTCCTGGATTGAAACTAATTCTATCCCTGGCCTCACCTCTGGGGCTGCAGCCAACTCTCTGAAAACTGGACAGGGTCATTGATCTTAACCCCGATTCTACCCCTTCCAGCCATGGTCAGAGTGAAGGACGGAGGGGCCTATGGTGACTCATTCCTCCATTTCCCTCCCTTCTCGCACCAGAGAAAGGAAAACCCAGACCCACAGGGACATGTGCTGCCATCAGAGTTCGTGAGCATCTTCCACTGATGCCCACAGGAGCTGCAGATTGAGAGCAGAATATGGGTCTCTGTCCTGGGAGAGACTAATATCCCGACACCTGGTGGGCCCACAGTGCAGCTACACATCTCTACAAGGCCCACACTGAAGGCCTTAGACTTAGCAGCACCATGCGTAACCATGGGGACCACCATGGCCTCCTCCTTCTGGTGGCCCCATATGTTTCAAGAAGAGTTTCCATGTAGGTTTGTCCAAGGATGAGATGACCAATAGCCAGCCAAGGAAAACATGGACTGATTCCCTCATTGACCCGTGTTGGTTCTGTATCAGTTTCCTCTAGGGACAGTCAAGGGACAACACAAAGCACTGTAACTTCATTACCATGGGGGCAGATTGTACCTGGCTCCATGACCCCAATGGAGTGCGCCTACCTAGAAAGGTAACAGCTCACCTGCTGCTGGGTGCATTTCACAGACGTTAAAGGTGCCTCTTGTACGAAGTCCAGAACTGACACGTCGGCGGAACAATCCCTTGTTATCTGGGGAGAGAGTGAGGGAGAAGTACTTCAAAGTGGGTATCTGAGGAGCCCCGTTTCAAAGCTTCATGGAAGTGCAGTTTTGCAATCGTTTTCAACTCAGAGGAAACCTCCAGTGACAGTAATAATCATGGTGAATCATACTAAATAACACTAATACAGAACACCCTAACGGAGGCCCCATCGTGCCAAGAGCTGGACAGACATATCGCAAAGGACAATTCCTGCCCCAAAGAGCAGGCCTCACAATCTAAGTAAAGAATTATATCCGAACTAGAAACACTGGCTGTTAAACAGTGACCTCTTCTCTAGAGTTGTGCAAATCACCGATTTGTCAGTTCAGCGGCTGAATCTGTTTTTTTTCCTGAGTTGTCCCAAAGCAAATTTAAAAAAAAAAAATATGATGAAATAAAAGAGTCAGAAAAATTGTGCATCAGGTCAAATGAAGCATTTTGTTTGAGTTTTTAACCTGGTTTAATAAAAATGAAGTAAAATTCAAACCAAAAGGTTGTTTAGGATCATAAATCAAAAAAAGTCAAAACATTTTGTAATTGTTTTTTCCCCCGACTGACTCCATTTGGTGAATTCGACGCAAATTCACAAAGTGTTTCACTCGACCCAAATGTGTGTGAATAAAGTTCCTTTAGAAAAATGTTACCCAACTCTGCTGTCCTCAACCTCCATTCTAGCAGCGTTACCTGACCACTCCACTCTTCTACTGAAACAGTTCTAAGCTCTACCTTCCACTATTTCACTATATTCACCATGATAAATAGTGACCATGTCTACCTCAGTTGAAGCAGCCATTTCACAGAGCGAACCCCTTGGAATTCAGCCCCTGTTCAGAAGCTGATTTTCCAAGGTTGCTGTGCAGTTGGTTTTATTATCTAAGGAACGTAAATTATCTGACCACAAATGGGACAATGCTGGTGTTTTGTTTATTAAAATGGGAACTATGTTTTTTGGAGTCCTGTTGTACCTAGGGTGACCAGATGTCCCAATTTTTTAGGGACACTCCTGGTATTTGGGGCTTTTTCTTATATAGTCACCAATTATCCACCCCTCCACCCCGGTCGCGATTTTTCACACTCGCTATCTGGTCACTCTAGTTCTACCTCACACTGCTGGAGATGGAGCCTTCTTGCCTGAATTGTTAATTTCTTTGCAACAACATTTAAGATGGTTCAAATCATTTTACTCCTTGCAGTAACTGGTGAGTCGAATGCCTTGTAGCTTGGGACAATAGATCCTTTGCAAAGCAACATCTTCTTGAGGCCACTAGAGAGGCTGGAACATCTGGCTTAAACACATCACTCGTTTTAAGTTCTGTGGCAGGTGTAATTCTCTGGCAATGCCACGCAGCCCCTGGCAGGTGTTGTTCTGAGTCAGGTCTGAGTACAGCAGGGGTAGTCAATTATTTTTTGTCATGGTCCAAATTCCTTGGTCAAGGTGTAGTTAAAGTCCAGACTCCATAGAAGAAAATAACAACAATGATTTTGGAGTCTGTTCAAAAGCATCTGATGGTTGGGATTTGGCCTATTAACTACCCCAGGATATACAGGATCCTAAACCGTCCACAGCTCAAAGATAAAGGGCAGGTGGCTTTGACAGTGAATACACTCCCAGCTCAGCACCACTGTCCACTGAGGATACAAACTTCACATGCCCAAAAGAAAGGTTCTGCAGCACCAGTAGATTCAACCGTGTTCCCTAGAGGTGACCACAAAAAGGAGGAGAAAAAAAAAGAAAAAACCACAAGACCTACCCCTGGAACAGGCAACCTTGCAGACACAAGCCAATGGTTGAAGAGGGCTGGACACCAATTTCCTCCTTCCTTCGTTGGCGCAATGTGCAGAGGGTCAAGAGAACTAGCTTCTCTTCTGCCACTGCTGGGCTGGGTGACCATGGACCAGTCACGACCTCTGTCTGTCTGTTTGCCCTGCTATCCTTTCTCAGTCTTAGCTTCTTACATTGCAAGCTCTTGGGGGCAGAGACTTACTTTAAGGACAGCACCTAGCACACAGGGGCCCCGATCTCGGCTGGGGCCTCTAGACAGCACCATAGTACAAGGAAACTCACCAGCCCTACATTCATTTGCTTACCAAAATAACAGCAGGACTAGAAAGTCTGGGGAGGAGACCCTCTTGTGCGTGCAAATAAGAACACAGACCTGGGAGGGTGAATCATAGAAGGTTAAGGTTGGACAGGGCCGCCTGGGGGAGGGGCAAGTGGGGCAATTTGCCCCAGGCCCTGGGCCCCCCAGAGGCCCCCACGAGAGTTTTTCGGGGGCCCTGGAGTGGGGTCCTTCACTCGCTCTGAGGGCCCCAGAAAACTCTCATGGGGCCCAGGCCCCCGGAGCTTCTTCCGCTCCAGGTCTTCGGCAGCGAGAACCCCCCACCGCTGAAGACCCCAGGCCCCCTGAATCCTCTGGGCGTCCCTGAGGTTGGAAGAGACCTCAGGAGGTCATCTAGTCCAACCCCCTGCTCAAAACAGGACCAACACCAACTAAATCATCCCAGCCAGGGCTTTGCTGAGCCAGGCCTTAAAAATCTCTAAGGAAGGAGATTCCACTACCTCCCTAGATAATCCATTCCAGTGCTTCATCACCCTCCTAGTGATGTGTTCCCATGTCACATCAATCCGCGTGGGTCAAAGCCCTGGTTCCACCATCGTGCAGCAGTACCAGCCCCACACACTTCCCCTCTGAGGTTGTTTTAACAAGACATGAAGATGGCACCTGGCCATGCAAAACGCTTTACAGGACTGTTTTACATACAACAACTGCAGCCACTGGCATACAAACACCTCCCCGGCCTCCTAAAATGGGGAGGAGAATCAGGATGTGGCATGATGGATGTGGTGAGGCACGAACATCTCACCATGACCGGAGCCACGTGAAGCATGGACAGGTTTGGTCTGCAGGGAGCTGTGCCCAGATTTTCCCTCTGAACTTCTGATTTGATGAAATGCAGCTGAACCTGCCTAAGTTCCCGTCCAACAAAACCCACTCACTGTCCCCATTCCCCTGTCATGTGACCCAGGCACGCTGGACAGCTTGCAGACAACTAGGAACAGATCTGTGCCCAGTGAAACCTGAAACTCGATGATCTGCCCCAATTTCATCTGTAGGAGTTTAGCAAAACTCTAGGCGTGATGTAATGCCAGGTCAGCAGGGGTGGCAGATTGGTGTGAAACTCCATGGCTGAGGCTGTACTTAAACTTCCTTTCACCTTCAGAGCTTTCTGAGTTATAGCAACAGCCACAATGATAACTTGTGTGTTTATATACCTAGCTCAGATGAGCAAGGGCGCCCCAACTAGAACAGGGAAAACTGGAACAAAATGAATGTTACAGAGGGGCGATCGGGAACTTTTTTCTCCCAGCCCCATGACAGAAAAGCAAGGACACATTCAATGACACTTTAAAGTCAGCACAAGGAAATGCATTGTTTCACCCTCACACAAGAGCCTGTGGAACTCACTGCCACAAGACATCCCTGAGGCCAAGAGCTTAGCAGGATTCAAAAAGAGGGATCAGACATTTATATGGGTAATGAGGATATCCAGAGTGATAGTGTTAAAAGCAAACATGAGTTCTGGAAGGGATATGAACCCTCATGCGCCAGGGCTCAAGCCAATTTCTGCTGGGGGTCAGGAGGACACTTCCACTGGGGGGCTTTGTGCACCTTTCTCTGAATCAGCTGGCACCTGCCACTGCTGGAGGCAGGAGACTGGTGTGACAAACTGGGACTGTTCCATATGTTTGCTCTGAATACTGTGTTGGTGCCTCAGTGTTCCTAGGCAGTTCTTAGTATCTTGGTGTGGGATAAGGGTGTGTGATTGCTACAGAGGAAGGGCCAGTGCCCCTAACTGCCGCGGCACTCTGCTCCTAGCAACTGATGGCCTGGGCCCCTCCTCTGCAAAGGTGCCAGCTGAAAGTGTTGGAGACAAAGGGATCAGGTGACCTCCTGGCCCGGGAAAGGAGCTGAGCGAGAGGAGGGCTGGAGGAGGTTAGTCTGGAGCTACCTGGGATAAGAGTGAAGTGCAGACCTAGGGGTCTGGCTCACTGCCCCCAGAATGGACCCAGCCGAGGGGTCTGGTTCGCGGTATCTACAAGCTCTGTTTTAGACCCTGTTCCTGTATCGAATAAACCTCTGTTTTGCTGGCTGAGAGTCACGTCTGACTGCAAAGTGGGGGTGCAGCACCTGTGGCTTCCCCAGGCCCACCTGGGTGGGCTCGCTGTGGAAGCCCACGAGGGCAGAGGATGCTGAATGCTCCAAGGAGAGACCCAGGAGGTGAAGACGTGTGAGCTTCTTGCCTGAACAGTCTGCTCCACAGGAGAGGAGGCTCCCCAAAGTCCTGACTGGCTTAGTGGGGAGCAGTTCCAGAGCATCGCCCGGTGACTCCGTGACACAGGACTGACAGACCAGGGGTCTGCGCAGGCTGGCAGCTACTATGTCCAAGTGGTGCAAAGCTCGTAGCAAGAAAGGGGACAGTTTCAACAGACATACCAAACCTGTCAGAAAAATGCAGAAATTGGGCTTGGTTTTGGCTTAATTGGCTTGGGAGTTGCTAGTTGGCTAGTTTTTGGCTTAGCTTTTCCCCCCCCCCCCAGCTCCTGGGAAGTAGGAGCAAGGGGCAAGCAGGGTTAGGGGATAGTCAAGGGTGCATAGCGGGCCCACCACAGTCCCAGACTGCACGCCGGGGGGATCTAGTCGCATGGAGTGTTGGGGTTCTCAGGGACTGGCTTGTTTTGAAATGGGATTAGCTTGAGTTTTGGCGTATTGTGAAAGTCAGGGGGCTTATTTACCGCATGAAAGTTGGCAGCTGTGTTTCACACCTACCCCGTTTGGCTGATATCTGCAGTCCTCAAGGCGGTAGCTAGCCACGCTTTTCCGGCACTTCGTCTCTCTGATGGTGAAGTTGATTCTGAAGTGCGTGCCCCAGTCAAATTGCTACAAGTACAAGGACAAATCTTTTAATGGCGTCACAAAGCGATGCCTCGTGCATGAGCCAGGGCTCCCCCGGCATCCGCTACACCTGCTCGTGTCAAGGAAGCCGCTTGCTTTTCGAGGAGCATGGCAACCACACAAGGGGCTTTAAGGAGACCAATAGCTACTTGTGCGCGCATCCTGTTTGCTATCAGGCATCTATTAGGCACTGATCTCTGGGCGCATGTCTAATGGTGCACACTCGTGCTCTTACGCCAAGGTGGTAGCATAGAGACCTGCAGCACACACTCCCCTTGTTCACCAGCCATCCCTGCTTTCCCATCTGGTACCCCCCCCTCCCCCAAATAATCATCAGGGGCACAGAACTCTCCAGCCATGGACAGGGGGGCGGGGAGGGGGGCGGGAGAGCGAGCGCCTTTGAGCCCAGGTCTTGGTGGGGGAACAGACCATGCCTGCCCAAAAGGAGTCTCTCACAAACTCTTCTGCATGCCCCTGCTCGCTGCCTTTCCTCCCCCGGCACCTCTTGGTGTCCTGTGATGTGTGCTGGGACCTGGGTCAGGCCAGGCCACCACAAAGTGACACAGACTGGTGGAAGACACTAGGGAACAGCAGCAAGACATCCACCGAAGGTGAAATACACCAGGGAACTGAGTGCCCACACTGGCATCTGTGCCACTTGAGTTCTGCCCAAACCTGCTTTGAGGATTTAAATCAGGGGGCCCGAGGGCCACATCTGGGTATGGAAATTGTACGGCGGATCATGAATGCTCATAGAATTGGGGTTGGGGTGCGGGAGGGGGTGAGGGCTCTGGAGTGGGACCAGAAATGAAGAGTTCAGGGTGCAGGAGGGGGCTCCAGATTGGGGCAGAAGGTTGGGGGGGGGTGAGGACTCTGGCTGGGGGTGCAGGCTCTGGGGTGGGGCAGGGATGAAGGGTTTGGGGTGCAGGAGGATGCTCCAGGCTGGGACTAAGGGGTTCAGAGAGCAGGAGAGGGGCATGGGGTTGTGGCAAGGGGGGGAGGCTTAGAAGCATGCTCCAGGTGGTGCTTACTTCAAGCAGCTCCCAGAAACATGTACCCTCTCTAGCTCCTATGCAGAGGCATGGCCAGGTGGCAGGCAGTGCCCCGCATCTCCCATTGGCTGTGGTTCCTGGCCATTGGGAGCTGTGAGGGCAGCACTTGGGGAGGGGGCAGTGTGTGGAGCTCCCTGGCTGCCCCTATGCATAGGAACTGGGGGCGGGGGGGGCATGCTGCTGCTTCCAGGAGCCGCATGGAGCTCGAGGGCCAGATTAAAACATCTGAGGGGCCGGATGCAGCCTGTAGTTTGCCCACCCCTGATTTAAATGGTGCTTAGGTCTCTGCCCAGGGGTGAACTTCAGCCAGCAGCAGGAAAGGCACTTGCAGGCAACTGGCACATTGGGGCCAGGGGGATTGTTATGGGGATAGAGAGATGGGGAAAGAAACAGATGGCACCTGGCTCATTCTGATTCACATAGGGCCCTGCCAAAACTGGGACTGGCCCTAGCTGGGAGTGTAAATGCTCCCATCCTCCAGCGGCTGGGGGTCGATTTACTTGAGTTTCCTCTGGTAAAATAACCCTTGGTCAAACAGCAACATTCAAGAGAGGTGTAACAGACATTTCACCGCTGAAGGAGGCTGTCCCCCTGCCCACACATTATCATTTCTCCTCTCATTCCCAGCTCTGCTGGCCCCTCCCCAAGCCGGTTCTGCAGCAGCCCGCAGGTAGGCATGACCAGCAAAAAGGGACGCCGGCAGAGGCTGACCGGGCCCAAAAGGAAACGGGTGCAAAACGTAAGCAAACCTTTGACACTTCCAAGCAGCTCTGTTTACACTGGCAGCATTGGCTGGTAGGCAGAGCAAGGGCCTGGAAGTCAGGACTCCTGGATCCCGCCCCAGCCCCTTCACTCGTTCTGTGACTGAGGCTGTTTCACGCCAGGGCCTTGGTTTATGCATTTGTAAAATAGGGATGGTACGTACAGGAGTCAGACATACAGTAAAGTTCTGCGCTGAAGAGCGTCTGTGTGACAACGACAGCTCCCACCCCCCTTCAGAGTCACGGCTGCTGTGACGGAAATACCTCTTCCTTACTCCTGACACAGCTAATGGGGGAGGGAGCGGCAGTCTGCTCCCCCTCAGAGGGGTCTCGGGATGTGTAAGGTCCACTCGGCCACATCTGGGCAAGCCTTTTGGAGCCCATGGGGCTTGAGCGGGTGGCACAGAAGGCCAAACGGTGGCTTATGGGATCTGTTTTACAAAGCACACAGAAAAAGGAAAGCCGCCAGCTTGACTCTCAGAACTCTCATTTGTAAAGAGAGCACTCCAACCAGTAGGGGGCGGTGTTCTGAACTGAAGCGATAAGAAGAGGCAGCAGCAATCTAGAGGGCAAATTATGTTTCATCTCAATTAGTTGGGATCAAGTAGAAATCAGTTAAGTGGGGAAGAATCACAAGGAAACCAGAGAGTTATTTTAGCAGGAACCACTGCTTAGGCTTCCACAGTGAATTACTGTTATCTGCTGGAGATGAGTTATCTTAATTAAACTCACTTTGTAGCTAACCTCCATTTGTGAAATAAACAGAAGTCTGAATTGGAAAAAACAATGCTCTGGAACATAACCTCCACCATTCTGTTCCCTTGTCAGTTTCCATCCTCTGTAAGCCCTGAGTTTGGAGGAAAAGTTCTGCAGTGGTTTAGTCAGATCTTAAGCAATCCTCTTGTGCAATCTTTCGTTGCAGTTGATGGAATGCATTGGCTATTTTCCCTCCTGTCCTTTCTGGCTTACAGGCCCTGAGCTCTCTGACACTTTCTCTATTCCTGTCACTTCACCTTGTTTGCCTTACTGTGCTCTCTGGCTGTTTTGGATTTGTCATTCTCTTCCTTTTGCGATAGCTCCCTTCCCCACCCCTGGCTCCCCACATACTGTGTCCCTTCTTTTCCAGTGCCTGTTGGTGCCTTGCCTGCTACTGGCCTCTCCCCCACCCAGCTCTGGGCAGGCTCCCTCCAGACTCCACCAGCTGTTTCCACCGCTCTGTTTAGCCTGCTAACAACAGTGCTCTGTGTTGATGGGTGAGAGAGACTGCTGCCTGCTCTTCCCTGCTGGTTTTGATCCCCACCCTGCCTTGATGCGCCAAAACAGACATTCCAAGAATCAAGCGCGCTTAGGGTGACCAGATGTCCCGATTTTATAGGGACAGTCCCACTATTTGGGGCTTTTTTTAAATATATATATATATATAGGCTTCTATTATCTCCCACTCCCTTTCCTGATTTTTCATGCCTGCTATCTGGTCACCCTAAGTGCACCCCACTTCAATGGCTCCAGAATCTCTGGAGTTCTCTAGGTCCCCATTAAAACAAACAAAAAAAATCCTTTCTGAACACCAGGAGGCTGCTCAGAAGCAGCCAACTTGCACGGTTCCCGTGGCTCATTCGACCCACCAGCCTCCAGCACACTTGGGGATTTGCAGCCCCCTTGATCTGGCGTCCAGGAGAGAGTGAATGCAGAGCCCTGAGAATCCTCTGCCCAGTCCCTCTTCCCAGCAGGGCGACAGTGACCTGGTTTGTCCAGCGCTTTGCTAGAGAAGGAGGGCAGCCTAGTTCCCTAGGAGACAAGGAGTCAATAAGTCTCCACGGGAAAGTTGCACCAGTTTAAAGGGAATTTTGAAACCAATTTGGTGAATGTGGTACAAACCCACATGGAGACATTTCCATTTCAAGGTGGCTTATTTCCATTTAGATTAAATCCCTTTCTGGTCTACTTAAAGCTACACTGAAATAAATGCCCCCGATCCTGGCTTAAATTCACACCTTCCGCTAAACCAGTTCAGCTCCCATGTAGACAAGCTTTGCCTATGGGGAGAATTCAGCAGGAAATCTGGCTTTATATAGGATTTGTTTTATAGGCTTGCCTATATCACGCTCCTCGTTGTATCTTTAGCACTTACATTCCTGCCTCAGTTCAGTTTCAAGAGTTCTTCCTGCTATTATACATATATTGTAAAAGCCCCCATCTCCCCCCCCCCCCGCACTATGGGCTAACGTCTATGGGGAAAAGGAGAATCCAAAACCAATGCATTCTTACCGTTTTGTGGAAGCTTTTGAGCTTCAACAGCTTGAACATTGCCTGCGTTCCAGTTTCTTGATTATAGGCCTCGACCGCAGAACGAGCCACATCTCGGGGTGACAGCAGTTGAGCCTCCAAAAGGGGACTGGCAGTAACGGACACCCCGAGAGACGCCAGCAGGGCCACCAGGAATAGCACCACCGCCATGGCTGCTGCCGCTTCACTGACTCCGGTGGGCGAAATACGCCGACACAGCACTTCATTCCCAGTGTTAAAGACAGCAAGGCTAATGGGTCAGAGTCAATGAACTCACTGCATCAAACTTGGCAAGATGCATCCCTTTCAAAAACAAACCCAAGCCTTAGCGGCGCTCTCTGAGCTAGGCTTCGGGATGGTGCAACATATTTCAATGGTATTGATGCTGACTTCTTGGAATCCTAACTCTAAACAGCAATTTCCCAGGATCTCAGCCCAGGAACACTTAAACGGGGGTATTTATGCAGCTGGAAATAATTCTGGCCTTGGCTAAAGATAAAACGCAGCCAAACCCTTCGAGGTTTGTTGACGTGCAGCAAAGTTTGTAGGGCTCCTTTTTTCTCCCACTTCCTCCCCCCTGCAAGAGAGAAGGTTCCCAGCTGGCTGGGAGACACTGGAAACTCAGACCTTTGGGTGAAGTCATTCCTGTACTGAAGGAGTAACTATGCTTTATGCAGATTAATTTTCGGCTGGGAGGGCTGAGTAGAAGGTAGGAGCTTCATCTCCGTTGGTCCAAGAGTCAGAACCATAAAGCTGCACTGAGTGATGGCCAAACTCGCCTGGCAATCATGGGAGAGAAAACTTTGTAAGGGGTTTAGAGAAGCATGTGAGATTTTTGAAGGCATGTCCCCCTGCTGAAGCCACCATGGAACAGTCCACCTGGAGCTAAAACCACCTTTGCTAGCTAATGAGGTAGTGTGGGTTAGTGGATGGACCATAGGGCTGGGAGCCTGGAGTTCCACCACTCATTACTGTGGGGCCAGGAATAGGCCCCATAATCTCACGGCGCCTATTTTCCTGTCTTGAAAAACCGAGATCATGCTTACCAGTCTCTGTTGTGAGTGGGTCCGTTAGTTAATGATCGCACGGGCCATTGGAGATGCAGGTGCTACAAGAACCTATTGCAAAGCCAATTGACTTCAGTTGTCTTTGAATCAGACTCCAGAAGGGATGAGAGATGCTAGGTATTAATCTGAGTTCTCCAGCATACACAGCCAGACAGGGGAAAGCTCCACAGTGCGAGCACATCAGGACAGCTGAGGCGGTCACCAATGCTAGTCATTTTTTTGACCTTGCACCAAAAGGTTCAAAGACTAAACAGAGCATCCAAAAGGAGGGCCGATCCAAAGCACTGCCCAAACCCTCTTATCAAAGTCACGTCTACAATGCACCCAGAATCAGTGCACCCGACCGGCCCATTCCTCAGGGATGCCGCACAATCTGTGCGCTTGAAACAGAGAATCCCAGCAGTGTAGGACTGGAAGGCACCTCAGTACGTCATCTAGTCCAGTCCCCTGCACTTAAGACAGGACTAAGACCATTCCTGTCAGGTGTTTGTCTAACTTGTTCTTTCCAAAGATCATCACCTGCCTCTGAATTACACCAATTCACTGAGAAAGTTTGTTCCGTCCGCCCCCCTACCCCCCGTTCCTCGCAGCAAAATCCCCCAAGATCCATTGTGGTAAGATCACTGGTTTCCCATTGTTCATCACCTGCTTCAAAAGGAACAGCACCTCTGCCTTGTATGGTTCCCAAAGAAGAGAGTCATCAGTTAACACTAGTGATGAGATACATGGGTTAAGTAGGGACTTCAGACATTTCAGCCCTTGCCCTACTCCCACCACCAGCTACTTGGCTGCCACACGCCCCAACGCTCTCCTAAATGCTTCAACTCTGGAATGGCCACGGACTGAAAGCCCGGACTGCTGGGATTATTTTATATGTGGGTGGCACTTTACAACAGCAATGGGCTCTTCCTCCTCAGCCTGCGAAGGACAAGGAAGGTCCTCTCCATCATACATGGACACTTCTAGGGGTCATCAAAGGAAATTAATGGGCAGCAGGTTTAAAACAAATAAAAGGAAGTTCTTCTTCATGCAGCGCACAGTCAACTTGTGGAACTCCTTGCCTGAGGAAGTTGTGGAGGCTGCGACTATAACAGGGTTTAAAAGAGAACTGGATAAATTCATTGGGAGGTTAAGTCCACTAATGGCTATTAGCCAGGATGAGAAGGAATGGTGTCCTAGCCTCTGTTTGTCGAGGGTGGTGATGGATGGCAGGAGAGAGATCACTTGATCATTACTGTTAGGTTCATTCCCTCTGGGGCACTTGGCATTGTCATGCTGGTAGACAGGATACTGGGCGGATGGACCTTTGGTCTGACCAGTATGGCAGCTCTTACATTCTTATATGTTCTTTTGTACATGGGGGTGCTTTAGGAAAGTCACTGAGCTCTAGATTTTCATCCTAGGGGAAAAAGGGCACAAGTGTCTACGGTGCCTCTTTTGACAAATGGAAACAGAGTGCAACAAGAGAAAAAGTGCAGATAGTTCCGGGAAGGGGAACATATGCGGGCATTTTCAATTCAGGTCTCGTTCCAGGCACTGGCCCACTGAACGACTCTGGACTAAGCTAGCGCAGAGGTTCCAAACTTTCATTGGCGTTCCCCTCGTCCAATTACCAGTGCACACATACCCTTCAGACTTTTCACCACAGTACCTTTGTGGGATACTTGACACTACCTGTCTTTTAGCCATCTGTCCACATTTCATGGTTACGTACGGTTATAGTTACAGTGCAACGTATCCCACCAAAAAACCCTTAAGTTCTGAGTTCTTTAGACTGGGCAGTTGCTGGGCAACTGAAGCTGCCCTGTAGGTGACCGGAGGTGAGAGCTCGTACATTAGCATCTCTGTATCTGTGTTCTCATTGTACATCCCTGAAAATTAGCTGCCGCAATTTATATAAAAAATTCAAATTTTAGCTTCGACTGAGTAGTCTATAGGAAAATGAAATGAATACATACATACATAAATCTAGCTGTCACAGAGTCCCTGGGCAATGCTCTGGAACAGCTCCCCACAAAGCCAGGCAGGACTTTTGGGAGCCTCCTCTCCCTTGGAGCAGACTTGTTCAGGCAAGAAGCTCAGTCTTCACCTCCTGGGTCTCTCCTTGGAGCATTCAGCATCCTCTGCCCTCCGTGCGCTTCCCACAGCGAGCCCACCCAAGGTGGGGTCCTGGGAAGCACAGGTCCTGCGCCCCCCACTTTGCAGTTCAGACGTGACTCTTAGCCAGCCAGTAACACAGAGGTTTATCGATGACAGGAACAGGTCTAAACAGGCTTGTAGATACAGCGAACCGGACCCCTCGGCCGGGTCCATTCTAGGGGCAGTGAGCCAGACCCCAAATCTGCACTTCACTCCTCTCCCCAGCAAGCTCCAACTAACAACCCCCTCCAGCTCCTCCTCTCTGCTCAGCTCCTTTCCCGGGCAGGAGGTCACCTGACCTCTTGTCTCCAACACCTTCAGTTGGCACCTTTGCAGAAGAGGGGCCCAAGCCATTAGTTGTTAGGAGACAGAGTGCCAGGCATTTAGGTGCACTGGCCCTTTGCTCTGCAGCAATCATACACCCTTATCCCACCACCTAGATACTTAAGAACTGCATAGGGGACACTGAGGCACCAACACAATATTCAGAGAAAACATTAAGAACATTCCCAGTTCATCACACCGCCTTTATACAATTTCTCCCGTATACCTCCATATCCACTGTGGAAACCCAAGCTAGTGTAAGCCCACTGATTTCAGCCATGAATTTGGCCCCACTGTTTTCCTCCTCAGACTTTTCCTGATGAGGGCCTAATGAATCCACTGGTCTATTTTATTATCATATCCTGTTGCTTTGCACTAGGAGCCTTAGAGGGGCAGGAAGTTAACGAAGCCTGGTCTGAAATCCACATCCAGATACAGCAGCACACTTTCGCATGAGGATGGACTGGATGTTGGAGAACTTCCACGCCCTCACTTTGGTGGGAGAGGCAGGAGGAAGGGATAAGGTGGGAACATGAATCAGTTCCAGGGAAAGGGATCAGCTGGATTTTCAGTTTGTGATTACAACTTGCTTCACAAGGGTGATGGGATTAATATCACTGGGTAGAGCAGAGTACAGGAGAAGCTTCTACCAGGGAGAGAAGCTTCTCCAATGCAGTTCAGTCACATCTGCAATTGCAGGGTGGGTTCCTCCTCAGCCTCAGGTTCTGACATTTCACTTTACTCCTACAGCAGAGGAGGAGTATTCCCCATCACAGAGCAAAGACTGGGACCCAACTGTGCTGGAAATGGTATCAGTGTGTGTGGTGCTATGCAGGAATATGGACTATGAGGAGAGAAACTCACCTTATACACCAAGCAGGATCTGACCCCGGGTCTCCACTGGTAAAATGCCAACACACGAACTCCCATCCCCTGCCTAAACAGTTGTTTTGTTTGCCTTTCACCTTCTTGACACACAAGATCTTCCAACCCCCACCACATTGTATAAGTCCAGGTCTCCCCTTGGAAGGCAATTTCTCAAACTGCATCCCCGTTTGCTTCCAAATTAAAGTTAAAATCATAGAATATCAGGATTGGAATGGACCTCAGGAGGTCATCTAGTCCAACCCCCTGCTCAAAGCAGGACCAACCCCCAGATTTTGCCCCAGATGCCTAACTGGCCCCCTCAAGGATTGAACTTACAACCCTGGGTTTAGCAGGCAAATGCTCAAACCACTGAGCTATCCCTCCCCCTCATGCCAGCTAAACCAGTTTCTAAGTTAGGTCAGACAGTGTAGATGGGGCCTAGCCAAATGGGAACCACAGTTCAGTCTAGGGTTTTAAACAACATTCTAAAGCCATCTGGTCACAACGGCTGTCCCAGGACTGTGAACTGCCTTAGCTGGAGCCATGTTTAAGACCAACTCTTAAGTGTTTAATCCTAGACAAGGCCACAGTTTGTGCTGCACTCAGGTTTAATATATATCCCCCCACCCTCCCGAGATCAGGTTTAATATATTCGTCACTTCCGGATGGAAAACCACCTCCTTTCCATGTGATCGCTAGCGTAGAACATGTCTCACGACTAAGATGACACTTGCAATATAGACATGTGGAACTGTCATCTAGAACAGTTGGACATCACAAGAGTTGGACAGAAAAGACATTTCTACCATTTTTTAATATAAAAAAGGATGAAGTTACCATAAAAGTGCCCTTTTCACATACACACAAGAGAGATCATCATTAGCCAAGCGGGAGGGGAATTGGATCTTTGTGCATCAAAAAATACAATCAAAGCAATTCACATTTCTATCGCTCTGCCACGCGATGACAATAAATAGAAGCTGCAGAACCGTGGGTGAGATGCGGTTTGTTTTTTTTTTAAAGCAAACTTTAAAATTATAAAAAAGTTTTGGTTTTCTTTAACTTAAAGTCATGATTATAGTACAATGCACTGAAACAAAAGGGATGTATAAGGTGAAAATGGCACCATTCCCACGCAGTTTACGTCCCACTGGCTTCCTTAATGTTCATTTTCCAGAATCAAACATTTTTAATTTCTCCCCAGCACACAGAGAATTTTCTCTGATACTGAAGAACCCAGCTACAAAGGCCTGTTGGAGAATCAGGGGCTCAGTACGTGCTTGCATAGATGGTACCAAACGATGCTTCAGCCATCTTACCAAACTCATTCAAAACAAACTCGATTCTTCTTTGAACAGTGAGTAAACCTCTCACTAGAGTAGTTCACCCGCCATCTAAAACATGCAAAGACTAGGATCATACTTGCCTTCAAAGAAAAGGTAACCTTGGTTCTCATTTCTCTTTGGTTCAGGAACACAGAACAACCATTCACAAAGATTCTCAAGCGCAGGGAGCAGATTGACATACCACAAGGGGAATCCTTAGAGGGCTTCTTTTCCACTATAGCCTATGGGGATGTGGGTAGCCCGGTGGAAAAAAGGCCCAGATCCCCTCTTCTGTCTGGTCTGCAGAGCTTTGGAACCAGACAGAAAGGCTAGGTAGTGGCTGCAAATCTGCTAGGTCTGGCAGACACTCAGAAAAAAGGACTGGGTAGTGGCGGTGGGACATTGCTAACCCAGAGGAGGGAGATTGCATACTGAAGACCACTTTGTGGACCCTGTTTATACCTTGGAAGAGCAGGAGGCATTAGACACTTCATTTCTCCTTTGGGAATGGGCGACTTGCACTACTGGGAAACAAAAGCCCCCCTCCAATACCACATAAGAGATGGGACCTGCAACACCTCTGCCACAGGCAGAATGCATGGTACATCGTCGGTACTTCACTAATGGTGTCAGAGCCGACACTGCCAGACACGTGCTCTCATACCTGTTGAAAGCTGAAGCTGGAGAACCGAGATGACTCGGTTATTTGCGGTAGCTCAAGGCAGCTGGCATGGATAGATAAGAACATAAAAGATTTGTCAAATCAGATCAGATCAATAGCCAATCAAGCCCAGCATCCCACCTCCTGCTGCGGCCATTAAAATTTAGACATAAAATGTTTTGATCAGGGTGAATCATCACCAAAAACAGAGCCCTTGGTCACCCATCTAGTCCCATCATTTTAGCAGTTAATATTCAACCAACCTTCAATAGCTCAAGAAACCCTAATCAAATCATGTGTACAAAAAGGAGTCGTCAAAAGGCCTGGCTTAAGTCTTCTGTCTTGCCGCATGGACGTACACCCAGGTGAGCTTGTGTTGGCAAGGACTGAGAATGTCAAAGGAAAGGTGGCATTTACTATCATCTCCAAGAGTTGTTACAACTGGACACAGTTATCACATTAACAAATCTCCCAACATCTTTGAAGCAAACCCCTTCCCATCAGCTGCTCTGAGACTTGGAGCAAAATATGCATTAGCTTGGCTGAATTCATAATCTTGATGCTTGTCAGCTCTGATGCTAACCAACCATGACAGGTTTTAGATTAATCCAATAAAGAAAAATCAAAGAGCCAGATTCTCAAATATTGGTTATCAGATAACAGTGAAAAAGCCCCCGCTGTCTTATACAAGTGGCCTCACATAAATACTTCCATATGCTTTTCTGCATTGTAACAGTCCTCCTGTTATCGAACACATCCGACTGCCAAAGATGAAGCAAAAAGCATTTTGTAAAACAGAAGGCAAGTACGTCCCACATTTGCATGCCACTTGGATTAAGAAGTGGACTATGCCAGCAGGAAATCATGAGGTCATGCGAGCCGTGCTTTAGAACTCCCCAACCCAGCTGTCTGGGCATTGCTTTGGGGAGGTACCATAATTGTAAGAAGTGCGCTAAAAGCCTAGAGAAAACGCTCAGCAAGATCTGTAACACTGTTATGCCAGAAGAGCCTAGGCAAAAAATTGGAGTGGCCCGAATGTCTCCAACCCATCGGAAGCTTAGAGTTGATTTAGCAACTTCATCCCTCCCAGGTTGTCACAGACACACTCCATCCATTGGATAACTGATTAGAATATTAAATTTGTAAACACTATTAGTTTTCTATTAATAACCGATCAGCAAGAGACCTAACTCTGCACTCTTCCATGCTAGCTAATGGGCCAACAGCCTCCTAATCACCATATTTGGGTATATATGGGCATATACACTCTTCTACCAGCTCCTCGGCGTGCAGCAGTTCAAAAGTATGCTCAGAGCCAGATTCTCAGCTGGTGTAAGTGCGCCCTGCTCTGCGGACTTCAATGCTTTGATCAATGGCTCTTCTATATGTATTTGAATAGAATGGTGACCAGACAGGCTACCTACCCGTCAGGCCTGACAAGTTCAGGGCTGTGCATTTCCCTTGCAGCAGCTGGTGCTATCCTAGACACCAGGCCAGAGGGACAGCACTCCTTCCACAGCTTTGGGGGCTAGGGAGACCCTCAACTGTAGAAGGCCAAGAAACAAACGAACTCAAGTCTTGGTGAGAAGAGGAAGAGCTGAGTTTCAAGGACTTCGCTTTACAGATGTACTATTGTGATTTCATTCTGCTGTGGATTTGGGATTTTAAAACCAGGCTGGTTCCCCTTCCTTGCCCCTTGTAACAGTGACCTGAAAAAGGAAGCAGTATTATCTAGTGGCTAGGGCACTGCACTGGGAGTCAGGATACCTGGGGTCTGTTCCTGGCTCTGACATGGACTGGCTGTGTGACCTTGCGGACTCTGTGCCTCAGTTAACCCTCTCATCATTTAGATAGGCCCTGCCTCAGAGAGTTTCTCTTTTGCCAGACACCTGTCCAGCACTCAGCACAGGGGGCCCTGATCCAGGCTGTTAACTGTAATACAAACACATTGTAAAGAGAGGATGCTGCTCACTTTGTGGGGAATAAGGTTATAAGATATTCAAACTGCTGGGTGCACTCTGCATAACCTGTGTCCAAAGAGGTGGGAATGCAGGCAGCCAGAGACCCCCTAGCAACATTTCCCGCCCCATCCTCCAAAGTGTTCTCTTTGCTACAGCCTGTTGGTTCAGCTAGCCAGGAAGTGAACTTGAATATGAGTCTTTAACTGTCCCTAAATCACAGCTGTAGTGGATGAGGATTCCTGCAACCCTATGGCATTAAAGACATTATTAAAGATGTGTTTGGAGTACTTACTATCCAGATCTCTCCTGGTCTAGCTAGCCCTCAGAACTGCTCTGAACGCAGTTAGGAATCTGTTCTCTGCAAACAGGCATAAGATTGACTCAGAAAATGCACAAAGCTTCCCTAATTAGCGAACAGGCTGCTGGAGTAACCATTAGCCCACCAGCTGTTTATGGGCATGAAACAGGGTTGGTCAGGCAATTCCCAGTCCACTAGAACCATGCCAATCTCCCTGCCAAGTAAACTCATGGAATGACCATTATGGGAAGCATTCAAGGCAAGGCTAATGGTAAAGTTCATCCTTACGCAAAGAAAAAGAGTCACAAGGGTAAATGCAGTTTTGAAAGAGTTCTCCTTCTCCACTCCCCTTGGGTAACTTTTGATGGGCCTGCAGGATATTTACATACTCAGTGATGCAAATACATTCTCGCTGAGGGGAAAAAATTAGGATGATGGATTAATATAGAGGCAGGAGATAAACGATCCTCCCCCCTAGGAGAGCAACCCCATGATGATCACCATGGTTGCTCTACGGAAGTGGGCACCAAATGACTCGACAGCTGCTGAGCCTTGCTATGTCAACGCAGCGCCCCTGCTAAGACAGACACAGAAACTCCAGTATTTATAGCAGGGGCGGCTCTAGGTATTTTGCACGGCTCTAGGCAGGCTGCCTTCGGTGGCTTGCATGTGGGAGGTGCCCGGTCCCGCGGATTCGGCGGCACCCCTGCGGGAGGTCCACTGAAGCCGCAGGACCAGCGGACCCTCTGCAGGCATGCCACTGAAGGCAACCTGCCTGCCGCCCTCGTGGTGACTGGCAGAGCGCCCCTGGTGGCTTGCCGCCCCAGGCATGTGCTTGGTGTGTTGGTGCCTGGAGCCGCCCTTGTAACAGACAGGGTCCATGATCCCCTAAAGAAATGTGCACACTCAGACCCCTGCTAGTGAGGCTTGGCTGAGTGTGGAAAACACAAGTTGGGAAGATGAATGGGACAGAATGAAATTGCTGATTCCTTCCTTGCCACATACTTTACTTTCAAATTCAAATAAATCGAAAATCCCTCCTCCCCCAGCCACACACACTCACTCCTTTCCCAAGATACACAGTTTAAAAGCCTTGCAGCTAGTGGCAAACAATTTTATTTTTCTACTATCTTTCAGTTCATGGCCCGAAAACCACCTTAGTCTTGATGTCAATGTTTAAAAAAAAGTCTTAGCAGCATGGAAATGCCAAACGAATGTTTATCCTCAAGCATGATCCATTGGTTGGTAAATGTATACAAACAGGAAATAGATATTGATCCCTAGACAAACCACTCACATTTAGAACCAGACATGCTCATATTATACATCTACAATATAAATGGTACCTGAAAACAGAGACGTCCACATCCACACCCAACGAAAAAAATCCAAGCAGCATTGAGGTTTTTTATATGAACAAAAAAAAAACAAAAAAACAACAACCCACGACGACGCGCAGAAATTCAGACTCAGGACCCTGTTTGAAGAGATGCAGAGCATGCTCAGCTCCCGCTGAGTGACCAAAACTAGGGTGCTTCAGGTCTCACAGGATCTGGCCCTTGCAGAGGAAGGTTCGAACATTAAAAAGCATACACGAAAAGGAATGGACTTAAATTTATCATTTTCCCATGTCCCTTTGTGTCAATCGAAGAGATTAGTGTTGGAATACAGCATCCTTCCCTTCCCAGCTGCTCGTCCCATCAGAAGCCTGTGCTGGCATTCTCACAGACTGTGACCAGGGCTTCACTAAAGGAGCATACAGGAGGAAGTAGGCTGAGAAGGAAGCCCTAGATTAGCGACAGACCATATTCATGCAGTGAAATACTGAAGAGCTAATAAATACATTTCACATCATTTTATAACATTATTCCCAAGTTCAAAGGGGTCTCTCCTAGGCCATGCTGTCCTTCCCTCATCCTGCTGCGTCTAGATATTGCACACCACACAGGCTGTCAGTGTCATGCGCTACTCTAACCCCTCTGTGATGGAAGTTAAGCAGAGTGCTGGCTTCATGCTTGGACTGACTAAAGCAGTCATAGACCTACTTGGATTTTGAAAAAGTTGTTGCTTCTTGATTTAGCACAAAAGAAAGTTTCAAAGAATTGTCCCCCTCAGATGTGAGAGAACTCTGACAACTTGTCCACAACCATACCTTGTGCTGGCCACTCACATTTACCTCAACCAAATCATCATGGGATGATCTGCTTCCAAAATAGGGGCAAAGTTTGCCACCTTGAAGCATTTAAAAAAAAAAATCATTGTAAAGCCGGATCTCGGTGCCTGAAGTAGCTACACGGGTAGCAATGTAGGACAAGACTCAGACATGGACCAAGCCATCCACTCTTCAGGTCTACAAAGGTTAACAGGCAACATAAAGGCATCTGACACGTCTCCAGGGCACAGGTGCAGACGCGGACACTCCAAAGCATCTCTTTGTCAGGTGGTACGTGCCACTGCAGCTGCAGTAAGAACACATGGATCCATGTGTCCTTCCATTTGCAATCGTTACAGAAGAGGAGTGACAGGGATATTAAAAAGGCAAAGAACCAAGGAAGAAGGGGAAGAGAACGCTTTATCTTCTGCCAGTATAGGGGTACATGATAGGAAAACAACAATGGGGAACATCTGGGCACGGACTCCTGGGGAAAGACCGGACTGACAGCTTGGTCACTAATAGTCTTTCACATTCATCTCTCCTTTAAGTGAAGGATGTGCACAATTTCACACTTTCGCAACGGTCATTGTTTGGCTGTAAAAAAATGGCTGCATGGCTAGGTTAACAGAGCATCAACCAAGCGTGCTGTAAAGATCTTTCCAGTGTAGCTAAACAGAAAAACCTAGACACTGATTTAACAAAACCTTCGGCTGTGCTGAAAGTTTGTGCATGTTGCGATTTTCCCGGGGCCCAAGTTATGCACAAACCCTTATTGTCTTTACCTATGCATTATTTCTCTGTTAAGGACTAGTCTGTATTTGAGCTTTCTTAAGTGAATGACAGCTGTCAAACAGACCAACAATAGATGTAAGAGCTCAGAACACAACACGCCAAGTGCCTATTTCAAAACCCACAAAACATTTTTGTGAAACCAAAAACATCTGAATGCACAACAGGAACTTTCCAAAACAAAGCACATGTGAGGTGCTACATATTCATCTCTGCGCAAAAGATCAAAAGAACAGATCTTGACCATACTGCAATCGAGCTGTTTCTAATTGTATTTTGGAAACCAATGCCCTAAGTTTTGTGAAAGGATAAAGATTTAAAACAGATTTAATTTAAAAAAAAAGGATCTGTATAATTAACATTTTGGCAATTTTCCTATTTAAATATAAGTTTGCTGCTACTATCATTTATATTCAATTTTTTTCTCAGCAGTCTTTTAGTACTGTTAGATGTTTTAATCTATTTTTTTGGAGAATGTGAAAGGGGAAAACATTTGTCATCCTCTCTTAATGGTTACATCCAATTTTCCTGATCCAGCAGAATAAAGTAAATTACATTCAAAAGACATAAAATGAAACACACTGGTCATAGGGATAGATCCTCCGAAATTAAGGAAGCTACACATCTCCAAGGATTACCCCACTCATGGGCTTCTAAGGACCAATACTGGTGAGAAAGCCCCTCCTGTTTTGTAAGAGTGGGTAAAATCCAACATGCCTGCTAACGAAACAGAATGAACAGGACTGTTTGCAATATTCAAGCTCCTGCAGTGAACAATAAACTGAATCATGGCATTAGGGTCTTTTGCCCTGAACATACTGCATACATACTCTCCCCCACTGATCTGGCCAATATTAGTTTATACAGGGTCAAACCAACATATAGACTCCACCACTGCTTCCCAACAGCATAACCAGAAGTAGACCACGTCTGGATCAATGCAGTACCTGAAGCAAAGGCTAGGAGAAGGAAGCATCTACCTAGCCTTAGATCCACATAATGACCAAAGTGTGGGGGAAGGGAAGGGAGTAGGTTACACACGCATGATCTGAACGGTGAATTATTCATCTGTTGTGGAGCCTCAGCCCAAAAAATCGCAGGGCGACTTTCTTTTGAACCGTTTGTGTTCGCGAATGACACTTGAGCACCTAGAATGTACCTCTTGATATATCACATCAAAAAACCCTCGCTAAACCTCTCCAGGGATTGTTGCTTGAAGATGGTCACCAATGCTTCCTTCTCAGATGGTAAGGAGCGGTATGCACCCCACACCAACCCCTCCCTCGTGACACACCATAGGGGCCATGAATGTCCAGCGGTTGGTTTCTGGGTCGTACATCTCCACAGAGCTCAGGTTGGACTGTCCGTCATAGCCACCCACACAATACAGGCGGCCACAGTTGGCTACCAGGGAGACGCGGCTCCGTCGGGTGTTCATCGGGACAATTAGGTACCACTGATCCGCCATGGAGCTGTACACCTCGGCGATGCTGAGGAAGCCAGACCCATCGTAGCCGCCACAGACGAACATCTTGCTGCCCAGGGAGGCGGCTCCATGCCGACAACGCTTGTTCAGCATGCTTGCAACAGGGTGCCACGTGGCTGTGTGAGGGTTGTAGTACTCCACCTGCAGTTAAGAGAGTGTCGACACATTAAGTGAGTTCTGGCATTAGTATCCCTGCATTGTGCATTGCACACGGACAAGAAACGATACCTGCCCTTGAGTCCAGGTAAGTATATGTCACTAAGATAATTACAGGCAGACTAGGAAATTTTTATCATGACTTCATAGATTTAGAGTTTAAGACAGAAAGGGACCATCAATTCATCTAGTCTGGCCCTCTGTTTAACACAGGCCACTAAATTATACCCAGTTATACCTGTATAAAGGTATACAATAACTTGCACTTGGCTAACGCATCTTCCAGAAAGGCAGCCAGTCTTTGTTTGGAGATGTGGTGGTTGTGATTCCACCACCTCCATCAGTAGGTGGTGCCAATGGTTAATCACCCTCAGTTTTAAAATAGCATGTCGAATTTCTAAATTTGAACTTGTCTGGTTTCAGCTTTCAGCCATTCTTGCTAACCTTCCGTATGGCTTATAGAGGCATAGAAACGTAGGGCTGGAACAGGAAATCGAATCCAACCTTGACATGCTAGAGGCAGGACTGAGTAAATCTAGACCATCCCTGACAGGTGTTTGCCTAACCTCTTTCTTAAAAAAGATAGGGATGGGACTCTATTCCAGTGCCTAAGTATCCTTACAGCTGGAAAGGTTTCCTAATATGTAACCTAAATCTTGCTTGCTGCAGATTAAATCCATTACTTCTTGTTCTCCATGTCCGCCAAAGGCAGGATAATTGATTACCATCCTCTTTATAATGGCCCTTAATCTGAGGACTTATGAGAACACCCCTCCCAGACACACACACCGTCTCCTTTTCACAAGAAGAAACATGCCCAGTGTTATTCAATCTTTCCTCATAACCTTACGTCAGGTTTTTTAAACCTTTTATCAGTATTGTTGCTCTCCTCTGGACTTTCTCATTTGTCCACATCTTTCTTAAAGTGTGGTGCCTAAAACTGGACAATACTCCAGCTGAAGCCTCACCAGCACTGATTAGACTGGGAAAATCACTTCTGGTGTCTTACATATGACACTCCTATTAATGCCATCCAGAATGATATTTGCCTTTTTTTGCAACTCGGTCACATTGTTGGTTCCTATTCATTTTGTAATCCCCTATAGCCCCCAGCGCCTTTTCTGCAGTACAACTGCCTAGCCAGTTAGTCCCCATTTTGTAATTGTGCCTTTGATTTTTCCTTCTTAAGTATATTACTTTGCACTTGTCTTTACTGAACTACATTGTGTTGTTTTCAGATAATTCACCGTTTATTAAGTTGATTTTGAATTCTAATCTTGTCCTCCAAAGTGCTTGCACCCCCTCCCAGCTTGGCGCCATCAGCAAATTTTATAAGCATGCTTCCTATTCCATTATTCAAGTCATAAAAAAAATATGGAATAGTACCAGACCCAGGACAGACCCCTGCTGTCTAGCTATGTCCTCCCAGACTGACAGTGAACATTCATAATTACTCTTTGAGTATGGTTTTTCAATCAGTTGTGCACTCCCACCTTGTAATAATTTTATCCAGACTTGTACAAGGAAAACTTGGATCTCAAAATGGTTTTTCAACAAGAAAATACGGTCGTCAGAATGTATCTGTGGTAGATCTGGAGCGTGGCAAAGCTGTGGTCCAGGCAGGCCGATATGTTAGCCCAGATTCAGCTTTTGGGTGTCCCAGGCTGACAGACAATAGGATTTTTTCCTAGTCTGCTAGGGAAGGCAGTAATAGTCAATATTACAGCCCAGTCTGAAGGCTGGACCTCCAGTTGACAAGCTAATGTTCCAAGAGCACTTAATGGGTGGCAAGACTGATTCAGATACAACAAACCGCACTTCTGTGCCCAGTAGGACAGAAGAGAACCCTCATAACAGACTTTTCTGAATAAAAAAATATAAGGAAATCTATAAATTAGGACTGAGACTGGAATCACAGTAGGAACAGCAGCTCTGTCCTGCACAGTCAACTCCCGCTGCCTTCTGAGTTTGTTTAAAGGGTCACAATAGTTTCTGAAACGACATCCCACAAACAGGCAAAGAAAGCAGATAGAATGAACATGGCCACCTGGGAGTTTTAATGGAGCTAGAAACATGAAGGACCAAAGACACGAGGCTAAAATGATTTACTAAACGAAGAGGGAGGAACTGGTGAGAACCGAGTCGACTGCTGGAGCAGTCTCACTTCTTGGCTCAGACCACAAAAGAGCAGGAGTTGCACTGTCTCAGGCTAGCCCCTAGTGGGTATTTGGGTGGCTCAGTTAGCAGTCCCTGCTCAGGAACCATCCAGGAATAGATCAACAGGTGCCGTTAAAGACAAGGACTAACGAGCTGTATGCTTAGATTAGGGAGCTGTGTAAGCTTTCCCACCTGCCCTTTTACCGATCTCTGGTCAGTGCTCTTAGTCCAACTTCATCAGCACAAAGTTACAAGAAATCAACGTGGTACAGAACGGGCTCTAAAATTCAAACTTACGCTGCTGAAAATTTGTAAACCGTCGTGTCCTCCAGACACATAGATCCTGCCTTCGAACACGGTGACTCCAGCCGCGCTGCGATTCGAACTCATGGGAGTCGCTACCGTCCACCTTGCCAAAAGAAGCAAACAGCAGAAGTGCAAGAGTCTCTTCCTTCCATAGGCAGAGCTCATGTAGCTTCACATAAAACACATTCAGTGAGCTGCTCCATGGATTATACAAATGTTTCAGCAGACCCAGAAGCCTTTCAGATACTGAGTTTCTAGTATTTTTCACTCAACTATCCATAAGTTCTGGACAAAGCCCTTCATTCTCAGATTTTATTTTGTTTAAATAAACAAAAAAATTCTCTAGAATTTATCAGTGTTTATTACAAAGATTCATAATTGGGTGAATATCAGCACAATAAATTAACTTCACCGATTTCTGGGTAAACACTGGAGATAATATTGGGGAACAGAAGGATGGAAAAAAGCAACAATAGGGAAAAGTAAGAGTATTGAAAGTAAAAATAACGTAATGCTGTGGTTTATTTCATGAACTGGATGTTAACAGGACGTACACATGTGTCTTCGACTATGTCACCGTACTTTAACAATCTTGTATTTACACTTCATCTATTTGGATATTAACAAACAGATCTCTCTCATGTAACGTACTGAATTTTCTTAAGACAAATCAGTATTTCCATGTACCTGAATGTGGGGAGGGCGGGTGAGAGGGGGGGAAATCAGTAAAAACTGAAAACGAAGGGCCTTAGCTCTGTATCAAAACTTTACTCCATTCACTTCTCTCGAGCGAGGGCGCATGGTTTGAAGCCAAATATAGTGCTATACAGGAAATCAAAGGTTTTCCAGCATATCGTAGCTCATTGGTTTTTAAAAACAGCACTCTCAGCTATTATTTCTATGCTTCAGGATGTGGGCAGAGCCCAGTGCGAGAAGCAGTAGTACATTTAGAAGCTTACTTGTCTGTTTCTGGTGAGTACGTTTCCACAGAGTTGAGGGATGAGTTTCCATCATACCCACCGCATACATAGATCTGCCCATCCAGCACTACTGTTCCCATTGCACTGCAATGAAGTGCACAACACCAGGTTAGATTGCTTTGGGCAAACGATACATGTTGAATTACAAAACACATTTTTTCAACGTTATCTTGGCTAACACCTGGCGGATAAAACAGCTTAATGTGGAAATGGGAGTTTGACAATCAGGTCGATAGATACAGTACTGAACTACATATTTATATAGCCTGCATGACCATAGCATCTGGCTAACACTGAGATGTTCATGAATAAAGTCTACTGCAGACAATCAGAAAACTGCTTGAGAGATGTAGAGAAATTGTTAATAACATTCTGCAAATGCGCCTCGATCCTGCCCTGAAAGAACCAACTCTAGGGAGCGTAACGTTTAGTCTTTGCTCCTTTTTAACTCTATCAACAGTGGCCACCCATGGAGCTGACTGGTGGCGGAGTTCAGCAAGCTAGGTAGTAGTCTGAGATGGTCAACTCAACCAGGCACACTTTGGTCACTATTGACCTAATATGGAATCAATGAACTGACCTAGGAGGGAAAGGCTCAGTATCCTATCACCGGTGTGCTAAACCATCTGTCTGGCCCCAAAACTGGTTTCACAGTAACAGACCTTTCTACATTAAGTCCCCACAAAACGTCCCCTTTTGTTCCCCTCCCCCTTCCAACTCCCACCCCAAGAAGAGGTTTGGCCCTGAAAAGGGAGACATGCCATAGACTCTGTAGCGGGGTGAGCACTCACTCTGACCTTGGAGGGGTTGGAAAAACCCTGCAGTAGCTGGGGCTGAGTAAGGTAAAACCCTGGCTGATTGGGGGAAGTGGATGCAGCTGGGGCCATGCCCCAAACTGAGCCACAGGGCTTTATAAGGCGGCCAGGGAAGCCAGAAACAGCAGTCTCCCTCTGCCTGTAGAGGGAGAAGGGCCTAGCTGCAGGGAGCTAGATACAGGGTACCTGAGTGGAACAGGGCTGGGGAAAGGCAGAGGAGCTGGGGAGCTCCAGCCTGGAAAGCCCCAGGCTGCAGCCTAGCATAAGGCCAAGAGGTACTGGGGGTTGCAGGGCGCAACCCAAGGGGGAGGCAAAGGCAGCAGGTCCAAACCACTTTGCCTATGATGAGTGGCTGATATTGCAGTCTGCCACAGTGAACGGGGGCTAGATGGAAACTGGGCAGTAGCCAAAACTGAGGTGAAGTGGGGATAGTGGGTTGGAGGTTCCTCAGGGAGGGGAGACCTAGGTTGGTGGGGTACTGCCAGGGGCACCACCCCAGGTAAAAGGGCACTGGGGTCCCGGGAAGGGACACGAGGGCCAAGAGGACAGGCAGATCACCGGCCTGAAGAGGGCGCTCTTTGCTGGAAAAAGAGCTAATTCCTGAAGACAACCAGCAGGAGACGCCGCAGGGGTGAGTCCGCATGTCTACAGACTCCATGAAGTCCACCAGGGACGTTACTCTTACTGTTGATTTTGTGTGGAAGATGGTGATGGGCTTCAGTACAAAACCCTTATATAGACAGCAGTACCAATGTCAACTCCATTAAGCTGATCAGCTCTCCACTGTGTTTGACAGGTTAAACATTTGGCTCACAATGCACATTAAGGAATGGGATAATGGCATTCCACCTTCAGTTTAAACCTGCAGCTTCACATTCATGTTCTCCTCTTAAAGCCCCCCACCCCCTTTTCCTCTCAGCACTCATCATGCAATGAGAAAACCATTATGGACTGCAAAAGCCAAGCTCTTGGATACAATCCTTCAGGTGCACTCTGCTCTGTGTAAAACACCCTCTTATGGACACCCACTCTGCTTGGATTCAAAGGACTAAGTTTTAGTGAGGATGAAACGACAACACTCTCATCATGCAAGCTTCAGTGAAGTGCGAGCAGAACAGGATCCTCGTGGCAGGGTTGCAGCCCAGAATGTTGTTTAGGGGATTAGCAAACTCAGCTGCTTTGTTCCTAGTGCAAAGAGCAGAATAAGTCAGCTACGGAAGAAAAGCAGTCATCTTACTGTGGGAAAAACTCCATACAAGGAACTTCATAGCTATGCAAAAACAGAGTTTTCCTACTAGAGATTATGATATGCGTGGAAATGGTTTCAGGTCTTTACACTCAAGATCACCCCTGGAGCCAGACCTAAAGCCTTGGCCAGCTACCAGTCTGAACAGGGCTTACTTGGCACAACCTGCTTAACTCCCGGATTGCACACTACAGACTTTAAATTGTATTTGCTTGAACAGAGCAGCTAACCACCCTGAACGAGTGCAATCGCAGCAGAATCGCACTGATGCCACCAAGCATCTGGGTTGTACACAGAATTTCAAGTAATAAGATACATGCAGTACGCTCTTCCCAAGCAATTAGCATTTGAAACCACATTAAAATAAGGCGCACAAATGACTATGGGGAAAACGTGCTGCAAAGCTAGCAGAAGCGGGCAGTTTAAGAACTCAGTGACCAAGGAGCAGGAAAAAGAAACCAGAGTAAAAACACTGAAAGCCACAAACACATTTAAATTTGGAAGGAGATAAATGAGCCACAGGCTGCTGCAGAAGGAGAGAAAGTGCTGCCAGGAGAGTTAATAGGTGGGTTTTCAATATTGTTGGCCACATAACGCTGTGTGCCTTTCCAAGTGCCACCACAACATAATTCCTAGGTTGGTGTGAACTGCATCAACTTCCCCTTGCTCAGCATATAAACCACCAGCTCTTCCGCTCAGCCATAAGATCACTCCAGACTCATTTTGCAAAGCCTGGACTGCAAGCCCTGCATTGTGTGAACTGGCAACGCTTTCCAGTGGAGGAGTCTATACGCTCAGTGATGCATGAATGCACCACAGAGACAGAAGACCCATGTGTCCATCACCTTGCCTGTCAGTGGATGAGTGTTCCCTACAACACATTTTCCACTGCTTTATAGAGTCTAGTTTTAAAAAGGTCCCAAGCAACATGGCTTCTACTACTTCCTTTGGGAATCTATTCCACATCCTTACAGATCTACCAGCGATTCTTTCTGATATTCAGCCTGTCATCTCTGTCTCAATTTCATCTTATTTTTCTTTGTGCCACCACAAATTCTCCCTCCAGCACTTACACCAACACAGCCCTTGGTCACTGTGTAGCCACACCATAGATATGTAGCTTTTCATATCTTTCCTCATACATCAGTCCCTCTAGACTCGCCCTGATGTTCTCTGAACTCCCTCCGGTGAATCATTTTGGTAAAGAGGAGGCCAGAACGGAATGTAACATTTCAAGCGCACTTGCACCAGAGCTATGCAAAGTGCAACCATTCCCTTCCTGTTCCATTCCTTTGTGCATGCAGCCCAAAATGTGTATTGACCTTTCTCCTATTGTACTGCACTGCAAACTCTGATCTCCCAGGTCACCTCAGCCATTTTCAGCACTTCCTAGATTTTTTCCCTGCCATTGTGAACATTTCATCTCTTCCCCGCTCAAATTCTCTGTACAGAATGGAGTGTATGTCTCACGTACCTTCGTTTGCTGTTCATGCTTCCCACTTTGGACCAAGAATCCATCTCTGGGTTGTAAACTTCTACCGTACTCAGTCTTAATTGGCCATCATATCCACCAATGGCATACAAGAGTCCATTCACCACAGCCACACCCACTCGGCTACGTGCTGTCGTCATCGGCTGGCACTTCTCCCAGCGATTTGCAATGGGGTCAAAGACTTCCACCACGTTCAGTGAATCACCTGCATAAAAATTTGCTACTCAAATTTAAAAAAGTGACAGGTTTTGGGTTTCTTTTTTTTTTTTTTTGCTGGCATCTCTGCTGAACAGGGGGCAGAAGCAGAAAGTGATGGACTTTTCCCATCTGTTCATGCATGCATGGAAGGATAATGGCAATACAGGGTTTGCGCTCTGAGCATTAAGGGCAAAACCTGGACTCAGTGCCTGGAGTATCTGTAGGGATGGCCTGTGCAGGCAGCAGTGGAGAAGAGATCCTGCCCCCCAGGCTATGGAATGGTAGTGGAGCCTGTAAACAGTCCGTATTCGAGTCTCTGGGTTGGTGCAACCTCCTCAGCCCCTGCATCTCCACATTCCTACATAAACGTCAGCAGGTGCAAGAAGACCCCATCAGCACATTGGCCCATCCCCACCCAACCCCGATGGGGAACTGCTCAACATTGGAGGGAGTTCCTGTAAAACTGGGCTCCACAATCCTTGCAGACTCCTGACATCCTGCTCCTGCCCAGTCCCTGCAATCAAACCACAGGCAGGACGCTCAGAGCGGGTAGCCGGGTTTGAGACTTAACAATTAACATAGCAGGGGCCAGTCAACTCCCTGGAATCACAGCAACAACATTCCCGCATGGCTGACTTCATTCTTCTAGGGTAGGGAATCCAGGTCTCAGGAAGCAGCCCTGTAGTAAGTGCGTGTTCATTGGATAATAGGATAAATGCCATGCAGCAGCCCATTTTAAAAGCTATTATTAAGTTTCTTGGGTTTAAGCAGGTTGACCGTGGGCCTAAAGAACTATGGAAGAGACCAGTTTATCTGAAATCCTACTTGCTGAACCTGCGCTTTATCAAATCCCTTCCTTGTCCCACAAGGATCTCATGCTGGGGGAACAAGGCAGGGATTTGGATAACTGGGAGGCTCAGATAATAGAGCAGAGACCCCCGTTCAGGACTGTGAGGAAGACGAGTCCCCGGCCGCAGAGGAGGCCACCCTCCTGCTGAATGGCTCCTGTGGCAGTGCGGAGAACCCTCTGCAGCCGGGTAGTCATGGGAGAGAACGAGTGGGGTAGTAACAGCAGGGCTGCAGAGGGCTCCTTCCACTGCTGCTGGGCCGCTGACATCTGATCCCTGCAGGCACAAGGTTCAGGGATGGCTACGGTCCTGGAGGGGCAGAGTCCTGGTCAGGGGCGTTTGTGTCCCAAGGGATTGGGCGTCAATGGCTCTGTGGCAGCACAGCGAGCCCTCTGCATCCCCAGTGTCAGGGGAGCAAATGAGCAGGGCAGCGCAGACACCCCTGGCCAGGACTGCGGGGAAGAGGCTCCTGTCCTCTCCATCATCCAAACACCTGATTATTTGGATAAAACTTGTGTGCCCCCTGCTAATCAGATAATGGGGAGCACCGTCCTTGGAGTGACTCCCTGTGTACCTAAATCAAAGAGAAGCTGAACAACTAATACGTGCTCTTGTTCCCATGATGATGCTTTGCATGGCACGAGCCACGTTTTCATGGTCAAGGTACAACAGAAAGGTTCATAATGGAAATGGAAACAGCCTTTACTACACAGGCTTTGCTTCTCTGAAAGAGACCAAAGAGCACTGCAATTATTTTACCTGTTGTATGCTTGAATGCAATGCATGAATCCTGCCAATCAGGGGCAGCTCTAGGGATTTTGCCGCCCCAAGCACGGGAGGCAGACTGCCTTTGGCGGCTTGCCTGTGGAGGGTCCGCTGGACCTGCGGCTTCGGACCTCCCGCAGGTGCATCGAAGCCGCGGGCCCAGCGGACCCTCCACAGGCAAGCCACCGAAGGCAGCCTGCCTGCCACCCTCGCGGCGACCGGCAGAGCGCCCCTCGCGGCTTGCCGCCCCAAGCACGCACTTGGCATGCTGGAGCCTGGAGCTGCCCCTGCTGCCAATATGTTCTTCTAGTACTGCCTTCAGGGTTCTCCGCACTTCCACTGGACCCCATGATTTTAAAGAGACGCATGCAACAGGTTTGTGTTCAGCGCAATTTCACAAAAACTGGAAACACCCCTCAGCAATTCAGCCAGCATTCCTAGAGTGATAAAGATTCAACAACTGGCAACAGCCCCCTTCAGCATTTTATCGGCTGGATGACATGAGTGTCAACCCAGGGCTGCAGAAAAAGGGAAGTGCAGGAGAGACTGCTCACCATTGTATGGGTGAAGAATGAAGTTAACAGTCTGATGCCGTTACTCAATAGACACATCACTGTGTAGTTGTGGGAAGTGGATATGCAAGGTACCTGCTGAATTAAGACCTCCAACAGCATAAATCAATCCTGCGATCGACGTGCAGCACCGGGGACGCGTTTTGAATGCCGGGAGGTGCGGCCGGCGTTCTGGCATTAGGTGATAGTCTTTTGCTTCATCCACCAGGTCTCTGAAAATAAGACCAAACGTTAGAACGATAGTTTGGTGGGTCTTGGGACCACCGTCCAAACTGGCCCCTCTGCTGAAGCTGCCAATGATTACGTCAACTGATCTCTTCTCTACCCTACAGAGCAAATCCTTCTAGATGATGGTTTAGCCACGTCAGCAGGGCAGCATGAGAGAATCGCTCTTCTGCTACATGTTCCCATTTCATGGAGAGAGGATTTCAGTCTCTGGGACAGCCAATCCAACACACTATCAGCAGGGAGGCCCACACACACTGGACAACTCCTGAACAGCTCACCGGCATTTGTGGCAGCAGCGGACAAGGTCATCCTGTTGCACACGGTCAGTGAGGAACTGAGGTCGACAAAGGGGCAGTCGGATTTTGGACAGTAGCTCAGGTAAGCAGGGTTCCCTCTGATCTCGGTCGTACCGCACCCAGGCTAACGCAGCTTCGAATACCTGCCAGAAGAGAGAGGAGCCATTTCTTTGCTAGGTCTCTGCACCCGGGGGAGACATGAGATTTTGTTTTCTCTGTCCTGAAGCAGCTCACAAAAGGAGGGATGAGGATAAACTTGAACAGATGGACTGTAATAAAAGGAACGTCTCACCAAGGTGCACAGGTGATCAGGAAAACAAGTTACTCAAGGGATCTAGCCCAGGGTCAGCAACCTTTCAGAAGTGGCATGCCGAGTCTTCATTTATTCACTCTAATTTAAGGTTTTGCATGCCAGTAATAAATTTTAATGTTTTTAGAAGGTCTCTTTCCATAAGTCTATAATATATAACTAAACTATTGTTGCATGTAAAGTAAATAAGGTTTTTAAAATGTTTACGAAGCTTCATTTAAAATTAAATTAAAATGCAGAGCCCCCCCGGACCGTTGGCCAGGACCCAGGCAGTGTGAGTGCCACAGAAAATCAGCTCGAATGCCGCCTTCCACACACGCGCCATAGGTTGCTTACCCCGATCTAGAGCAAAGATAGTTACACTTTGCCATTCAGAGTACAGCATGTCTCAGCTAACATCCAGCTCAGCACATTATTCCTTCCCCATTCTTAGCATACACCTTTCAATCACAGAGGCTATCAATGCCATTCCTGAATCCACCAGAGGGGTCCATTATAACACAGGGCCCAGATTTGGAATCAATTCCCCACCCATGTGTCTGAAATAGCCCCAGCATGTTGACCTTCTGGGTGTGCAGCTGAGAACTTCCATTTCAGGGGGCACTGTTCCACTGGTCTAACCAGGCTACCGCCACTGCACTCAGAGATCCTGCTGGGCTGATCAGCAGCAGAAAAGAATTTAAACCAAGGTCTCCACAATACTGATGTGGAACAGCATTAATGCCTTTAAGGCCAACAGTTTACAGGGTTCGGCCCCTCTTCTCCCAAGAACTGAACTAATAGCACCAGAAAAAGTTTTGCTTTGTAAACATCTGATTATTGGCATTTGTGGTTACTGCTGCCACCTTGTGGTGCAATCTTGTCACTGAAACAGGCCACTAACCATCATGCATACTTGCTAAATATTGAGTTGTCATGGAGAAAATATGGATAGCCACACACATCAAACCGAAGTTTCCAAGCCTTTCATTTTACACTGGACAAAGCCAGAACCTCCCACTTCCGTTCTCTAGAGGGTTCTAGCATAAAGTATTTCTCCAACAGATCAGCTGGCAGTCATATCTTTAAATGCAACTTGCACCCCAGAAGACCCCAAAACATTGAACAGTAGAACCTCAGCGTTACGAACACCCTGGGGTTGGAGGTTGTTTGTAACTCTGAACAAAATGTTATGGTTGTTCTTTCATAGATTTATAGACTCTAGGACTGGAAGGGAACTCGAGAGGTCATTGAGTCCAGTCCCCTGCCCTCATGGCAGGACCAAATATGTCTAGACCATCCCTGATAGACTTTCAAAATAAAAAAAGATAAACTTTCAAAAGTTTACAACTGAACATTGGACTTAAATACAGCTTGAAACTTTACAATGCAAAAGAAAAATGATTCTTTAACCATCTTAATTTAAGTGAAACAAGCACAGAAACCATTTCCTTACATTATCAAATCTTTTTTTAAAAACTTTCCCTGTATTTTTAGTAGGTTATATTTAAAACAATACTGTACTGCATTTGCTTTTTTTTGTCTCTGTTGCTCTCTGACTGTGTACTTCTGGTTCCAAATGAGGCGTGTGGTTGACCAGTCAGTTCCTAACTCTGGTGTTCGTAACTCTGAGGTTCTACTGTAAACCCAACTGCATGCTGCTCTGCACTAAAATGCAACCAGCTCAGAGGTGGAGGGTGGCGGCCAGCCTGCTGCACAACAGTTAGAAGGGAAATGGTCACCAAGGGCATTGGGACAGAGTCCGCCCCTCACAAGGAGAGTCCTGGAATCATAACTGCTTCAGGCAGCAGGGAGGACTTCTCATTTTAAAATCCTATGAAAGATACAAAGCCTGCGCTAAAGTTTACCTGCCTCAAAAGAAGGCGGCTTGATTTGAGCATGCCTGAAATTTGAACAAGAGGTTCTAAGAAAATAAGACGTTTCAGACCTGATGCTTATACCCCTAACCAGGGCCCTCTTTTTCCAACCCGGACTTTCTAGAAGTCTGATTTCTCTCTTTAGGAATAAGCCCCCAGCACCACCAGAGGGGACGCAATGGCTTGAGAACTGGCAGTAGGATGCTGAGCCTTTCAGCTGCAGATCTCCAGTTCAGATCGGGATTGCTGCTGCTACGGGTCAAAGTGGCGACAGTTATTCAAAGTGGTGACGGTTATTTATAATGGCCTATGCGAAGTGACTTGGTGTGGTTCAGTCCAGTTCCTTGTACAAAGGCCTTCATATTATGTAAGCCACCAACCTGACCACCTCATTGGCCATTTCAGGAGGAAGAGTCATTACAAAATGCTGTAGAGAATCTCAATCCTCGAAGGAATCCCTCCAGAATAAGGCTGAAACACTGTTTATTATGTAGTTCTAGAGATTGCCTCCAGGACAGAGATCTTGGCACCTTTCACCAGAATTGAAGTCACTCATTAAAGCAAGAGGCACAATCACTAGAAGCAGCAAAGAATCCTGTGGCACCTTATAGACTAACAGATGTTTTGGAGCATGAGCTTTCGTGGGTGAATACTCACTTCATCAGATGCATCTGACGAAGTGGGTATTCACCCACGAAAGCTCATGCTCCAAAACGTCTGTTAGTCTATAAGGTGTCACAGGATTCTTTGCTGCTTTTACAGATCCAGACTAACATGGCTACCCCTCTGATACTTGACAATCACTAGAGTTCAGGATGTCAAGGTTTCTCTGCCATGAACATTTCAGCACAGTTCAGTGCCATGCTTGGCAAATAACAGATGCTCCCCAGAACAGTGTTCTGATAACTAAGCTGAGAGAAGCCCCAATTCTTACAAGTTATGTACAGAATGAAAGAGTCAGAGCACCACTATTCTAGCCAAGGGCATACACACACCATCCACAAGACCATCTTCTCAGCTTTGGTCATTGCATGGACCAGTTCAACTTCTCACCCAGATCTGCTGTGTGACTGCCCCAATGGTTTCAAATCCTCTGGTGGCAAAAGGTGCCTCTGCTATGCCATATACTGGCTGGTGCACATACCTGCTCCTCAGACTTGACGTTGAGCTCTTCCCTTGAAACCAGCTCCAGCACGTCTTCGAAGGGTAGACCAAGGAACTCTTCAGACATGGACACCTCCACAAAATGCTGGTGGATGAAGCTATTGGCAGATTCGTAGAGCACGGCACACATCATGGTTTCTGCAAACTGACGTACACCCAGGCAGTTCTTAGGATGAAGCCTTGGGGGGGATACAAATTAACATTATTTTAATAGGGGGTTAGCAATTTACACCTTTTTAATGCAGTCCAAAGAAGCAGTGAATATGAAACTGAACCAAGGGAAAACGTAACCTTGTGAAACTGATGGATGCGCCACATTAGAGAATTCACCCTTCCAACAGACACCAGTTCGCAGGTTAAACTGGCCAGTCTATGCACAGTCATGGAGACTGACACATGCCAAATTAAGAGGATGGAGAATCGCACCATATGGACAATAAGCCCCCTTGCTGACATTCTCTGAAGTAGCAAAGACTGAGTGGACCTAGAGACTGATGTACACTCTCCCCGGGCGGGTCTCCTAAAGTCAAGGCTGTGACATGTAGGAGTAGCAGTACAAGAGTCTACACAATGTCTATTCCATGCATAAGTCTGACTTCAGATTCCAGGAATGAAACCTGTTGGTTTGACAGCAAGGATAAGCGTGTTCTTCAGAAACTTACAAACCTTGTTTGTTTTCACCAGGGACCTTTGCTAATTATCGAAGTGAGATGTTGGTCACCTCTTCTTACTTGACTTTCCTGGCCAACAAAGCTTTATTGAGGATGTCTTTTAGCAATTAAAGGTCAGAATGGAGGAACAATCCCTGCAGAAATGAACTAGTGATCAGACCAGCTGAACAGGTGCTGCTGCATGCCATCATAAAGCAGCACAAAAACTGAAAATGTATTGTTCTAAACAACAGTGCGGTGCAAGGAGCTTTCGCACAGATGTTTCCTAAAAACTTGCAAAAATGCTGAAAATCAAGTCCACGCTATGGGAGATTTGGAAACTCCCATCTAAGGGAGAAATTCTGCCACCAGATCTGTGCATCTCTGTTCAACAAGAGATGACCATTCTGGTTGTTTCACAGTATTTATGGGTCATGTAGCTATGAGACATGTCAGAATACTATTGTTTGTTTCTCTTCTTCTAACCGAAATGAAAATAGTTTGTGGAAACATTTGGTACCACTCTTGCCTCACCATTAAACTAGGCCTACAATGCCCAGAATCAGATTCTGACAGAGATGCCTCAGCTTTGCCTAACTGGGGACCACAAAGTCACCAGTACCACAGCAGGGCAAACTCAGTAGTTTGAGCCAAGACCATTCACTACAGCAGCAGCAAACAGAATGCTCTGTCAGGATGGAGCCATGTATGCTTGGCGTTTCCAGAGACCACACCTCCACATTTAAGAGCTTACTGGCTGTGTGTTACCATTCAAAGACTCCATAAACTGCCAGTAGCCCAAAGGTCAAAGTTTCGGCACCTTCCTTTTACGCTCTTTCTCCTCCTTTCAGTCCTGACGCCTAAACGGAAATAAACCCTAGGCGCAAGTTTCTGCAGTCTTTAGAAGGGGTCAAGGGGAGATCCACCACAAGGAAGTTGCCTTTTTGGATTTGATCCTTTGAAGAGGGAATCTTCATGGTTGCTTTCAAACTTTAGATAACCAGTTCTGAGCATCCAAGCAACGACCACAGAGAGGATGGGACAGAACCCCTAAGGTCTGGCAATGCCAAGCTCTTACAGGGTATAAAGATCCAAACATTTAAAACAACACTGTGGTACGTATAATAATGGAGTGAACCAAGAGTACTTTACAACACAAAGAGTTAGATATTGCGAGTGGAGGGAAAGAGCAGCCATTGCCTGCCAAGTAAAGGTTTACACAACCTTGGACTTTACATCCTCGCAAGCTGTGAGGTCACCAACACCCAGAAAATCCCCAGGAACACATAGTAAAATCAAAGTAGAAAACCCCCCAGTCATCATATCCTTCCTGTAAAAACTGGAACTAGACATGCATGTTCTGGCTATTCCTGAGGCACGTGATCAGAGCCCACTGAATTTCAAATGTATCTCGTTATACATAAAAACCTTAACTACACCTCTTAAATTCATATTTAGGAGCTCAGTAAGAGTGGCCCGCCATTCAAACGTGCTCAGCATAAGCAGCTCTCATTAACTTTAGGTGGAGCTGCGGCAGCTCAGAACCTTTGGGAAAAAAAAAAAATCAGGCTACTTTTATTTAAGTGCCTAAAAATGGATTTGAGTCTCTAAGCTTGGCCCCAGCACTTCACCAGTGCAATCCAGTTCTCTCCGTTTGGTACCGAGCCCAGTGTGCAAAAATTTATTTTTTTTGCCAGGAAAAACCAAGTATGTAATATATGACTAACTATTTGACCTAAGTATCTATGTTTTACACATAATAGAGAACCCCTGGGTTCACACGGAAATATCTGAAACAGGGCCAAAGTACATTTCTTCTCTGAATCATGCATTTTAGGATAAGTCCATGTAGAATGAAAAAAACTGGTCAAGATGTTGCATTTATTATGTATGTTTGGTGCAATATCCTGGAATGAATGGAGGAGCTGTGGAAGAACATGGCATAGTAAAACACAAAAACTAAGTTTACCTAACACTACCAATGCTGAACGTATGGCGTATTTCCAGACACACTGAGTGCAGTAAAACATGTCAGTTTAGCATTTCCATTTTTCTGTCTGAGTGATCGGGATGTGTTACCTTTGTTCCAGAGAGTAACTCGTGCCCATCTAAGGTCGCATAGCCTGCCCCACCACCCACAGCTGGACAACCAGTTCTACTGAGACATTGAACGAAGATACAGAGACCTCCACCCTTCTCCTAAAGGACCAAAGGATATTTAACTTTTTCCTGAACCCACCACAAGCAACTGGAAGGAAGGACCACAGTTTAGCATCTTGTCCTCTAACAGCACAATCCCACCACCCTGTTCCACAGCAATACCAGAACCCATGACCCCATGTTCCAAGGGACCAGTCAAAGGCACAGGGTACCCTTACCTCTCTCTGAGAAAGGTACAGCAGGCGTCTTTGATATTTTGCAGCTGAAGGAAACTTGCCCCCATGAGCAAAGACTGAACATTCTGCTGATCAATTGCTAGGTGTCCGTTGTAAGCAAAGTTGATCAGAGCCTCTAGCGCACTAAACAGGGTGGAGAAGAGCAGAAAAAGGGTCATTTGCGTTCAGCTCTATTAGATTATTTCAACTTAATAACAATCTAAGATGCTAGTAGCAACATAAATTTATTGAAAAATGTGGTTTATCTTAACGCTTTAAGGCATGTTTGTAAATTGACACACTTGCATGTGTCTGCAGATATAGGCCAAAACACCATTGACAAGCCGTATTGGCTGTGGTCCCTTGCCTGTCCCAGGGAGTTACCTTGGATCCATTCCTTGCATGACAATCTCATCCTGTTTGCATTCCATCATATCATTTGTAAACATGGCATGAAAGTAAGGGATGGAAGCGGCTAGCACGATCCGGTGGGCGCTGAATTTGTGGTCCCCTACCTATGAACAGACAGAAGGGGAACAAGGGCAGTAAGCATAACTAGATGATCCACTTCAGGGCGTTGACACCTTTTGGGGTAACCGGGGGGTTAAAAAGGTTGTTCAAAAATTCTCTAATTTGACCTCTAGAGTTCGGCACTTAAATAAGTGCCTCATTTTTAGAGGCGCTGACCACCTACAGCTGCAGCTAAAGTCATTGAAAGCTGCATATGCTCAGCATCTCTGGAAAAAAAAAATCAAATCACTTCTATTTAGAGGCCTACATGTGGCAATAAGTTTCTAACCGTAGACACCAAAGCACACCTCTCTCCTATCCCAGTCTAACGTTTGGAACATTTTCAGTCTCATTTATCAGCCAGTGTGACTGCCTGTTGTTTGGGATCTGCTGGACTCTGTTGTAGATTAACAGCAGGGTCATCTCTGGATTGTTAAGAACCACCACCAAGGTTGGTAGAGTCAGTTTACCTACAATAATTCATTGGTTCAATAGTATGCGACTTCTCTAGTCCCAGATCTGTCTCTCCTACCTGCTTCAGTACAGGAAATACCAAGCTGTCTGGGGAAACTGTTATAATCATAATTTTTCATATCACCCATCTGCTGTCAGGGCACCGACGCCAGGAAAACAGTCAGGTCAGTTAGCTCTGACATGAATCATGGATTCCAGTCATTCCACAGAATTCAAAGTTGGGCTAATCAAGTTATTAGTTTTCTCTTCCCTCAGCCACCCATTCCTAGCTGCTCGTCAACTTAAATGCACATCTTTATTTTAGGGTTTCCATTCTGTGATTTCAGCCTCTGCCGTTTCCTTCATTATGGTCATTATACTCCAATGTCTCATCTGTTCGTTTACCTTCATTCCTACATAAACTCACTTCCCCACCCCTAATATATCTGCTCATATTTATGTTCTCTGTACAGCCCTTAACCACACTTTATGCTCTGGCATGTGCATTAGCAAAATGGTTGTGTGGTTACACCATATCAACACAACCTCGCTTCGCAGACAGTTGGACGACTGACCCCAAAGAAGAGCCATCAAACTTAGCACTCCTGTGATGAGCGCATTATAAATGCCGTCAAACAAACTGGGGAAGAGTCACACACTATACATAATTATCTGTAATCTATGCTTATTTGTCTTTAAAAAACAAATACCCTTACCTCTGTCATTAGTAGACGGCTAGAGATTTTAAAAGCCTATTTTTGCCACTAAGTTGCTTACCGCATCTCAACTTGTACAACAAAAGTTTCACTTTAGACTTTTGTCATCAACAATCAATTATAGAGATGTGAATTAGGTTTGTTACAAAGGATAAACATTTCCACACAAACAACATTTTCCACCTCTCACCTACTGACATAACCTTATTTAAACTGCAAATAATCAAGCAGGCCTCTAGATCAGGGGTGGGCAACCTTTTTGGCCTGATGGCCACATCTGGGTATGGAAATTGAATGCTCATGAAATTGGGGCTTGGAGTGCGGGCTCTGGGGTGGGGCCAGAAATGAGGAGTTCAAGCTGCGGGAGGGGGATCAGAGCTGGGGCAGAGGGTTGGGGCATGGAAGGGAGTCAAGGTGCAGGCTCCGGGTGGCATTTACCTCAAGCACCTCCCAGAAGCAGCGGCATGTCCTCCCTCTGGCTCCTATGTGGAGGCATGACCAGGTGGCTCTGTGTGCTTCCCTATCCACAGGCAGCACCCCTGCGGCTCCCACTGACTGTGGTTGCTGGCCAATAGGAGCTGCGGGGCCAGCGGTTGGGGCAGAGGCAGCATGCGGAGCCTCCTGACTGCCCTTATGCATAGGAGCCGGAGGAAGGAAGATGCTTTTGCTTCTGGGAGCCACACAGAGCCACGGCACGCATGGAGTGGGGCAAGCCCTGGACCCTGCTCCCTGGCAGGAGCTTGAGTGCCAGATTAAAACAACTGAAGGGCTGGATGCGGCTCCAGGACGTAGTTTGCCCACCCCTGCTCTAGACAGTAACATCACAAATAACAATTAGGAAGGCCAACTCTATAGTGTAAAGGTATTTCCCTATTATTTTTCTGTCTATAAATCGTGTAAAGTCATATGTATGCCACACATCACTTTCTAGTTCTACTGTATTATTATACACATTTCCTGCTGTAGCAGGCTGGTCACCCCGCTTCTGCCTGGAAGGGCTCAAAGCAGCCTGGGAGACGCTGTGGCAGAGAAAAGCTAGGCTGATCTGGAAAGCAGCCACTGTTGTAGTCAGTGTAATCAGGGCCTGGCTGGCCCTTATCAGAGGGCAGTGGGCCAGAAGCAGAAACAGTCTCTCTCTGTGTTCAAAGAGGGAGAGGGGCCTGGCTGCTAGGAAGCTCAGGGCACCTAGAGTGAGGCAGGGCTGAGGGATGGCCAGAGGGGCTGGGGAGCTGCAGGCCGGCAACTCCCCAGGCGGCAGGGCCTTGTCCAAGGCCCCATATAGGTACTGGGTTGCAGAGAAAGGCAGCAGGTCCAAACACCCCCTTGCCTGTGATGAGTGGCTTATACTGAAGTCTGCCCCAGGGAACGGGGACTAGTTGGTGACTGGCAGTAGCCTATGACTGAGGCAAGGTGGGGACAGCGGCTGGGGGTTCCCTGGGGAGGGGAGACCCTGAGACTGAGAGGTGCACTGCCAAGAGGCAGCACCCCAGATAACAGGGCACCGTGTCCGGGACATGGGGCCAAGCGGCAGCAGGACACTGGCCTGCAGAGGGTGCTTCGGAGGCTGGATGAGCTAATTCCCTGAGACGACCAGCAGGAGGCGCCACGGGGTGAGTCTCACATTGCTACACTTGCCCTTCAGAGCTTAGGCTGAACAAAACAACACCAGTCAGTAGACAGGAGTTCAAAGGAGACCGAGTGTGGAGGAGAAAGAGGAAAGACTGCTTGAGGAAGAAAGGAATTAGAAGTGGCTGACATAGGAGAGCAAGGAGAGTGGTCCAGGGGTAAGGCCAGCCTGAGAACATACAGGAAGCAGAGAGTGGGGAAGAGGCCAGAGGGAGGACTAGGAAGAGTTTAGGAAGGGGGAAGTAGGAAATGAGAACAGACAGGTTGGGGAGGGGGTAAGATTATGCCAAGCAAGAACAGCGAACTTGAATCAGACTTGGGAGAAGACAGAAAGCCAATGAAGGGACTTGAGTAGGCACGTGGGTTGGCGTGACTTGGTTGAAAAGGGAAGAAAAAGCTTATTTAGCAACTGCACTTTGAACAGATTGGGCAGGGGGAGAGCTGAGAGGCAGTGAGGAAAGGTTACAATAATCAATGCAAACGTGGAGACAGCGAGGAAAGGTCTGGTTTTGGAGGTATTAAAGCAAGAGGACGTAGTAAGACAGCAGCTCGCACAGTTCTGCCGTGTTTGGGTTGCAGCCACAATACAGATTTCCACATACTTCTACAGTACCCACGTGCCTCACAAACTTGACCACAGATGTCCTGCAATGGGGCACAGGGTGATAAGTGACTTGCCCAAGGTCAGATAAGAAGCCTGTGGCAGGGCAGGGAACTGAATGTAAATCTCCTGAGTTGCAGGCTAGTTCCTCAGGTTTATTTAAACCCCAAAGATTTGTTTCTGTGGATGTTAAGGAGAGCAGAAGGGTTCCTACTAAGGGTTTTATGAAGCCACTTCTGCTTAAAAGTGAACCCAAATCTTGCACTGAGCCTACCTGAGAGAACCCATGAACACACACAAGTACACAACACAGAGGGTGCTTGGTGAGCCAAGCCCACAAAGAGGAAGAAAATTTTCAGTTAGAGAGCCTCTGCACCTCAGGAAGCTAATGAGCATAACAAGCTCCTACTATGCAAATGTTCTTTTATTGCATTTCCTTTTCCATCACGGTGAATTACTGAGCTTCTGTGTCTAAATGTTGGAAGAGATTTTGCTTTTGCATAATCACTTCCATGTGGGTGAACAAATCCCGCCACAAGTATCAGGCTGTGGAATTACGCAGCACACAACGAAGAGCAGTCAGAGTGGAAATGAGACAGCCACTGAGCCAGCTTTCAGGTGAGATACCGTTATTTAGTGGCCTGAATGCACGACTGGGATGTGGGATCAGCTAGGCCAGGGGTCGGCAACTTTCAGAAGTAGTGTGCCAAATAATACATTTTTATTCACTCTAATTTAAGGTTTGGCGTGCCAGTAATACATTTTTAGAAGGTCTTTCTATACAGCTATAATATATAACTAAACTAGTTGTTGTATGTAAAGTAAATAAGATTTTTAAAATATTTAAGAAGCTTCATTTAAAATTAAATTAAAATGCAGAGCCCTCCGGACTGGTAGCCAGGACATGGGCAGTGAGCGTGCCACTGAAAATAAGTTCATGTGCTGTCTTCGGCACGCCTGCCATAGGTTGCCTACCCCTGAGCTAGGCTCTAATCTCAACCCGTCCACAGCTGACTTTGGCCAAATCACTGCACGCACCGTGCCTCAGTTTCCCTCACCTATATGACTGAGTTGATCATCACTCACCTCCCAGGACCATTGAAGGTAAGTGTTTCTACAATAGTGTGAAGGTGTAAAACATATTAAAAGTAGATCAAGAGTCAGAAGAGGTGGAAAGCAAGAAAAGTATCAGTTTCATGGGGTTTTGGTAAAACATTATTTCTCTAAAAACATCAGCCAACATGCTGGCTCTGACTCTCCAAAGCCAGCGGTCCCTGTGGTGCGACTGCAGGAGACAATGTTCTTTGAACTACTGCACTTTTAGTACATATAGCCACAGTAAAGTGGTTATTGCCACCCCTATCCTCTAAACTCAGCCCCTTTGTGCTGAAGCAGTAACGAACATATGATCCATCCCATGTCACAGGATGCCCTATTATGCAAATGATCCCCTGCCCCCAGTAACATGGGTTTTCATCCACCCACATACGTGGACCCCATTTGTTTTATTGACTCCAAAAATCCATGTACAGGCCACCACTTTATAACAACAGCATCCCTGGTCAGATTACCCGTAGTATCCCATTACAGACTGAGAAGACAGCCTGGATTCAGCCGAGTTTTGCTCGATTCCCTGTACCTATTTCACATGCCTGCCTGCACAGCACTTCACCTGCAAGAATGTTAGTGACACACTGAGAGCAGAAGACTGCAACTAGACTAGGTTTCCACCACACAACTTATTCTAGAATAGGAAAGGAACCTGCTTATAATGCAACAACCTGCACAAGCACTGTAATTAAATCAGAACGCACTGCCTCGTCAGTGCCCAGTTACACCTTGTGAGACTTTAGAACAAAACCTCTGACCTGAGCAGTAGTTTTGCTGGTGAAAGATTTAGAAAGAAACAGCAGCAGGGTTGGCTGCCAGAGGTAACCTGGCTGTGGTTCAGCTAGTCTAGATTCCAGACCAGATGTCAGAGATGCCAGGCCTGCTCAGCGGGTTCGGCATTCTTCTGTGCCCTTCCTACGCTGCATTTGAATGTATGCTAGCAACAGTCATTTAAACAGCTGTTGCTAGCCCAGGACTCCAGATCAGTGTGGGAAGGAATAATTTTTATTTGAAACACATTCTAACAACAACATCGATCGTACCAGGACATCAGACACCAAGAGATCAAGCAGTTGGTACTGGTATTGGTGACATCTCCAAATGATGGAACCTTATCTATCTAGGGTACTTATGTGGCTCCCCACTACCACAGCATCTGAGCACCTCAATCTTCAGTGAGGTACAGAAATACCATTATCCCCATTTTACGGACGGGAACTACAACACAAAGGATGTATCCAAGGTCACAGGAAGTCTGTAACAGAGCAGAGACTAGAATCCAGGTCTTCCAAGTCTAAGTCCTGCGCCCTCGCTGCTGGACCATACTTACTCTAACCTCCTATTCCTGCCTCCCCCCAAGGTCAGCTGGCTTTTCCCCTGCTCCCACAATCCACTCCCGTTATTAAAGTGGCACTTCTTAGGGGCTGCCTCAACCAAATGAGGCACTCAACGGCCTGAGCTCAGAGTGTCCAGAAGATTGCCTAAAGCTTCGGGATAAAGACTGGTCAACAATTCCACTCCCCTGGGACAACACACCTCTCTACAGTAAGGGTAAAGCTTGTCTGTGCAAGAGACAGGGCTTTCTCAGCTGCCTGCCGGAGACTCTGGAATGTACTCCCACAGGAACTAGGGACCATCACAAAACTCTTCCTCTCCAAGTGCACCTTAGGCCTTACCATCTCTAACAAACATATAGCAATGTTGGTGTGTGCATTATATATATGAAAATATACTCCACGGGACCCAGTTCTGCCCCCTGTGGGGAGGAGCAGAGAACATATGTGACAGTCATGCTGCTCAATGCATTTCTGGATGACATTCAGATACTACAATAATGAACACAGGATAAGAACCAATATAGAAGTGCTCCAGGATAGGTAGTGGTTCCTTCACAAACGCTTTTATCAAACACATTCTTTTGCAGAAATTGCACAGTGATGTTACCCCAAAACCACGTGGTCTCATTAAAACAAGTTGCCTGCAGTGCTGGTCCCAGGATATTAGAGAGACCAGATGAGTGAGGTGCTCTGTGTAGCTCAAAAATGTGTCTCTCTCACTAACAGAAGCTGGTCCAATAAAAGTACCTCACTCATCTGGTCTCTCTCATTAAAATGAGGTTTATTAGCGAGAGAACTGGACTAAAATAAAAGTAATGGTCTGCATGTCATACCAAATTTTGTCAATAGCAAGAAATGGAGACTAATTTTTCCTGCACAAGAGTTCTTTTGATGATAGATACATGCAACAGTTTCTCAATCCATCTTTACATCTCATCCAAACAAGCATTCCCACCTCTAAGGACAGTCTGCTCCTCTCTTCGGTTGGTCCTAACAAACGTGGGTTTGCATGATAGTTATCAGCCTGGAAGAATCAACATGGACTGGTCTGGCTTCAATGTTAAAGATACAGGGTTTATAACATTCTTACAATTCATTCTTAATATTAATTCTACTGTATCAAATATAAATTACAGACAGATCAAAGGCTGTTGGACAAGCATCTCTAGCGAAACCAGAAGTGTCAGCAGATTTTGTTGAAGATAAAAAAATAACACCCCTCCATCCCCCTAGTTTAGGGTTCAGTAAAGCCAAGTGAATGCCCCACAATTAGTGTGAGTGGTCAATACATGTTATTGGGGCCATTCAGTTTCTGTTTTGACTTTGTAGGGCATGGTTAACACAACAGTGCCATTTTTGGAATTGACTATTATGCCCAGCCTTTATCAGGGCATCTCACTGAGTACAGTTTAAACGCAGGCAAAGAGGAAAGGCATTTTCTTTTTGTTGTACATTTAAACAAACCAATAAATTGTAGACATTCACTGAACAGATCACTCCCTGGACTGAACGCATCTAAAGCGAAAAGGAATTAGATGAGAAGCTCAGCTGAAGTTAAAACAGTTGTTTCCAAAGAAAGTAAGAAGTGGCTAAATCTAAAGGTTTGGCGTTTTGCATAGTAGCACCCCAAAACGGGAGTTCACTGGGCAATTGCTCTCACAAGGCAAACGGAAGCATTCTACTTCAAAACATCTACACTGATGTGTCATTTTCAGTATCCGCTGTCCTTTGTTCCATGTTACTAAGTGATATTTCCCTAAAATAAGGTGTGATGTAGGCAGGCCAGATGCCAGCCCTTGCCCAGGCTGCAGGCATTAGCTAAGAATTAACAAACTCATAGCTGGAGACTGGCCAGTTCACCTGTACATTTGTTTTGCTCGAAATAGGTATCAGTCTTATAAGAATGCATCCAGTGTTTAGACTACGAAATGCTTGCATGCATTCATCTCATGTAATATGTGCATTCCAGGCTATAAGAAAATACGTCAATTTTGCTTTATAACTTCGAAAATGTTTGCTCTAAAGTTGTGAACCCAGGCACTGGAATCATCCCCACACCCATCCAAAAGGACTATCAAAATCAGATCAGCCATCAAGGAACATCCCAATATACAGAAGTGGTTACTGGCCCTGTTGCACCATGGAAATGCTATGGGCAAGGAAGCTTGTCCTGTGGACTTGGAAGCTGAATTAAGGAAATAAAACTAAGTCACAGGAAATTTTTTCCATCTTTTTTGACTGTTTGAACTCTGACAAGGCTAGAGACAAACTGAAGCCAGAGATCCTGGGCCTGTCCTGAGACATACTTTGAATTGATAGATCACAACAACTCTTCACTCTTAGGATTTAGATGATAACTCACTTGCGTGTGTATATGTTTGCTTGCTTTAACCTATAAATAACTCATTTCTTTTTCCCAGTTAATAAACCTTGAGAGAGTTTATTACAGGATTGGCTACAGGTGTTTTCTTTGATGTAAGATCAAGAGTACCAGCTGATTTGGGGCAAGTAACTGGTCTCTTGGGACTGGAAGCAACCTGAACATTTGGAGTAAGTGATCACTTATCAGTATGCCCAGTTTGTCTGGGTGGCAAGATGGACTGGAAAGTCTAAGAGGACTGTCTGTGAATCCATGATAAGATTGTTTTAGTGATCCAGAAGAAACACTTGTTACTGGCTTGATGAAATAAAATTATAGAGCACACCACCAGTTCAGGGTGTCTGCCCTGTTTTTGACAGTCTGCCCGGAGGTAGGCACTTAGTCGTGAGCCACTCCAGACAGCATGACACAAGGATCTTTAAGATTTCATCCATACTTTAAGTCAGAAGCTTCCATTTGCAAAGACCTAATCTGTGTCATGGGAACATCTGAAAGGTCATAAAAACACAGGCACTCATGTGAGTTCATACAGATTAGTACATTCACCTTTCACTTTTACAGACTAGAGTTCAAGTCAGTCTTCAGGCACAAACGAAATGCCAGGGCCTAAAGTGCTGTTGACAGGAGCCCCAGGAATAGACAGAACAGGGCACTACTGGTCAGGATTGGTAGAGCTGTTTGAGACCGCTCTGCACATCGCTTGCGTGCTCAAATTAGCTCTTCTAACCCTTCCATTTCCTGAGCAAAAATCTTAGTACTAAAGGGCAAGGAGTCTGGGAAGAGTTGACAGAAGGACAAAACTATTTTTAGAACTATTTTACAGTCCATATTAACAAGTGTCTTGACGTTTCCTTGAGAAAGACACAGTTTACAGGGACTCAGCGGAACCCATTACAGGCAGAATCACCCATGCAGTTTATTCCATTCTAACACAGGATATTATGCAATGCTCCTTTACTATGAGTACTAGACTAATGAAAAATCATTCTCCCACACGCTTAAAATATTAATTAGTTCCAACACATAATGGAGCCTTCTTCATAGAAAAACATGGTAGGTGTAATAAAAAGACAACTATTGTTTTCATTAAAACAGGAGGCTGCATAGCTGAGAAGCCATTAGTAAACCCCTTGGTGCAAAGATCTCGTCTTTTTTTTTTTTGGGGTGGGGGGGGAGGGGGGACATCTTAAGGAGCCTTTGTTAACAGGACCACAGCTACCTAACATGACACTGGGACCTCTTTTTGCTACAATTTCTGGGGTTATTACATTCTGAAGGGAAAAGTCAAAAGGAAAAAAGACCAAGCAGTCAATTCTAGTGTAAATTAGAGCAGTGGTCTCCAAAGTGGGGTGCATGCACCCCAGGAGATGCAAAAGAGGATCCTGAGGGGTGAGTGGCAGGAGGAGCGCTTTTTTTTTTCTTCGTCTGTTTGGGTGGGAGTCTGAGCAGTTTTTTTTTTTTTTTTGCTTCAGCAAAAATGGTAGAGCCAGCGTGGCAGGGGGTGCGTGCTCAAAATTTTTTTACTGATGGGGGTGCGCGATCAAAAAAGTTTGGAGACCACTGAATTAGAGAGTCAAAAACAGCATAAGCTTAGGGCAAGTCTACGCTATCACGCTACATCGGCGCAGCTGTAGCATGTCTGATAAAGATGCACTATGCTGATGGGAGAGTGCTTGCTTGTCGGCATAATTACTCCACCTCAAGGAGAGGCGGAAGCTACGTTGGTGGGAGAGCATCTCCCACTGACATAATGCAGTGTGGATGTCGCTTTAAGTCGATATAACTTACATCGGTCAGGGGGGTGGCTTTTTCACACTCCTGAGCAACATAAGTTACATCGATTTAAGTGGTAGTGTAGACAAGCCCGCAGATAGGAGGAAGGTAATCAAACATCCCAGTTTAGGGTATTGTCACATGTCACCATTCAGCCAATCACTATGTATAAAAAGATCCCCTCATGTGCAATACAGGATAAAAGTAGTTAGATGTAAAAAAAAATCCCCTCCATTGAACCCAATCGCCAGCAAAGACACCAAAAAGCATTGCATGCCTCTAATCAAGAGCAACAGAAGGAAAAACGCCTTAAGAGAATTAGTAAAGCCAACTGATAGCTTTAAAAGAGGGGGAAAATGGCATCAACAAGAAATTTAAATGGAACACACAGTGGTATTGTGCTTTAAACTCAGAGGAGACAGGTGGATTTTTTGGACTCCAATTTCTTAGATTCCTTTAGCTTTTCAAGGTATTATCTGCTGTGGATTGCCTCCAGCCTGGCATACGTGCAATTTTCCTAGATGGCCAGTGAAAAGGAATGCTGTTGATTAGTTCAAACTATGCAGAGAACTACGCCCCACTCACAACCTTTACTTCAAGATACAAGGAAGATCTAAACCAGGGGTTGGTAACTTTTCAGAAGTGCTGTGCTGAGCCTTCATTTATTCACTCTAAATAAGGTTGTGCGTGCCAGTAATACATTTTAACATTTGTGGAAGGTCTCTCGCTGTCTATATTATATAACTAAACTATTGTCGTATGTAAAGAAAACGAGGTTTTCAAAATGTTTAAGAAGTTTCATTTAAAATTAAATTAAAATGCTGATCTTACGCCGCTGGCCCGCTCAGTCTGCTGCCGACCTGGGGTTCCGTTCACCTAGGCTGGCAGCAAGCTGAGTAGGACCGGCTGCCGAGACCTCCAGACGCTCAGGGGTCCCGGCCCTGCCCACACAGAGTGGGTACCTACCTTCTTCCTGGTTTGAGCCCATTCTCTTCCTCTCTGCACTGAGCTGAGGGTGGGAGTGCACTGAGCACAGGGCTGGGGATGAAGGAGCAGGCCGGGGGTTGGGGTGTAGTGCCTGGCCAGGAGCTAAAATGAAGGAGGAGGCTCAGGGTTGGGGCAGAAGATTTGGGTGTGGAGTGCTTACCTGGGCAGCTCCCATTTGGTGTGAGGGGTGCAGGTGGGAAAGTGTCTGTGTGTGTGGGGGCAATGCAGAAGCTCCCATTTAGTGCTCAGGGTGGGGATGTTGGGGGGTGCAAGAGTCAGGGCATGGGGTGTGTGGGGGTGCTAGAGTCAGGGCTGGGGTCATGGGAGGTGCAGGGGTCAGGGCAGAGGACTGGGTGTGTGTGAGGGGGCTGCAGGGGTCAGGGCAGAGGGCTGGAGGATGTGGGGGGTGCAGGGATCAGGGCAGAGGGCTGGGTGTGTGTGAAGGGGTGAAGGAATCAGGGCAGGGGCTTGAGAGGGCGTGTGGGGGCAGGGCAGGGATCAAGGTGGGAGCTGGAACTCCTGGGCTCCGGGAAGGGGCTGGTGTCTGAGGCTTGGGAGAGGAGTGCTGGGAGCAAGGACTCTGGATTCCTAGGTTTCCAGCTGGGCTCTAGTTGTTTGAGAGGGTGGGGGACAGATGGAGACTAGGGCTCCGGACTCCTGGGTTCTGCCCTCAATGCCGGAGAGGAGTGGAGTCTAGTGACCTGAGGTGGGGAAAGAGGCGTGACCCAGCTGTTCCCAGGTCCAGCAAGCGGCGAGCCGCAGCCCCACAGGCTCGGGTTTGGGCTGTGGGACACAGCCTACCCCAGTACAGAGCCGAGCTCATCCCAGCACCGGGGATCCAATGCCAGGGCAGCCTGCCTGAGTCCAGGGAGCGGGGCCGGCCATGCTTGGGGCAGGCAGGCAGGTGCACAATGCAGCTGGGACCCAGGACCCTTCCCCACTTACAGGCCTCGCAGGCGCTGCGACTCCTGTGGGGCTGGGTCCCTCTTCTTGCCCCTGCCGACGGGGCCGCTCAGACTCCACGGACACCAGATAGCAGTATGGACACGCAAACCCAGAAACACAACCTCCCGCCGGAAGTGACGGAGGTCAGGAAAGCATGTGCAAATGCCAGCAGGAGGGGCGGAGAAGAGTGGGCCAGGCAGGATTTTTAATGGCAAACTGCTGCCTGCTGGGGTCCCGGCAACCAGCCCCGCTCAGCCTGCTGCCGGCCTTGGTTCAGCAGTGGTCTGAGAGGGGCCAGCAGCCGGGACCCCACCAGGCAGCAGCTTGCCATTAAAAGTCAGCTCGTGTGCCGCCTTTGGCATGCGTGCCATAGGTTGCTGACCCCTGATCTAAACCATGAGCTCTACTTCCTGTCTGCCCGTGAGGGTTTATATGAGGCAAGTTTATACCGACAAAACGCCTTGCTGCTAGTATACAGCTGAGCTATTGTTCGAAGTGGGCTGATTCCAAAGATGAAGACAGACTACCCATGTAATTCCTCTTAAGAACATGTAGAGAGAGACAGCCTAAAAACACTAGTTTCAGATGAATTCGAGAATCACCTATTAGGTCTATTTGCTGTAGGTAAACAATGATAAGATACCCCAGGAGGACAGAAGTACATTGTTTCTGGTGATGCCACAGATTTAAATTCAAGGCAAAGTAGACGAAGTGTTCATCTCAGTGTTTGGGGGAAGAATGCCTAGTTGAGATTAAAAAATAAACCTTATTACAGTCTCAAACAGCTGTAACTGGAACAGGGACATTTTTATAGTACTGCTTCTCTGAAAATATAATTCAGCCAACATTCTTCCTCTTGGTTCTTAGCTTCCAAGTGTGAGGCCACCAGAATTCCTACAAATCCTTAAGAATGTTGACACTTGAGGGCAGCTGTAACAGGGTAGTAAGAACCAGGACACTGTGTGCCACCACATCCCCATGCCATATAAACACTGCCCTTAACACATTCTAGTGAGTCTTCAAAGACAGTCCCGTTGTCCATGGATTTCTCTGGCACTCTCGCTCTTCTATTGTGCCTTCCCCTTTTTGATCACCACCCCGCTCCGCAGTAGGTTTCAATTGCAACACCTTTGCCTGAGCACTCTCATGCCTTTTCTTAATGTTTCAGAATTTGTTCTGCTCCAGTTTTGGACATTAATTTTGCCACTACAGTGACACTGGTCTCCAATCATCCCTTCCTTTGTTCCTTTCATATCCAGGGCCCCATTCTACAAACCTGTATTTACATGATTATGGGTCTGCAGAATCAGGCTTATACAATGTAAGATTTGTTAAAGTGCTTGGATCAAAAAATTAAAAAACTGAGACGACTGTAAGCATCTGAAATTTGCAAAAGCCAAGGTAATGTAATGTAATTATAACGTTAACATCAACTTCATTTTTCTAGGGATTTGCTTTAAATGTATTGGGAGGTGTGGGTTATGGTGGAGGTTGGTTAATCCTTGAATGAATTGTTATTTTAAATTGTGAGAGTGACTCGAGCTGGAGATAATTGGGGGCCTGGGGGAAGTTCTGTTAAGGACACTGGAACAAATCTGCATTGTTAAGAAAAGTTGCAATGATCTTTAGCGGCTGCAGAGAGCACACAGGTGCAGGGTTGTGTTGTTGGGGTTGGGTTTTTTCAGGTCTCATCTGAAATTATACACATAATAAACTGCATGGAATTCCATTTATCTACCGTGGAAGGATGAAGGAAAGTTCTGATATCTTTATGAGTCTGTTTTCTAACATGCTCCACAACTATAGACAATCAGATCTGTGCATTTATTGATGTGAAACCCTTCTAACACTGACATAGCTGACTTTGGGATAAGCATGATTAGGCTTGTCTGAACCACTGGAGCAGAGCCAGCAAGTCTATCTGCAGTCAATTTAATCTGGAGACGTTTCCGATAAAGGCTTTATTCTAGCAAGGTTACACGTCAAGTGAAGGTGTATCATTTGAGTGCAGCATAAGAGTGGGATATCCTGCCAGACCTGTACACTTTCAAATATTCTAATCAGCCATATGTAATTAGTAGTAATCTGAATGAGGCCTTCCTACTGTTCCAGTCCAGGTGACAAACAGCAACAACAGAAATTAACCCTGGTAGAACTAACTAATGTTAAAGTGGTGGGAGGGGGGCATCATTTCTGAAAGAGATACAGTTATAAAGAGCACATGTCCCGGCATGCTATTCTTCAGTCTTGCTCTGTCTCAGCTTGGAGATCAAGAGAGAGAGATTGGGACCTGTAACTTTTGCAAGACACACTTCTGCAATAACAATGACTGCTGCTGTGATTGGCTCCATTGTATATAAATTGGGTGCAGTCCTTGGGCTTCCAGCAATATGCTAATATGGCCCACGGACATATTTGAACCTGGGAACAAAGGAAAAAAGCAAACTGTAGAAAGCAGACCAGTCCAGATGATGTTTATCCTAACAAGGTATCTGCGTCCGAGAAGGCTCAGTAAGAGTGCAAACCCTTGTCAATTGGTTTTGGTTTGACTTAAAAGTCCATTGGGTCTCTCAAGCAGAGCTGAGCAAGAATGGAGTCTAACTTCATTGTAATAGCTAATTTCTTCAGTTAACTGTGATTCTTGGCACCTCCATAACACTTTTCATTTGAGAATCTCAAAAACACCATTAGTAAAGCTTCAAACGCCCCTGTGAGAGATGAGCAAGAAGGACCACTCTCATATTACTGATGAGAAAAACTGGAACAGTGAGATGAAGTAAACTGGCCAAAATCTCTCCAAGCACAGCATTTCTAATCTCTCAATTCATCCACAAGGCAAATCAATACCAGAGCTATGGGACTAGAACACACTACCATTGGTTCCCAGTCCCCTGCTTTTATCATTAGACCACATTTTCTCTGTCCAGTGTTTCTTCCAAACAAACTGCTCCAGTAAAAACCACACTGCTTTGTCTGAAGGAAGGGAGCACGCCAATACTACAACACGCCCACCAGCTTGAGAAATGAAAGAATTTAGAGCATCAAGATCTCCTTCCTCTAGGGAACCGCTTCTATCATCACATGACCACCCAATAAAACTGTTTTTATACCCAGTTCCTGTACAGAACCAGAGGGCCCCGCATACCAGAAAAATCAAATCTTTAGGTTTCCGTTTAAAAAACGCAACACAGCTGTAACTAAAGAATTATTCAATCTTATCTGACTCAATGGGTTATAATCCCTGAAGACCTCAGTACTGCAGAGTTTGTGCTGTGCTTCTGAAGTTACTAGGCTATGCCATCTTTTGCTTAGGGATGGGCTAAATGTATGAATTGCACCACTCCTAAATCTTTCCAAAGCCTCTAAAAAAGTTTAAAGTATCCAAATACTGTTCATTTTCCTGTACCTCTGCACTCTCTAGTTCTGTCCCTGAGAAAGCAAGAGAAAAACTGCTCTTGTTGTAGCTGCAGACCAACCTGGAACACCTCATCTCACAAGATACCTAGTTTGAATCTAATTTGCAGATAAGAAGTTTAAAGTAAGCACTAATTCTCAAACCACCTGAGGCACCCAGATACACAACAGTCAGGGCAGTATAAATGCCTTACAGTAGTCAATGGCAAAACAGCCCTCAATTTCCAGATACTGACATTCCTGGTAGTTGTACTTTATTCTTGGAGGCGGTCAAAAAAGCCTCTAGAAACCCTGAACTCAGAAAAAAAGAGCCCCTCTTCGCATTTGGTGATTCTCTGGTGTAAAGTCAACTGATCTACTTCACCGACAGTACTAATATTGGAAACCTAGGACATATCTTATCTGTTAGGAAACTTGCCCCAGTGTAATTAAAATTGATCTAGAATAGTTACAGTGGTGCAAGATTTCTAACAGACAAGGCTACAGACGAAAACAGAAACAAAGAACAAAGCAACCTGAAGAGATTAGAGCAGTGGGAGATGCAGAGAAGCAGGTAAGATTTGGTTCTGTTACACATAAATCCCCATATATGGGAAAGGGAAGTTAACAGCACAGTGACAGAACAGGGAATACATCCAAGAAGCCACGCTGCAGTTGAATTTCCTTTGTTTCCTTAAAGACATGCTAAAATTTTTCTTCATGGAACCAAGTAACTTAGTTGCCCCAGGGAAGCACAGGAACGCCTCACTTACCAATGTTTCGTTATGTTGCTGATCTATTAGGGAACATACTCATGTAAGTTGTGCAACGTTCACTTATAATGTCATTTTGCGGGTGGGGACTTGGAACTAGGGTGGGCTGCAAGCCCCCATTAGCTCCCGTCCGCCCCGCCCCCCAGCGCCTCCTGCCTCCGAGGCCCATGGATCAGAACCTCCCCCATCCCGAACGCAGCTGGGGAGAGGAGTGAGGATGCGGCACACAGACTCTCCCCCATCCCCTCCCTGTGCACCTCCTGCTCGCAGCAATCAGCTGTTTTGCCGCACTTGGGAGGTGCGGGGGAGGCACTGATCCGCGGGGCCCTCTGTGGGGTGGGAGACACTGGGGGATGGGTGGCGGGGAGCTGATAGAGGGGCTGATAGGAGGGCCAGCCCACCCTGGTTCCAAGCCATCACCTGCTAGATCTGATGGGCTGCTCTTCCAGAGAATCCCGCAAGTAGTGGACAAAGTACTGTATTCGCAGGCAGAGAAAAAAACATCCCTGGAACCTAACTCCCCTATTTACATTAATTCAGTGGCTCTCAAATTTTTATACTTGTGACCCCTTTCACATAGCAAGCCTCTAAGTGTGACCCCCCCCTTATAAATTAAAAATACTTTTAAAATATATTTAACACCATTATAAATGCTGGAGGCAAAGTGGGATGGAGGTTGACAGCTCGTGACCCTCAATGCAATAACCTCACGACCCCATGAGGGGTCCCAACCCCCAGTTCGAGAAGCCCTGCATTAATACTTCTAGGGAAATTAGATTTGATTACCATCGTTTCGCTTAAAGTCACATTTTTCAAGAATATGACTACAACGTTAAGCAAGGAGTTACTGTAATGGAACAGGGGCTGGGAGGAGAGGTGCCTAGCTTAAGGTGGGATCCACAATCTGGAACAGTTTGAGAAAGACTGGACTAAGGAATGGTGTTACAAGCCCCTGATCTTAGCAACCTAGACAAACCCTTTATGTTGGCGCAGAAATGCAAGAGCATGAGCCCTCAATGGGCACCTTGTACCCAAGCAGGATGCTCTTCTACCAGACACACAGCTTAACTTCTACCCCAGAAACCTTGTGTTCACAGAGATGATCATGAGGAGCAGCGACAGACTTCCCCAAACCCAGTTTAGAATAATCAGAGACTTGACAGATCCAGTCAAATCAGCACTTCTTTGTCTAATCACAGCTAAACCAAGCTGCCAGCTGCTGCTGAAACAGCACCATGGTCTATTGAGCAATCTGAATTGCAGCGGCAGTGATTCTCAGATGAGAAATAAGTTGGAAGAGAAATGTTGGTACAACGTTAAAGTTATCTTACAGGTTTCTTTTGGCAACGATCATTTGAATATTGCTGTTTGTTAATTGTGCACTTTTCCAATAGATAAGTAGAGGTGTCAAATACCTGGCCCATTTATGTGGCTTTAATGACACATTCAGATTCTTTCATTTTAAAATTAAAGTTTCTAGACACAGTGGTTGTGAAGTTATTTTTTCAAACATGAGCCAACTGTAAACTGATGTAGTGTTGTCGGCCTGAGGCCATGTCTACACTACAAAATTAAGCTGACCTAACTTATGTCAGCATTCAGCCACTGCAGTAATTACACAGCTTGTACGTGTCTACATTTTGCTCCTTGTGTTGGAGGTGTACGTCCTCACCAGGAATGCCTGTATCGATTGTGCTGTCAGCATGGGACAGCTCCTGAAAGTCAGTAACAGTCGACGTAAGCAACGCAGTGCCTACACTGAGACCATGTCGACCTAACCACATTGACCTTGACTCTATGCCACTCGTGGAGGTTGAGTTATGAAGTTGGCGTAGCGGGGCCATTACGTCACCAGAAACCAAATTTAAGGTTGACACTTCCATAGATGCAAGGCAGCTTACATCAACCTAACTCTGAAGTGCAGACCAGGCCTGAGTATGCAAGCAGACAAGAGGATGTCTGAAAGCTGAGAACTCCTCATGTCCCCTGACCTATTCATCTTATTGAGGTGTTGACTTTGAACGACACAGTCAGCTAAGTAGTCAGAAAAGAAGAGGAGCAAAAAACAGAAGTGGTCCCAAAGATTAGCCCAATTAATGAGCCAAGTGAGACACAGGAACTTTAATAACAATGTACAAACTTCCTACTGATGTCTATCGATCCAGAGTAAGGTTTTGTCCTAGATTCGTACCTCAGGCCCACAGACTACTGTTACATATTGAATTCAGCCTTTAACACAGGAGTTAAGACACTCCAAGGCTAATTCATTGTAATCCAAATAATAAAGAGAATAGTAAACCCAGAACACTTACATCATATTAAATTAGCTCCTCTTTCAGTTATGGCCTTAACGCTCATTTTTGTCACTGATTTTATCCCTTCTATCTCTACTTACAGGAAGCAGAAAGTTAGGTAGAGCTAATACTACTGAACCATTTAGGTCCTGTCCACCCAGCAACCACTACCATATGCTAGGGGAATCCCATTTACAGCCATTGTCCTCCAACACAGTTAAAGCACTGATCAACATCGGAGAAGAGACCATTATTCAACTGATCTGTACTATGGCCCACATTATTTATTCCTGCTTCCCTTGCAGGATGGAACAGTGCTTTAACCACACCAGGGCCAGTTTTGGAAATCGGTCTGCAACACAATGTTTTTATTGTGCAGATAGTACCTTTTAGGTGCTGTCTCCATTACATCTGAAGTCAGCAAATCATAGTAAGCAACAATTGTTAAAATGGTGAAACGTGTACTAACACCCACCACCGAAGGGAACCCAGTGACTAAAGCCTCCCCATGTTGTTTCTTCCACAGTTTGATGCTTGACATCATCTCTGCTAGACATGCTATTTTGCAGGCCCCTTGTGTGGTCAACACATTTCACTGAATTTAAAGTTTCATCAATACATGTTAAAAAAGTGTTCTGTACAAGATCAGTGAACAAGTACATTTCGTAAGTCAGCTATGTATTGAAGTGGCTGCTACCTCTATTTGAAAAATACACTCAAAGTTGATAAAATTTTCTTCCATAACACCCAGTACTGCATAATGAACAAAGCTGGAAAAGGCATCTTGCATTGAATGATCAGGAAGAAAGATTTGGTTTGAAGAGAATGAGAATGTCAACTCAGCTGCTAAGGGACGTGCAGGTCAGTGCTGAAAAGTGAGTTGGCAGCCAGAGGAAGTGGCAGAGAAGTAGGATAGTTCACTATCATGATTAATTACATTGAGACACACTCTTGAAGAGAACATAGTGTTAACGAAATAGTCTTAGACGTCCAAAGTCCTTTATCGACACAAAAGCTATTTCACGAGTATTGGCACTTCAAACCTCATCTCCTCCCCCTGAAATATGTATCAAAAGTGAGCTTGGGAGGACCGCTCAAGTCTCTGCCACAAAGACCACCAAGGGTCCCAACCGTGATAGTGGAATCTGTGATCTAGCTTAGGCAGATGTAATGCTATAGTGTCTAGACACAAAGGAATGCGGAATTGGACTAGTTTCAAATAGGTTAAAGACACATCAAGTAGCAACTACTTTAGATGCTACTAACATCTCAGGGGCGAGAGGCTCCCCATCTCCATCAGACATCCACACATGCTGGGACACACAACACTATACTGATAGCGATCAACACTCTCTAAGAAACTTCCAAGCATGATCATCTAAGTTGTGGAGGGGATTCTCTGATTACGGCTAGCAAGCCTATCCCAAACATTTTATCTTAGATGGCACAACTTTGCTCATGGCCACCACACAGACAATGCACTGGCGAACACTGCTTAACCAAATATTCTTGTGAATTTTTCATTTAGATGTACCCAACCCGCACTACTCAGTGTAAAGAATGCAAAGTCTATTTATTTATGTAATCTTTTTCTAAGGCAGAGGGAAATGGGTGAAGAGTCTCAACCTGTGCAGACTGGGGAACGTTTTAGTGTTTCATTCAATAGTACAACGTTGTACTCACTGGACTTGTCACATGCCTTGGGCATGGCAACAGCAGCACTGTATACATCTAAAAACTCCTATTCTGTTATTAACCTTTGCAGGGATTCTAGCATTTTTCTCTGAAGAATCTGCTATGGGCCACACTCAGATACTGATGTAGAGTGACCACCTTGTGGGAATTAGAAGGGAGTACAATGTCCATGATTCAGTCAGTGCTTGGACTCTTGACTGAGACCATCAAAAAGGGTGCCAATTGCAGCTGTAGATTTTTGTGATGTGGACACATCCACCAGACACTGGGCTGAAACCAAACTCATTTTGCTTAGGCCACTAAAAGAATTGTAACAATTTTTTGCTATCACCATCCTGGGCTACATCTGAATTAGCAGCCTACAAACAACAGTATTGGTCTTCCACTACCTAATCTCTCTATGGCTCACATACCTGTAGCATTAAAGGGTAAATCCTATGCCAACCCATTACTCTGATTTACAGGTTTAAACCGGTCTCTCTATTATAACCACCTCTACATTTTGTGTGTGTACAGATCCCTGACTGTGGGACCTAGAAGCTACTATAACACAATAAATAATATCTCCAAGCAGCAAAAACATAAGCTCCCTGAACAACGTTAATTTGTAGCATGACCATTTTAATTAAGTTTCCTACTTCACAACAGTGCTCGCATTAGAGAGAAATGCAAGACTGATAGCACTGGGAACATCTCAAATTAACAAATATTTCCTATGGCACCTCAATGGAGAACACAAAACTATTTATGGGGCCACTCCTGGCATGCAAGGATGACTAGGGGCAAGTCATCTCAACAAATACTTAGGGTGAGGAGAGCTCGGCTAGATGACTCATTGGATGCCCCTTTCCACTCAAAGGCATATGACGTGAATGGAGATTAGCAAACTGTGGCGGGGTTGGATTTCAGCTCCCTTTTGTATGTGATACAGTCACTAGCCTGGGCAACTATTTATACAGAGCTGCTACTTCTGCCTCCTGTGGGGACGAAGGCACATGGGATTGGAAAGACCAGCGCCTACAGGTATCATACACCTTCACCCAAGCTGCACACTGGTGCTGGGCTGCGCGCCAGTCTCAGTCATCCAAGACAGATGAGCTCCACCAAGCCAGGAGAGGTCCAGGGGGTGCGTGGAGGGCACAGCCCCAACTCCAAAGTCTCCCCAAACTTCACTCACCATGGCACAGAAACCAACCAGGGCGGATGGGTCCCCTGGCTCTGCACCAAGGGGCAGAGCCCAACGCTGGCGGGAGGAGAGGAGGTCAAACCCCCAAGATGCTGCATAAGGTCAGGGAGAAGGGCCCCACAGAAGACAGCACTGGTGGTGCAGACAGAGGCAGGGGCTAGATGGTGAGTGTGAACTCCCCTGTCGGCTATCCAACCCCCCCAGCCCGGGGCTCCCCATCCCATGTCACCCCCCCAGCTCGGGGCTCCCCATCCCATGCCCCCCCCGGCCCGGCCGCCGCCCCCGGTACCTTGAGGGTCACGTCGCAGAGCTTGCCCTGCCTCCGGATCTCGCCCATCACCCCGTAGCCCCGGCTGGGCAGGTCCCCCACCGAGAAATGCACCAGGTCCTCGGGGTCCAGCTCCGGCTCGGCCGCCGCCTCCAGCATCTTCCCCGGGCCCCGGCCGCCGCGCTCGCCGCAGGGAGGGCAACGCGGGAGCAGAGAGACGCCTCCGTCCGGCCCAGCTCCACGCTGGCCCCTCCCGGCCGCCGTAACCAACCAGAGCCCTCGGGCCCCCGCCGGAAACGGACTCCCCTCGCTTCCGCGTTCCCTCGGAGCACTTCCGGACGCGGCAGGAAGTGGTGGTAGTCATGGTAACGGCCTGTACACCCACCTGCCTCAGCTTCGCCCCGGTGCCTGCGGCGCTGGGGGACCTGCAGCGACAGGAGCAGACGGCGGCGGCGGTGGCGGTGGCGGTGGCGACGGCAAGAGCGGCCGCTCCCGGTCAGTACCGGGCCCCCGGGCCCTTCCCCTCTCCCCATCCCCACTCCCAGCACCTCCGCCTCCGTCCCCGGCCCCTTCCCACCTCCCAGCGCCCCGGTCCCCCGCCTCCGTCCCCGGCCCCTTCCCGCCTCCCGGCGCCTCCGTCCCCCGCCTCCGTCCCCGGCCCCTTCCCGCCTCCCGGCGCCTCCGTGCTCCTTCCCCGGGCCCCTTCCCGCCTCCCAGCCTCCCCATCCCTGTTCTCATCCCCATTTCTGTCACTGCCCCCATCTCCTCCCCTGCCATCCCTGTCCCCATCCCCCTCTCTCAGACATCCCCATCTCTCTGTGACAGTCCCCATCTCCCAGCAAATCCCGTCCCCCCCCCAGCCACCCCCATCTCTCAGCCATCACAATTACTGCCTCCACTTTCCCACTGTCCCCATCTTCGTCTCCACATCCCAACCATCTCCCTATCACCACCACCATCCCCGCTTCCCACCCATCCCTGTATCGCCACTGTTTTTCCCCTCACTCCAGCCATCCCTGTGCTGCCACTGTCTGTGCATCGCATTGTCTGGCATGACCACCACCATCCACACATCCCAACCCACCCCTCGTCTTCACCTCCTCCACCCTCGCTAGCTGGATCACACCATCCTCTTCCCCATGTCCCAGCCATCTCCTGTCTCTTATTGCCATTGCTCCCATGTCACCACCATCCTCATCCCTGTATTATCTCTGCCTCCATCCCCAATGTCCCAGATGTCCCTGATCTCACATTGCCGTGGCTCCTGCATCCCATGTTCTCACCCCTGCATCACCTTCATTTCTGTACCCACATCCTAATGATCCTCATGCCATCTCTAATCCCATAGCCCTGTGTCACCGTTGGCTCTGTAAATGCACGTCCCAGGCATTTAAAAAATCTGGTTGACTGCATGGCTTGGGAGATTGGTAATGGACTATGGAGCCTTGCACTTCTAGGCCACTGGTTAAAAGCCTGTCTGAGTGATTGCTGGCAAAGTTGAAAGGCTATTTGGTGGCCTGTATGGAATGACTTTGTTGGATCTCAATCAGTGGATAGGTGCCCATGTGACAAAAACAACCATCACAACTGACACTAATTGGCATCCTTGTTGCAATCACAGCAGAAAGGCCAAGGACTGAATGGGCTGTGGAGTCTGAACTCCCTTTCTTATCGGTAGCTGTGAACCTTCTGTCAATGGTAAAGAGTCACAGGAGTCACTTTCTTCTAACACTGAACAAGGAATTTTATTACAATAAGAAAAAATTCATTAGCCCAAAGGCTATTCTCTCCCTCTCTGTGCTTCACCTTAGAGCTTCTGTTTAGAACCTTCTCCAGCTTCCTCTTCCTGCCTGGCTTCTTGCTACAGCTTTAAAGAATACTGCACCTATCCTCACAATCTTTTTGTCAAGATAGGAACCTATTGCTGTGGTACTGTGAAAGATTATAGTATCACTACCTCAGCGGTTCTCAAACTTTTGTACTGGTGACCCCTTTCACCTAGCAAGCCTCTGAGTGTGACCCCCCCCCTTATAAATTAAATCACTTTTTTATATATTTAACACAGGGGTAGGCAACCTATGGCACGCATGCTGAAGGCGGCACGCAAGCTGATTTTCAGTGGCACTCAAACTGCCCAGGTCCTGGCCAATGGTCCAGAGGGCTCTGCATTTTAATATAATTTTAAATGAAGCTTGTTAAACATTTTTAAAAACTTATTTACTTTACATACAACAATAGTTTAGTTATATATTATAGACTTATAGAAAGAGACCTTCTAAAAACATTAAAATGTATTACTGGCACGTGAAATCTTAAATTAGAGTGAATAAATGAAGACTCGGCAGACCTCTTCTGAAAGGTTGCCAACCCCTGATTTAACACCATTATAAATGCTGAGGGCAAAGTGGGGTTTGGGTTTGAGGCAGACAGCTCACAAGCCCCATGTAGTAACCTTGTGACCCCTTGAGGGGTCCGACCCCCAGTTTAAGAACCCCTGCACTACCTGCACTGTACCTGTTCTTTGTATAAAGAAAGAACTTCATTCTCCAGGACCATCAGTCGTTCACTAGCACTAAATACATTTTAAAGTAATAACATAGAAACTGCATATTCATGTGTATCTGTTTCATCTTCTCCAGGTTTCCCCACAGGCCATTATCTGTATTAGTTGGTGAGTACTATGAGTCTGATGAGATGGTGAGAATTTTCCAATCTAAAGGTCTAATCCTGCAAATCCTTAGTTAGTGAAACTGTCAGTGAGTCCTGTGGGAGTTTTGTGCATCTCAGGCTCACAAGATTGTATCCTAAATTCGATTAACAGTATGAATTAGACACAGTGCCTGACATACCACCAGACAATGGTCACGTGTCAATGCCATAATCCTCTTTGCTGGAGTGTTGATAAAGAAGGAAATCTTGAGGTGTTTGGATCCGGATTATGCTAGGAGTTCGGGATCTAAACTGAACTGGGTTTGGATTGGGTCATTTTAAATTCTTGAATATCAGCTGTTCGTGTGAGATTTTCAATGTCTTGGGCTAAAATTTGACAAAAATAACGTTTTTCATGATATTTCTGCCATGTTTAAACCAGAGTCAGAGAACACATCTGCCATTCTTTCTGGGATCCAGTTTGGAACCACAGTTGTAGCGGTGCATTTGGATCCGATCCCCATTCCAGAAAATCCTATTGGATTTGGGTTCAGGGTGCCAGGTTTGGGCCTCATTTAGTTTTAAGGAGGAATCTGAATGAAAAGAATATTGTCATTTGGTGCATTAAGAGAGGGTTAATTGAAACTAGAATTTGACCTTCCAGATTTCCTCTATTTTAGGAATGCACACCAAAAGCATTTGCATCCAACCATTACTGAACTCTAGGGAGAGAGAACCAGGGTGCAGAATATGCGAAACCAAAGAGCCAAGGAAAATGACAAGGGAATCATTAGGTACAATTAAAGAGAAATCCCCCTCATATGAAATGAATACATATCCATGCCCTGGGTTGTGTTTCTTGAGCCATTCAGATTGTTTGTAAAGTGCTTTGAGAGCCTCACATGAAAGGTGCTTTTCTTTGATCATGAGACACAGAAATGTCTATATTTTATTATTCATTTAAAAAATGAATCAGATGGATAATAAACCACCTAAAGCAGTGTAAGGAATGCAGAGCCTTGTTCTACATGGTCAGTAATGTTGTAACCCTATTTCAGGTCATTTGATCGTAGGTGAACAATAAACAAAAGATCACCCTAGAAAGCTGATATGCTAACATACAACACCCCAGGGGTATTCACCCTGTGTAATGGCCACTTTATGCAATCCATGCCCTTGGGAGGTGCAGAGCCCCTACAAAGGGGGTGTTCTGGAGTGGTCCATGAATAGGTAGGTCCAGGCAGGAGGAGGTGTGGCCAGAGCATTCCTAATTATTCTGAATTATTCCCTTTTGCTCAAGGCCCACAGTGCCCATACTAGTTGCACAAGTTAAGGCAACTCTCAGATTGCAGGCTCTTTGGGGAAGGACCACATTCCTCTCTCTGTCTGTATAGCGCTTAGCACAAAATAGCCATAATCTTAATCAGAGAATCTGGGTGTCATAGTGAAATAATAATAATTAATAATGAATTGTCCATGGATCAGAAAATCCTATGTCTGATGTAAAACATTTTCATTAAAACTTTGTGGCTAAATTGTTGCTGCTGTAGCACTGCACCTTCAACACATCCTCCTGTTACTGTAAGAATTACATGGCTGGGTCTTTGCATTTATACTGTCTCGGTGACTTCCAGTGTTCTGTTTACAGGCGAAAAGATTATTTTTCCACGTGTCAGCATCACTTATTCACCCTGGGATCTGAAAATCAAGCTGGGCTCTCCCTGCCTCTCAATTCACCAGTGATCAAAAGTTTGCTGATAGAATCTAGGGCCAAATTCTGCACTCAGGTACGCCATTGTAAAGATGGCCTAACTGCATCAGTGTCAATGGTTTTCTACCAGATTTGTATCGGAGAGCAGAATCCGGCTGTTAGCTGAGAGTTGCATTGATGATGCATGAGACCGAATAGAATCCATCTCATTCTCCTGTAGCTGGTTTGTTCTGCAAGACTAGCAGGAAGAGAAGCTTGTTTATGTCAGTAAATAGCTAGGACTCCGATGCACAAGAAGAAATTGTAATGACTAAGAAGGTTTTTGCATGTTCTATTTTTACATGTTCACTTTAAAAATTTCTCTGCTTGGGCTAGATATGTGCCTATAGTTCCTCTTAATAAACCATGGTTAGAAACTCCAGCTTAACATTTGCAAACAGTTTATTTTAAAAATTGATGACACTGCAGCCAACCTTTTGCTGATGACAGCCTTTAAACTGTATTTTAGAGAACACAGTGTTTTCTTGTAAACCTGATTTTTCCCTTTTCCCCCTTCTTTTAGTTACAATGAGTGCAAAAGAAAGGAAAGTACATGCATTTGTGCGAGTCAAGCCAACAGCTAATTTTCCTCAAGACATGATCAAGTATGGGCCAGACAACAAGGTAAAGGAACAAGAGACATCAGGAGCATAATGGATCTAGACTCTGATTTAAGTTATGGTAGCAGAAATGAGGAGTAACCCTGCTGCAGTTACACCAGGGATGAATTTGGCCCAATATCTCTTGTAGCATATTGGCATTCTTCATCTCTGTCTTTTTAGAGCATAGATATTTACATCAGGAGAGATGTTAAGAAAGGAGTCATCAATAACAAGCAGACTGATTGGTCCTTTAAACTGGATGGTGTTCTTCACAATGCCTCACAGGATTCGGTTTATGATGCAGTAGCTAGGGACTTGGTATCCCAAGCTCTGGATGGCTATAATGGTAATCTTTTAATTGATATTTGTGTTATTTTAAGAAATACCCATCTGAGGATAAGATCCCTTTGATGTTACATTGGAGAAATTAAATGAGTTCTACTGCATTTATTATTTTGCTTTAAAACTTTTCTAGGCACTATAATGTGCTATGGGCAAACAGGAGCTGGTAAAACATACACCATGACAGGAGCAACTGAAAACTACAAGCACAGAGGAATCATACCCCGAGCTATACAGCAGGTACTGAAGATTTGAATTAGAAAGGAGGGGAAGAAGGAGAAACTAGTACATCTATCTTATCATCTGTTGTCCTCCCAGTCCTGAGAAATTTGTTGACCGCCCCAAACCTGGGCTTCAAGGTCACCACCAATCATTTTAACAGGAGATGGGTGTTATATGATCCTTAAAGAAGTTGTGGGACAATAAAACATCATTATGTTGCACCGTGATGTTCCATCGTGATTTTTCATTGTAACACTGTGACCTTGTGCCATGAGAGAGGTGACATTTCAGTGCAGTGGGATGACGTTGCATTGCGACATGCGGACTAGTCATCCTGTTGCAACATAAACATGATGTCATGACGTGCAACTTCCTTAACCTCTCAAAAGGGCACGCTATTGGGTGAAGATTCTTGTGTGCCTGCCTACAGAAGCACAGCTGAAAAGCAGAGTGTAGGGCTGACATAACCTGCACAAACCAAAGCTGGAAGGTGTTCTGCAACAGAACGTTTTATTGTTTGTTTCCAGTAGCTACTCTGTTAGGTGTTTTCCAAGCATAAAAAAGAACTAATTCCTGCATCCAAGAGCTGATCTCATTAGCTCATTGTTATATTGTCCTTAACTCCCGCCTGAATAATTTCTTACTAGTTATAATCCTTGGTGTTAGTGTAAGTGCTGTTCATGCAATTAGAAAAAAGCAATTCAGCCAGCAAATGGAATGTTCTTTATTGTTTAGAGAAATCACAGACAACTCTTGTTTTAGGCTTCCTACCCTTGACAGTGTCCCTTTAAAGGTATAATATTTTCAAAACCAGAATAATTTTGAAAATCTTATTAGAGCCGCCACAGTCCTGCTGAGAGTGTGCTATATACTGACTGACGGCTTCATAGTGAGTCACATCCTGAAAAGCCACAAATTGATAGGAACCTTGTTTGTGAACTCAGACTGTCATTGACAAGCATATGATCTGTGCAGGTGTTCAGGGCAGTTGAAGAACGCATCGATCAGTCCATCACTGTCCGAATGTCCTACCTGGAAATCTACAACGAGACTCTCTTTGACCTTCTGTCCACTATGCCTCATGACATGTCCGGTGACACCCACATGGCTGTAGTGGAGTACCCACAGGGTGTCTTTGTGAAGGGCTTATCTATGCATCCAGCCAGCCACGAGGAAGATGCTTTAAATCTCCTGTTTGAGGCAAGTTAAACAATGACTCGCTATTATTTCTCATCCTTATTTTTTATGTTTATTTTTGCTGATTTAGCTGAGGAAAGAAAAGGTGTCTAGGGTTAAAGCAGAAGATGGGAAGTCATGGGTTCCCCTGGTGCAGATACCGTGGAAAACAGCATATGACTGCTGTCCGAGAACCCCCTTGCAAGTCCTGGTATATGGGTAGCGCAGGGGTGAGGCTGGAGGTTGAAGGGGTGTGTCTGGGATGGGGCTGCATCACACAGTGGTGTGGAGATTCCAGGCGGCATTAGGGCCCAGAGAACAGGTCAGGGAAGCTGCTGTAACAGACAGGGCCCAGAGTTGTCTAAATTATGCTGGGGACCTCTCTAGCCCTGGAGCAGGCCAGTATTGGGAGTGCAAGCTGGCTTGTTTCCAGTGCGCTGGTAATCACATTTAGGAAGTCAATGAGCAGCTTAAACAGAGTGCAAAGGATAGTCTGTAAGGTGTCCTAGTTAGCAGAACCATTGTCTGAACTGTGTTGTCTTTCCTTTTTGAAAAACTGCTTGCCAGCTGTCCTGGGTGGGTCAACATTCTCCCATACCAAGCAAAGACACCTACCATTGACACTTTCTGCAGACAGATGGGGCAGTCATGGCATGCCTACATCTAGTCAGTCATACAGAGGGGACACTCAGACATCTGGGCAGGTGAAACTAGGAGTCTTACATACATCTGCACCAATTTCTCACATAGGTGCCTTAGCTTGGACGAGAGGAAGTTGAATAGTTAGCTCCCTATCTAGAAAGCATGTTTCACCAATAACTGACAAGCCCTTTTAAACCCTTCCATTTTTTGCTTTCTAATTGCTGAGCCTATGTTCAGGTGTTCTGAAAAAGCTCAGGCAGGGTAACTAATAACAATCATTCTTGATTTCTAGAATGGGAGACATATCATAGAATATCAGGGTTGGAAGGGACCTCAGGAGGTATCTAGTCCAACCCCCTGCTTAAAGCAGGACCAATCACCAGACAGATTTTTGCCCCAGATCCCTAAGTGACCCCCTCAAGAATTGAGCTCATAACACTGGGTTTAGCAGGCCAATGTTCAAACCACTGAACAAGACCTGAGAGTCAGGAGAAATGCCAGAGCAGTTTTGGAAATAACTAGGCACATAGACATCAAAATGATCTAAACAGCACCACAGTAATTTGTATCTGCAAATTGTGGCTGCAAGAAGGGAAGCTGAGTTTTGAAAAATTTGTCCTTTGATCTCTGTGCTTCCATTTCCTCATCTGTAAAACAGGGATAAGAATGACAAAGAGTCTGTGGCACCTTGTAGACTAATGGAAATATTGGAGCATGAGCTTTCGTGGGTGAATACTCACTTTGTCATATGCTGCGTCTGACGAAGTGGGTATTCACCCACGAAAGCTTATGCTCCAATACTTCCATTAGTCTATAAGGTGCCACAGGACTCTTCATCGCTTTTTACAGATCCAGACTAACATGGCTACCCCTCTGATACTTGAGAGATAAGAACATTTCTCTAAAGACACCAGCTTGACTGGGTTCCTGTTTTGGGGTGTTGACTCCTTACCATGAGGCAGGGTGGAACTCCTCTAGTTCTCAAAGGCTTTGAGACACAGGTAGGCCAGCTGCCTTTTGAGACCCACTACAGGTGCCTTAGTGGTGCCCTCTAGAACTTCAGTTCCTTTCTAGTCATGCTCCACTGTGACGCTCCCTGTCAGAACTGCAGCCATCACAGATTATCACAGCATCATTTTCAGTGACTGATTCATTTTCTTGTGGTCTCTTCCTATCCTATAAGTAATCTTGGGTGTCTGTTACATTGAGGGGAGATCTTTGCCTCATGCTTATCAAGGAATGGAAGCGGGCATAGATGCACTAAGTCTTGCCTGCCTGTTCCTCAAAGGGCCACATTTTTTGAGGGTTAGGGGAGCTCTGGCCCCTTTCACACTAGGCACCTGAGCCCCAAGGATGGGAATCCAGTTAATATGGAATGTTCAGAGAAGCAGTATGACAGATAAGTAGTGATCCCTTACCTGTCTTCATGAGCGGAATATTTGTAATGTGCTTTGAGAGCCATGCTAGAAATGCCTACCACAGACAGATGTTGGGAGCTCCTCAGATAGAAGGCTGTGGATAAGTGACCAATTTTATTATGGTCTCTACATATTAAAGATACAAGCATTGTTTATTTAACTGTGACTTTAATAGTCTTCCTTTCACATTTATTCTACTAGTATTTATTTTATTTTTTAATAAAAATAATGTCCTCAATTTTGACTTCATTTTCAGGGTGAGACCAACAGAATAATAGGTGAACATACTCTGAATAAAAATTCATCCAGGTCCCATTGTATATTCACTATCTATATTGAGGTAGGTCCGCTGGCAGGTTTCCTGGGGGCTCAGAAATCTAGGGGTCTTTAGAATTTAAATGTGTACTCTCCTTCAGTTGTGTGTAATGTTAAATACAATGTTTTTCTCAGTCTCATTCCAGAATTTTGTCAGATGCCAAATACACTGCTTCAAAAATTAACCTAGTGGATCTGGCAGGTTCAGAGAGACTGGGGAAGACTGGGGTAAGCAGATGGGAAAAAATGTTTGCTCTCGAAGAGATGGGTCCAGTTGTTAAAGTGATGCCTGTGGAGTCAGAGGACTTTCCCACTACAGTTAATGGAAACAGCAAAACTGAATTCCCTTTCTGCCACATTGAACATTTACCTCTAAAGGAGGCTGATAGTGAACAGAATTTATATTTCTGCTTTAGCCAACGGAAGTTTTATTCTAGCTTATTTCTGGGAATCTGGTGTCAGGGACGAGAAGGGGCTTGATTCTAGTGTTGGATGTACTCTTCAGTTGTTAATCCTTAAGTTTGTGTCAGCATCCCCTTACCACAGTTTTCAAAATCTGTGCTTGACACAGGGATCAACCCCCTGGTCAGTAGATAGGAAGAACCACGACAAAGCTCAACCCCACGAAAGCATCAGAGGATGCTTGGTTATCTTCAGTAGCTGTAATACCTTTTTATCAAGTCCAAATGTGCAAACGTCATCCTCCATGCAACTGTCTCCTGCTCGATCATTCCTTCCGACAATGTCATTGCTCAGTCGAGGCAAGAGCCTGAGCCATCCGCCTTTTTGGGAACTCTTTGTAATTCAGCTTCATTCTGCAGCTGCACTGAAAGCAAAAATCCTTCTGCTTCTGGTGATACTATGGAGACTGATGCAATCGCCTTTCTGGAAGAATAGGGAACAACTTAAACCTTCAGTGCTCCCCTGTGATATACAAGTATATTGTGCTGAGCAAGAAATCCCCAGGCAGCCTTGTGACAAAGGGAAGATTTCCCCTTTCAGAACTAGGAAAGCCAATATTCTGGCAGACTTGTTGTTGCCAAATCACAGCCCTGAAGAACTTGCTCTCAAATTGTAGAAAGCCCTTCAGAATCTAGAATCTCATAGTTAGTCTGTGTTGGACTCATCATCTCATTTATCCTCCACTTCAATAAGAGCTGTAAGCCCAGTCAGGGACACTCTCTATTTCGCAGTTAAACCGGAAAGATGCATGTGGAAACTTTTTGCCTTTTGGTCTTTCTTGCAGTCTGAGGGGCAGGTTCTGAAAGAAGCCACATATATCAACAAATCATTGTCATTCCTTGAGCAAGCGATCATTGCACTGGCTGATCGTAAGAGGGACCACGTCCCCTTCCGGCAGAGCAAGCTCACCCATGCCCTTAAGGATTCATTAGGTAAGGACCTGGAATCGGAACAGAGGGACAAGAAAATATCTTGGGTTTCGGTTCTCATGGGGAGATCAAGCCACGACCAAACACGCTCAGTCAATCTGATGGCTTGTCTACACAGTGATTGCATACATGGCCAGCCAGAGTGTGAATCTACAGTGCACTAGCTTGCTGTGACTAACACACTAACAGTTCCATAGTGCACTTTGGCCTCCTATCATGTCAAACAAGCTAAACCAAGGCAAAGTGATTTCCAGATCACTCAACATCTCAATGATGTGCACCCACATCAAACAGCAGTATGTCAAAGCACACTACTGAACTTACAGTGTGCTGTAGCATTGTCCATATGGCCAGTTAGTGCGCGGCACGATAGATTCATGCCCTGGCTGGCCATGCGCTAAATCACTGTGGAGACAAGCCCTCGGTTAATAGTATAACATGAAAAATTAGCAGTGGTTTCTGTTTTTCTTACCCTAATGAAACATCAGCCACATGTACACACAACCCTCACACTGATCAAGCGAGTAGAAACTTTACTAAATTTTTCTCAGCTGAGAATACTTTAAAAACACACCACAGTCGTTTCAAAGTTCTGATCCTGCAGGTGCTATCAACTCTCATTGAGTCCTGCAGGAGCTGAGGATGATCAGGACCTGGGCAAACATGACAAATGAAAAAATTGTATTACTTCTGGAATCTGTAGGACAGGTATCCACTTTAACAACACTGTGTGACACGATCTGAACAGAGAAAGTAACTGAAGACAGGCTGTAGACGTCGGCAGTAAGGAACTGAAATCATACAAATTTAGATTGGAATTTCAAAGCTGTCAGCATTGGCCCAATCCTGCTCCTCCCTCTGATTTCATTGGATTAGAGGCCAACACTGAGCACTTTTAAAATCCCATCTTTCAGCTTTTATCCCACTCCAACCATTTACAGTTTGCATTGCCGCATACTTCACACTAACTCAGAAGGCTGGAGCCAGAACATTGGCTATTCCCTTAACTCATTCCATACCACTATGCTTATGAACATTATCTTTCATAGTCACTACTGATAACCCTTCCTGTTTCCTTGGAGGAAAAATTACAAACTAGCTATGTTCATTGTAGTGGTGCTGTGTCTTTCATTCTTTACTCACTACAGAATGTAAAATTCTCCAGGAAGGAACTCAACACAGATGAAGTCACATTCCTCCCCCTTGCTGCCTTTTTCAGGGGGAAACTGCAATACAGTTCTGGTGGCAAATATCTATGGTGAAGCTGCTCAGATAGAGGAAACTGTAAGTAGAGAAACAATGAGGAGTCCTTGTGGCACCTTAGAGACTGACAAATTGATTTGGGCATAAACTTTCATGGGCTAGAACCCACTTCATCAGATGCATGCAGTCGAAAATACGGTAGCAGGTATATATATGTATACACATAATACATGAAAAGATGGGAGTTGCCTTACCAAGTAGGGGGTCAGTTTTTGCTAATACAGACTAACACGGCTACCACTCTGAAACCTCTAAGTGGAGAGAGTTCCTTCAGAAATGATGTCCTTCATTTAAAGATATTTCAGTCCTGTCTGCGCTACAGTCAGAATCATGCTAGCAATAGCCATGATTAAATTGTAGCATGCACAGCACCATAGTTTGAGGTCCAAGGAAGTATCATGTCGAAGTCAACAAAATCACTTGACATTGCATCAAATGCAGCATGGTGGGAACTATATGGGGCTGGTTTTTCCAATCTGCTAAGGCCACTTTGTGGCCACATAAGCCATCGAGGATGCTAATCTCCCAAGAGGAAAATGAGACTCGCCCAGATAAATACTCAAGGCCAAATTCAGCCTGGATCTAAGCATGCATAGTTTCATTATGTATTATTATTCTTTGTACCTTTCCAACAATGGGTGTGCCACTGTACAGCACACAGTGAAGTCAATAGTTATTCTTAAGGCCCTGTGATAATCTGAGATCTTTTTCTGAAAATGCCTATTAATGCCACGCATGAAGTGTTGATTTTCATTGAATATGCCTGGCAGCCGAGACCCTTGTGAAGTTCTGCAATTTTTCCAATGGTGTGGAGGCAAAAGTGAGCATCTCTGCATGCCAGTCTTGTGCTCAGTGCAACTGGTAGTGTGCAGCAGCATCACATTGGAAGAGCAGTGGGGTGCAGGGGCATGTGAGGCACAGTACCTGGCGCTGCCACCACTTGGAACAAAAGCAGCTGTGGCCTCAGTGGGGAGGAAGAAATGGGCATTTGTGCTCTGGTCTTATACTCAGTGTGATGCCTGGCACACATCAATGTCATGTCAGAGCAGCTGCTGGGGGGACGTGGCAGCTGGTTTTATGTGAGGCACAGTAGCCAGTGTGGCCACTGCTTGGAACACGCCCTACAAGCCACACACAGCACAAGTCTGGCATGCACGGATGCCTGCTTCCACCTCCCCACTGAGGTCGCAGTTATTCATGTTCCAAATGGCAGTGGCACTGGCTACTGTGTCTCACATAAAGCTGGCTGCCACGTCCCCCCGAACTGCTGCTCCAGTGGGACGCTGCCACCCACTGTGAGCCACACAATGCACAAGACCAGCATGCAGATGCCTGCTTCCATCTCCCCACTGATGGAAAAATCATGTTAATGGGCTAATTTTGTGATTTCCACTCAGTCTGTGAAATTGTGATTTCCATAGGGCCTTAACTATCCCACTCTACACCAAGGCTGAATTTGGTCCTTGGTAGCAACTACACAAACAATTTGCTATGTTAGTACCAGCAGTAACCTCCTCATGGTGAGATCACTTAGGCTTTGGAATAATTCTCCACAGGAAGTTGGTGGTAGCCTCATTGCTGGAGTGATTTAAAATTGGGCCGAACAAAACACTACCGTTCACCAGGGAAGGAGTTAATTAGCAGATGTTTTTGAAACTAAATGACCTATCATACAATCTTCTCTGCTATTGGGCATCATTATTGTTATTTATTATTTGTGCTGTGGTGACACCTAGAGGCCCCAGTCCCATTGTACACACATATAACAGAAAGGACAGTCTCCACCCCAAAGAATTTACCATCTAGAGTCATCATCTAAAGATGAATAATTATCTAGAAGCAACCGGGCAGTAAAGACATACTCCTGAAATGAGGATAGTGTAGAATGGTAGTCTACAATGATACAGCTTTTCCATATCTAGCTTCTGGGATCCTATAGTATTAAAATAGCAAAGGTTTTTGAGTCTGGTCTGGTGACCCAAACTTGCGTCCTGATTCATAGGCAAACTGTAATGTTTTTCAGCTGTCCTCTCTCCGTTTTGCTACCAGAATGAAATGGGTCACAACGGAGCCAGCCATCAATGAGAAATACGACCCAGAGGTATGTATATTTTTGAGGGGAAATGGAAGGAAGGAGGTTCTTTTTCTCAGATCCAGGAAAAATTAAGACAACACTTCCCAAGCTTTGCCATTATGTGTATCACAGCTTAATAGAGAAACTCTCATATGGACATCTTCCCTCCCACTGAGAGGATCATCTCCAGTCCTATCTGAGACCCTGCAGACCACCTCCTTTCCCACGGCTGGTCACACAACATCCCCGCAACAACTATAGCAATTATTTACATAGAAAAGTAACGTTAGAAAAATAATTGATATCTTTTAGCTTCTTTTAATGCACTTTAAAATAGGAGGAGACTTGGCATTTTGTGTCCAACTAGTTCTTCTCAGACCACCAGCAAGTGCTCCTATGGACCACACTATGGGAACCACTGCTGCACAACACACATGGCAGGAGAAAACCTTGCTGTACTGTACTGTCCGATTTCACGTGTCTATCTACAGTAGGTGGAAGGAGAGAACCATGTAGCGCAGCTTCTGCCAAGAGTTTTCAGACGAGGCTGTGGACTGTGCAACAAACAGTCTTTTCCCCTTCAGCTCCCTTTCTTTTGCTGTGTGATGAACTGAGTGGAAACGAACTGAAATGTATTTAATGAGACTATTACATGTGGATGCTAAGTCAGAGCTTTGCAAAGGCACAAAGGGCAGTTTGGCAATTAATTCCCACGAGTTTCAATGGGAATTGCCCCCTCAATAGCCAAAGCTTTAAAATAGTCTAGATTAGGGAGACATGCAGGTTTCAAATATGCTGTGTGAATCCGCTAGCATAATGCATTCCTGTTAAAGTCAGTGGCAAAACTAGCATTGCCTTCAGTGAAAGCAGCACTGGGGCTCTGTGCCTTCTGTTTTCAAAATAATGCCATGTAATCCAGAAAGACCACAGTATGGGGGCATCAGATCGGCAAAGCACTGACTAGATAAACAGGTGACGTTCCCTTTGAAAGCTTAATGTGACTTTACAGAGGGTGGCTCCAAGACACAGCAAAGGAGACTGCTGGAAGCTATATTAAGGCCAAGTGATTTCCAGATCACTCACTCACCATTTCAGTGATGTAAGCCCAGCAGTGAATTCTCTGGGAGCTGCTACACAGCTGAGATTTTATTCACCAGCCATAGGTTTAGTTTGACGTCTATATTTGTGGGGGACAGCTCCTGTCAAGCCAATGGGGAGGCAAATTCCACGCCTGCCTTAGGCTTGGGGCAACGCTTCCCCTGCCCCCCACCAAACTACACCCATGCCAGCAGCCAATCTGAAGTGGCTTTGGACAGTTATTTCTCTAGTAGCACTTGGTCACTTGGCATCTTTTTGTTTTCCTGCTAGCGGATGGTCAAGAATCTGGAGAAGGAGATTCTTCTTCTGAAGCAGGAACTAGCCATGCATGACAGCTTGGTAAGGAACAGGCTGTAGCCGTTAATTGCTGCCTGTGCTTTCTCTCTAAGCCATCTTGCTGGGGATCTTAGTGAGTGCTTTATCTTAATTTTAATTTATCTCTAGGATCAGTTATATCCATGCTTGTCAAGCTTTTGCTTTCCCACTGTGTCCCTGTGGAGTCCTTTGAGTTTAGACAGAGTTCTGAGGGGTCCCCACCAGTTTTCCCTCTTGTTAATTTCCCATTCCACAAGGTTCCATGTCATAGTCATTAACCCGCAGAGTCCTGGATGCCAGAAAGGATAGCCTTTCAAAACCCATCAGTACCTGTCCTTAATTTGCTCAGAAGGGAGAGGCAGAGAGTGCACCACTCCCAGCCAATTCCGGAGTCTAGCGCCCAGCCAGTCTACAGGATGAGAAAAAGAGAACTAAACCTGCCATGGAAAGGCAGAGCACAGCCAGGTGACTGTCAGGCTAGCATTTGCCCAGCTCATTGTAAATTGTTGCAGTTCAGCTGTTCACCTTTTCATCCCTAGGTCAACCGCTCTCTGGTGAATTATGACCCTCTGAATGAAATCCAGATAGCAGAGATTAACTCTCAAGTCCGCAGGTACCTAGAAGGAGCCACAGACGATATTGATGTGAGTAGCTACCTAACTGACAGGGGCTTGTACACATTGTTCAGCTGGTTATATTTGGCTGGATTCCAGGCTTTTTCAGCTAGAGGGAATGAAATCAGTTTGTGGAGGAACTGAATTTAGAATTAAAGGTGGCACTAACTTTTTGAACACTTCCCTGGTATTTACAGGAAAACTCTGGACACCTGCCTTCTCCTCTCATTCTTATCTCCCCTTAAGTGAGTAGGAAGCTCTAGGAGGCTTCCACCTGACCTCAAACTCAGTGGGATGGTCTGCTTTGAACTTCCTTAAAAAGACAGTGTCAGAATTCTCCATCTGAGTAAAACCATGTCATAAGAACATAAGAGCAACCACACTAGGTTAGACCATCTAGCTCAGTACCCTATCTTCCAACAGTGGCCAATGCCAGGTGCCCCAGAGGGAATGAACAGAACAGGTAATCATCAAGTGATCCATCCCCGTCATCCACTCCTAGTTTTTGGCAAAGAGATGTGTTCCCAAAGTATTGTTCAAAAAGTGTTCCACCTTTTCTGGGAGAGGGGAACTTCTGGGGCACTACAGTCCCGTCTCTCTACTCTTTGCTTTTCTCCCACCCTCAAAGGTCCCAGAAAATTTTGCAGCTGATGGGGGTTGGGGAGAGTTGGCTTTTGTGGAATCCAGGGAATCTTTTAGGGCTAGGGATGGTCAGCCTAAGTAGGAGCAGGGAAGGACTAAGGAGTTTCTCAGAGGGAAACATGTCCTTAGTGGGGTCATGGAATCTTTTAGTGGGAAGGATGCATCTCTGGGAGTGGGGAGAATGTACTTCAAGACTTCCTAGAGAGGAAGGATGGTCCAGTGGTTAGGCCACTCGCCTAGGACTTGGGAGATCTAAGTCCCAGACTCTATGTATGACCCCGTGTAAGTGCCTTAAGCCCAGATCCGCAAAGGCATTTAAGCTCCTAACTTCTATTGATTGATCTGGGCCTTAGTATGTACAATGGGGATAATAGCACTGCATTAAAGCTTGTGAGGGGCTCAGATGCTCTGGCGCTGGGAACCAGATACGTACTTTAGATAGACTTAGCAGCGTGTGAGTGATGAGAGAGCGGCATGGCCTGCCTCCTGCGTAATGTTGTGTGTTACACTTTGGCTGATAATTGGCTAACAGTTCCTGACCTCTGGGGTCGTACAGGATACCTACACAGCTGGCACCTGCCTCAGCCTATTGGATAGATTCCTCTGTTCTTAAAGCCCACTTAAGAAGCATGAACAATGAGTGATGGTCATAGCCACATGGGGCCTGATTTTCCCGGTGCAGGATTCAAGGGTTGAATTATGTGTATCCTAAGGCTAGAGAAGGGGGCCCTGGGATTCTATAGTATATGAACCAGCCTTACAAAGCAAGTTTTTTAAACATTGCACAGTGAATGTAACCATAGTGAATGTGACCTGTCTCCCATTATATCTTCAATGTACGTATCTCTTCCTCAGATAATGAACATCAGGCAAATCCAAGAGGTATTTAATCAGTTCAAAGTGATTTTAAGGTAAGATATTGTAGCCAGGGTGTTTGCTTTGGATAAGGAGATTTAGAAACTTTCCACCAAGCAAGCATCTGTCTGTGACAGCACAGCACGGTGTCATGACACCGCCAGTGATGTCATTATAGAATATGCAGAGAATAAGTTGTAGTTGTGAGACACTCAGACCAACTCCTGATGGCTTGGTCAGGGGCAAGCTGCTGCTGGCTAACCCAGTGGCACCTATAGATCATGAGGCTGGTCTTTGGATGATGGGCTCCATGAATTGGTTAAGTGTGCTCTGGTGTCTGATCAGGAGGGGTCAGATGCTACAGTTACAAAAGTAACATGATGTCACTGCAGGAAGATTTGGGCTTTGAGGAGGGAAGTGGCAAGTCTGTGGTATGTCACCAGGTGAGCATTCCTGTTCCACAGGAATCCAGACTGGTCCAGATCCATGTGTTGGTGTTTTGCATGGATTTTGTGCCTCAGAGAATCCTTTTATGGGACTAAAATAAAACATGAAGATCAGGTCTTATGGTGGTTCCACCCTCCAGGGATAAACTACTGTGGAGTCGTGTTATTTGGGCCATAAAAAAGGCTCCCTAAAGTATTTCAAAAGCTAGTGAAATGTATACGTGTCTTAACAGAAGAGATTTCCAGGCCTAAGGGACAGTGTGGGAAAAAGGTGAGAAGAAGAAAATAGGAGGTCAGAACAGGTGCATGAAGGAGAGCGGCTTGGGAAGAATACAGGAAGCAGGAGGGGGAGTAGGAGGAAAGGAGAGCGGAGGTAGACATAGGGGTGATATTAGACACAGCTTTCTTTTGAAGTAAGACACATTTACAAGTTTGGGGCTGTATGAAATTTTCCCTTGAGCACAATGAAAAGGGTGGTTATCTCTCCCCAGCCAACAGGAACAGGAAGTGGAAGCCAGACTACGAAACAAATACACCCTGATAGACAAAAGTGACTTTGCAGCCATTACTGCTGCTCAGAAGGTAGGGCTCTGGGACTTGACCTTCTGCCTCAAATTCTTCTACACTACTTGAGAGGAACCATTTAAATCCAAGGCCCTGAGCTACCATGGTGATGGGGATAACAGAAGAACACAGCTGCTACAAGTCAGTAGAGCTGCACTAGTGAAGCAGATTTCGGTGCTGAACGGGCCATTTAGCCATGCTGTTGAGTCACTGACAGAAATCAGATTTTACTTATGAAATCCTCTTGCAAACTCCTTCGTTGAATGAAGATAACCCCGAGTGCGTCATTCTCTGATATTATTAGCGATACCATGATTACAGTGAGATTTCTGGTATTTGTGAGGTGTCAGAATGAAGCATTCTGGGATACCAACAAAGACAGAAAATACAGTAGGATTTAATAAAGGCGTGAGGATGAAATTTTAAACATTAGTTTAAACCTATTTCTGTGACCTAAGTCCGTACTTCCTCCAAACCTAGTTAGTGGGAACGCTCAGCACATGAATCTGAAAATAATTCCAAGGGCTTTTTTGCTTCTCAGTTCACCTTTAAGATGATTTTTTCCACCAAGATGCCATGAGGTGAATCTGGATTTAGATTAAGGAATTAGACAGACTTACCCCTCTGAGCAGAGTATTTAGTTCTCACAAGCTGCACATCAGCAGGGCTAATACTTCTGTATTCACATCTTCAGTCCCCTCTGTTTTCAGGCAGGCCTGGTTGATGCAGAGGGCCATCTAGTGGGGGAAGTGGATGGACAGGGCTTCGGGATTGGAGTTGTTCCTTTATCTAAACCCGGCGGGAAGAAAGTTAAAGCCAGGAAAGCCAAAGAGCAGCTTAGGTGAGTTGACCTGTAAAACACCTGTTCCCTCTCCTTTTGTCAGGTTTCTTTCTCCACTCATGAAAATCTTCCCTATGGCAGTGACATAACAAGGGATTTATGGGCTACTTTGCACCTACAGGGGTGAGTAGCTACCCAAGGGAGAAGGCTGTGGAGAAACAGCCCCAGTAGCCCTCATGATATTCTGTGTTTGTTTCAATGAGAAGGTCCTGGCCTACTAGGATTGGTGTTGATACAGGGTTGTGGCCTGATCACAAAGACAATGGGCAGTGGGAGAAGCTTCCCCTTGGGGAGGTTAGACACTGCCCCACCTCTTCTGGCCAAGGCTGTGTCCCCACTTGCTGCTCTCAGCCCCTCCCCACAATGGCCCTGGCTGGGGTGGGTGCGAAGGGGGCTGAGAGCTCCACCCTGGCCGGAATTCCAAGCCCTGAGCCTCTTCCCCATTCTACCCCTTCTGCCCAGGGCCCCACCATAATCCGACCTCATTCCCCTACTTCCCCCCAGGCCCTGCCCCCATTCCACCCTCACTCCGCCTCTTCCCCCCAGGCCCTGCCCCCACTCGCTCCTTCCCTCAAGCTGCCCGAAGACCGGAAAAGCTCTGTGCCCCTGCCATGGCCCCAGGGTCACAACAGGGAGTGAGAGCGCCTCTTGCCCTGTGGCTGTGGCAGGAGATTTTTCTGGGGGCCTCAAATCCACTGCTGCCCCACTGGTGGCATGAGATTTGGGCCTCCGTTACGTACCGCCCATGACAAAGACCAAACCTGCCCCTAGGAATGCGTCTTTGCACAGTCAGCATCAGACTCAAATCCGTTTGGTTTTGTGGAAGTCAGGTATGTGCAGGATTTACTGCAAACGACTATTCATGTTTATTACAAGTGGCACCTTAGGACAAACCAAGAATGGGGCCCCATTGTGCTAGGTGCTGTACAGACTCAGAGTAGTAGATAGTCCCTCCTCCAGGCAGGCACAGGATGGGGAAGGGATAGAACACATCAGCAGAGTGACCAATGTGATGGCAGCACATGGCATGTTAGTGGCATGGTTTTGTTGTTGGGTGGGTTTAGTTAGAAGGTGATCACCAAAATGGGAACGGAAGTGGGGTGAGAGGGACAGGGGAGGGGAAGCAGAGAGTAAGAGGAGCAGATGTGGAATGAACCTGAGCTAAAGAGACTAGAGGGAGGGTTGGTGCAAACAGCCCATCAGCACAGGGCAGAGAAAGTCCAGTCAGAACAGTAAAACGTCCTCTGAATGTCCAGAGGCCCCTGTTCTAGCTGCTTCTGCTCCTGCTGGCTGGAGTCTCTGGCTGGTTTCTCCTTGTAGTTGTTCCCCAAGACCACATGGGGGAAGGAGGCACCACCTCAGTCCTAGTACCCCTGAGTGGGGGGCATCTCCCCTGCACGTTTTTGGGTCCAGGAGGGGTGCTGGGGTGTGCTGCCCTGGTTGATGCCAGAGTGCTTCTCCACACTAACATGCAGTGTCCATTGTCATCTCTTTCATCTCGCACTGGGTGTCCCTTGCTGAACAAACTCACGGAGGCCAGTTTAAGGAGACTCTTCACTCTTCTTCCTTAAACTGGACTGGGGGCTAAGCCAGGTCTTCTGGACTCTGCAACGGGGCTCCCTTGAGGGTAGATGGGGGTCCACTGCCTGCTGCTTGCTCCAAGCAGACACTTGTATATTCAGTCTCTTAATGTGCCCTAGCCAGGTCCGTGTAACCTGTGCATGTGAATGGACTTCATGAGAACCTTCACAAGAAGTTGATCCTGCGTGTGCTGCTGTTCCTACAGATTTTATATTCAGAGAGGTCCCTCTAGGTTTGCAAGTAGGGAGCTGTGACAGTAGAGACAATGGCTCCTGGCCCACTGAAGTTGGCAGAACTTTCACTGTTAACTTCAGAGGAGAAGACTCAGACCTCCAGTTCTTGAATCAGAACTGGTTTCTGCAGTGTAGTTTTAGTATCAGTGTTTTGTCATATGCCGGAAATTAACCATCTCTTTCCTCTTAGCCCCACTACCAGGAAGGAAGGATTAGGAAGCCCTGTTTCGGGGAAAGATCTGGATTCTGTTTCCCCATCAAGGAGTCAGCTGGTAAGTTCCGCAAAGGATTTGGATGTGAAGGAGGGACTACTACGGGAGCAGGATGCAGCTAGTATTGAAACACATCGCTCGGAGTCAGTGCCCAAGGAGGAATCCCACCGACCAAGGTAACCTTTCCCCTTAATGAGGCACTTTCCATTTGCAAAGCTAAACAGGTGGGGTCATCCAGGCTGCAAAGCCAGACAGAGTGCCCAGTCGCTGAGCTGGGTCTGTGATAAGGGCACAGGGGACGGGGCCAAGGCTGAGAAAATAGTTCCGTTTAGCAAAAGGGATGCGTAGTGTTAGCTGTCCTCACTCCATGGTATTTGGCCTAGGTTTCCTGCTCTAACACCTTGCTGTTTGCAGTGGTACTGTAATGGGGCACCATGCACATACATGGGGAGTGGCCTGTGTTTGCATTTCAGTGCAGTAATAATCAGTGTGGTGTGTCTCCTGATTTTCTTCTCTTGGATTTGGCATTCCTGTCACTTGCCACCTGGGGATTGACTTTGCATCCTGGCTTTGGATCCAGCTCCCACTAGCTTCAAAGTGAGCTGCAGGGTAAATTCCAGCCATTGCACCCAGCATCCGCCCTGTTTCTGCTCTCGGCTGTCGAAAACACGTCCCTGCTGCCAACAAAGGCAGCAGTCCCCTTGGACATGTTTTTCAGTAAGCGATAGCAGCCCTAACATTTTGTTCTGAGCTACTAAAATGTGACCATTGTTCAGTAACAGAGCTGATGCTGCTCTGGGGCTTTAGATTCGCAAACGCTTAACACTCATTAACTAATTAAGCCTCACATCCCCCTTGTGAGGTAAGGCTGTCTTATCATCATTCTCATGGTGGGGATATGAAGGCATCTGTCTAGCTGTGTCACAATTTTTAGGGGATCAATATAGGGTAGGCTCCTTTAAGGTAAGAGATGAATAACTTGCCCCTGTCAGAAGAGTTCTCTGAAGGTGAACCATTATTTCTATGGATTCACACTCCTCACCCCTCTTGTAGGTTCGCCCAAGAGTGTGGCTTCCTAGGGGATACCTGTGGGAAGGTAGCCCAAGGGTGTGGCTCCCTAAGGGAGACCGTGAGAGGTTAGCCCAAGGGCGTGGCTCCCTAGCAGAGACCGTAAGAGGTTAACCTAAGATGTAGATCCATAAAAAATACCGGCACCATCTTAGATCTTTGCTGACCACTTTCTGGTTCTCCTCCCCTGGATTCCCAGACTGGCCTCAGAGGCAACAATTCTCAGAAGTTTGGATCCATAAGATCCAACATTCTGGGATGATTCAACTGAGACAGCTGCTAGGGAACTTTGCTTCTGCGTAAGTAACCCTTCTTGGTGTGGTCGGGCTTGTCTACACTTAAAAGGCTACGCCTTTGCAGCTGCACTGCTGCAGTGTGTCAGTGAAGACGCTATGTGTGCCAATGGGAGGGCTTCTGCTGTCAGCGCAGGTACGCCACCTTTGCAAGAGGTGGTAGCTATTCGACAGGAGAGGCCCTCCCACTGACATAACACCGTCTCCACTAGGAGTTAGGTAGGTGTAACTGCGGCGCTCAAGGATGTGGAAGAGCAATGGAGTCATACCAGCATAAATTGCTTGTATAGGCCAAGCCATCCCGGGAGAGAAGGAGGCCTGAAGGTTAGCACAGTGAGAGCACCGTGAGGCTGCAAGTGTCGATAGGTTCTGAAAGTGCCCATGAGGTGTAATTTTTAGACACTGATTATCAGTCCAGTCAGGTGCAATAAGTAACCCTGAAGCTGGAGCAACTGACCCTTCCTGTGTTTTCTCCTTCTCTGAACCCTGGTGCAGTTCCCCTCCCTCTAAGCTGGTGGCATTTGAGGAGTTTAAAATCGAGCGAGGGAGTGAGATCAACCGGATCTTTAAGGAGAACAAAGCCATCCTCAGCGACAGGAAGAAGAAAGTGAGCGAGATCACCCACAGACTGAATCTAATAAAACAGGAGATGGACATCACCAAAGAGGCCCTCGGGGCCCAGAAGAAGGAGAGGGAGGAGCAGGGTAAGTGGCATACAGAATGGATCGGACAACACAGATCTGAGCAGGGAGAAGGGAGAGCTTGTTTCATTTCTCTGAGCTGTAACTGTTGGAACACGTTAAAGGACACTACTGCTGTGCCACAGGCTGGAGTGGCAGCCAGAGGGGTCTGTGCTGTACCTCTGCATCCTGGCCTTGGGTTCAGCAGCCAAATCCACTGCCTCATCCCCTTGCACTTCAACCACACGGAGCCCAGTGACTCAGGCTTTCTGCAGCCGAAGTGAGTTTCAGCCAGACTGAATACAAAGATATAGGGTCTAATTCTCCACATGGACTTCAGCAGAGTTATGCTGGCATAAAATCGGTGTAATGAAATGGAGAATTAGGCCAATTCACTGTAAAACCCATTAGATACAGGGTAGACATCATTCTATTTGATTTGATGGGTCTGGCTCAGTCCCTGACATATGAAACACCACGCTCCCCATCTGTGTGAGAATGCCTCAAGCATAAAACGCTCTAAAACAAAACAAATGGAAAGAAGACTCGAAACGGCACCAAATTCTAAGAGAGTCAATTCTTTCAGGCCCTGATCCTGCAGCTTCTTGCTCATATGTACTGCGACACCTGCACGCTGTCATGCAGGTTCCTAGAGTCAGAGATTCTAAGTCCAGAAGAGACCACTGTGATCATGTAGTCTGACCTCCTGTATAATACAGGCCAGAGAACATCCCCAAAACAATTCCTAGAGTAAAGCTTTTAGAAAAACATCCAATTTTGATTTAAAAATTGTCAGCGACGGAGAATCCAGCATGACCTTTGGTAAATTGTTCCAACAGTTAATGACTCTCGTCATTAAAAATATACACCTTATTTCCAGTCTCAGTTTGTCTAGCTTCAGCTTCCAGCCATTGGGTCATTATACCTCTTTCTGCTAGACTGAAGAGTTCAATATTAAGTATTTGTTTCCCATGTAGCTACTGACAGACTAATCAAGTCAACCCTTAACCTTCTCTTTGTTAAGCTAACTAGATTGAACTCCTTGAGTCTATCACTATCAGGCATGTTTTCTAATCCTTTAATCATTCTCATGGCTCTTCTCTGAACCCCTTGAATTTATCAACATCCTTCTTGAATTGTGGACACCAGAACTGGACATGGGATTCCACCAGGAATGACACCACTGATTTTTGCCCAATCATTATAGCAACTCTTTTACCAGGAGCATCTTCATGTAGGGTCCAGTTCTGCAAAGTGATGAGCTCTCTTGGCTAGCTAATGAGCAAACTCTGCTCCTGTTGAAGTCAGAATGAAGTGAGGGTGTTTAGCACCTCCTAAGATCAGTCCCTTAGTTCAGTGACTTGGGTCTTTACTCTTGTATTTCATATCTACAAACTGGTGGGTTTATTCTGGAAGCTGGAAATCACTAAAGTAACATAATCAGAGCCAAACATTAGAGAAACAACTGCAAACTCTCCAGATGCAAAGGCAAGACAGGAAGAATAGTAAGAGGCCAATATGGCTCCATCAGGAGCTCTTTAATGACCTGACAATCAAAAAGGAATCCCACAGAAAGTGGAAACATGGACAAATTGGTAAGGAGGAGCACAGAAGAATAGCACAAGCATGTAGGGGGGAAGTCAGAAAGGCTAAGTTACAAATGAGTTACACCTAGCAAGGAACATAAAAGAAAATAAGTTATTTAAATACATTAGGAGGAAGAGAAAGAGGAAGGAAAGCGCAGGTCCACTGCTTAGCAGGGAAGGAATACTAATAACTGATGACATCAAGAAACCTGAGGTGTTCAATGTCTATTTTGCTTGTTTTTACTAAAAAGGTTAATGAGACCAGATACTCAACACAATATAAACAAGGGGGAAGGAACACAAGCCAAACTAGGAAAAGAAAAGTTTAAAGAATAGTTAGATCAGTTAGATGTGTTCAGGTCAGCAGGGCCTGATGAAATTCATCCTACGATACTTAAGGAAGTAGCTGAAGCAGTCTCTGAACAGTCAGTGATTATCTTTGGAAACTCCTGGGGGACAGGTAAGGTCCCAGAGGACTGGAGAAGGGAAACATAGTACAGTAAAAGCTGTGTTATCTGGCACTTTGTCAAGCTCTATTAACCAGCATTTCTGATATGTCCCAATACAAATCTTTGGTCTAGTAACTGGGACTGGTATACTGCCCAGGAGGTTATGCAATTGCATATTCTGCACTCTACTTTTCTGCAAAAGAGGAAGAAGACAAGCAAGCAAGCTGATATCAAGGATTTATTCAAAAAAGCAGCTTCCAGGGGGTGTCATTGGGCTGAATCTGTAATGACCCTATCTCCTATACCGTCTACATCTATAATAATTACTGTTGATGATGACGACCCTGAGGCACTGCAAGATCCTGAAGTGCCTTCTGAATCATCAAAGATTAAATAATGTTCAGTATAGTTTTAGTATTAACTGTATTTTTAGTCATCTGGGTGTACACCATGCGCTGCCCATAGTGATATGTAGTGTCATAATAACCTACCGTAGAGAAAACTTTACCTGTATACACCTAAGTGCTTGGAGAAACCAACCACTCTGCAGTGCAGTACGACTACTGGATTGGTGAGTACCTGTAAATTATTTTGTACTTTATTCATGTTATTGTGTTCTAATTCTTTGAAAATTGGTTCCATTGGTAAGTATAACCAAAGTTTTTGATTAACCGGCACCCCCCATTTCCCCAACATGCCAGATAACAAAGTTTTTACTGTATCTGTCTTTAAAAAGGGGAACAAATTGGACCCAGACAATTTTGGACCAGTCAGCCTAACTTTGTTTAATTTATTGCAGTATCTTTCCAGGTATCAATCAGTTTGTAAGCACCTAGAGGATGATAAAGTTATAAGATTAGCCAGCATGGATTTGTCAAGAACAAATCATGCCAAGCCAACCTAATTTCCTTCGTTGACAGGGTCACTGGTCTAATGGCTGGGGGGAAAGCAGTAGACACGATGTGTATTTTGATTTTAGTAAGAATTTTGACAGAGTCCCACATGACAGTCTCAAAAGCAAATTGGGGAAATGTGGTCAAGATGAAATTACTGAAAGGTGGGTGCACAACTGGTTGAATGACCCTAAGCAAAGAGGAGTTATCAGTGGTTTGCTGTCAGACTGGGAGGGCATCTCTAGTGGGGTCCCGCAGTGGTCAGTCCTGAGTCTGGTACTATTCAATATTTTCATGAATGACTTGGATAATGGAGTGGAGAGTATACTTATAAAAATTTGCAGATGACACTAAACTGGGAGGGGTTGCAAGCACTTTGGAAGACAGGCTTAGAATTCAAAACAGCCTTGACAAATCAGAGAATTAATCTGAAATCAACAAGATGAAATTCAGTAAAGATAATTGTATGACATTTAAGAAGAAAAAAATCAAATTGACAGCCAAAATGGGGACTAACTGGCTAGGCAGTAGCACTGCAGAAAAGGATCTGGGGGTTATAGTGGGTCACAAATTGAACATGAATCAACAATGTGATGCAGTTGTGAAAAAGGCTGATCTCATTCTGGGGTGTATTAACAGGAGTGTCGTATGTAAGACACGGGAGGTAATTGTCCTGCTCTACTCAGCATTGGTGAGGCCTCAGCTGGAGTACTGTGTCCGGTTGTGGGTACCACACTTTAGGAAAGATGTGGACAAATTGGAAAGAGTCCATAGGAGAGCCACAAAAATGGTAAAAGGTTTAAAAAAATCCAACCTATGAGGAAAGGTTAAAAAAAACTGGGCATGTTTAGTTTGAGGGGGGACCTGATAACTGTCTTCAACTATGTTAAGGGCTGTTATAAAGAGGGTGGTGATCAATTGTTCTCCATGGCCACTGAAGGCAGGACAAGAAGCAATGGGTTTAATCTGCAGCAAGGGACATTTAGGTAAGATATTAGGGAAAAAAAATTCTAACAATAAAGATAGTTAAATTCTGGACTAAGCTTCAAAGGGAGGTTGTAGAATCCCCATCGTTGGTGGTTTTTAAGAACTGGTTGACAACCGCCTGTCAGAGATGATCTAGATTTATTTGGTCGTGTCTCAGCTCAGGGGACTGGACTTGATGACCTCTCGAGGTCCCTTCCAACCTGACATTTCTAGGATTCTGTGGAACTATGATCAAGGAGAGGTTTTCAATGTGGGAGATAGCTGGATGCTAACGGTCTCTGGAGGGTGACTAGTTTATCTCCAATGTCTTGCCTTAACAGGCCAGTCCTGCTCTCAGTGACATCAGTGAGAGTTCTGCAGTAGGAACAATGGGTGCAATCCCTAAGTGATACCTTCACACAGTCTGTCTTGCAAGAGTTAGCAAGGCAACCCAATCGGCCCACTCTTAGTCATGTACCTCTTGGATTAGGAATGTATCATAGAAGATTAGGGTTGGAAGAGGAACTGTGATCTCAGCTAGTTCAGTAACCCATCCCCATGCCACTGGGAGTAGAACAGTGTATCTAAGGAAATCTCAGTTGTGTGGTCAACCTCCATGTATGATCCCTGTTCTTTGGCACTCTCCTTCCACTCGTGAGAAGCTGTCACGTCCTTCTCACCTTGCAGGGGAATATATGAATGAGGAAGGACAGATCATAATTGACGAGGAGGAATTTTTACTGGTCATGAAACTTAAGGATCTGAAGAAACAGTACAGGTCTGATTTCGATGAACTGCGGGACCTGAAAGCAGAAGTCCAATACTGTCAGCATCTGGTGGATCAGTGCCGCAACAGACTAATCTCAGGTACTCATATTGCTGGCCAGAGGTTTGGAAATGGCATGCACTTTTTGCTGGTGCATTCGATCACACTCAGATCTCTAAGCCCTGCACTGTGCTCACAGAACAGGTGGGCATATTTTTAAATGAAATAATTTGTCCCTGCAGAATTGGAAGTCTCTAAAATTCACAGACCCTTGAGTCCCAGGGACTCTTGAGTCCCAGTGACCCTGGAATGTGATTTTGTTAATCACCATTGCAGCTCATATTCTATAAATGTTACCCAATTTCTAATGAGACACTTAGCTCCTACCGATTCTGTCCTCCCATGTTAACACAGTTACTTCTGGATCAGATGCCAAGATGCAACTAGTAGTAATTGAATTCAGCGAGACCAGGATTTCACCCATCGTTTTGTTTGACACAGAGACTTGTGGTGCAAGCACAGCACTGGGCCAAGGCTTGAACCAGGTGCTGCAATTTTTGCACCTTTCCGAAGCCCGTAAGAGGTCAGTGCGCCTCAAGTCCCAGTGTTGCAGGATGGGGCCTTGTGTCCGTGGGCTTTGGTCCATACACTTTAGCATGGTACCCTCCCCACTCGGATAACACTTGTTTCTGGTATGAGTTAACTTGGACAGATATGCAGCACCCCATCCCAGGCACCCAGTTTGGGCCTGGTTCTATGCTTGGGTCCTGGATTTGACCCAGTATTTCTGATGACATTAGATGTATCAGTATCAAAGTCCTCGGCATTTGGAAGCTGCTCTGTTTTCTACAAACATGCCGGGGCACAAGCTTGCATCTCTCAGGAGCAGCCCACACGGAAACAAATGCCTTGTGTTATTCAGGTAAGTACACACAGGACCAATTCCTAACCATTGGCTCAAGCGGGATCAGGATTTGGCCGATATTTGGAGCAGCTGATGTGCAAACAATGGTGTGACCATTGGTACGAACACACTTGGTGTTTTCACGGAATGCAGAGGTGACTTGTTTGGACCCAGGTATAAAGTCAGTGGCATTATAGACATGTCAGTAGTGCCTAGGAAAAGCAGGGCTCCGTGTTTGGCTTTCTTCATTCTTCCATACTTTCCAGGACATAAAACGAACACAGGACATTCCTGGGGAATTACTGTGCTTCTCAGGGCTTAATTCCCTCGGATTAGGCCCTAAAGCAGAACATGCCAGAGGAACAAGGCTTTAGAGACGTGTGCCAGGGAAATGCATATTATATTAGTAATAAGAACACAGGTTCCAGCAGCGCTGCACTGCCTCTTGTGCATTCTCAGTTGCTATTATGGGATGGCAAGGGGCTATGATGCTCATTTAGCACTGGAGGCGAAGTCTGACCAAAAATGTGCTGACTGCTTAAAATTGCTTCTTCCAAGTTTCCAAATGTCAGACTGAAAACTGTTTTCATCTCTAGCAGTATAGGAAGAGCAACCTCTAGAGGCCACTCAGATTGTTCTGATCCGCACATTCCCTATGGCTCTCGCAGGGGGCAGAGACTGTTTAGTGCCTGCTTCCTATTTAAAGGTGGAGGAGTATGACTAGCCCCTAAACAGCATATTTCCGCTGATTGCGCCGCTCGGGTCACCAACTATGGTACAGATTTAGATTGCTGTGGAGGTGCATGTCTAGTCATTGTGCAGCATGCCAGGAAAAATACAAACCTGGCCCCCTTTGTTACAACAGCCCTGGTTATTGTCACCCCCCCACCCCCCTTGTCTTACAGAATTTGAAATCTGGTACAATGAGTCCTTCCTTATCCCTGAGGATGTGCAGGAAGCGATAAAGCCTGGAGGCAACATCAGACCTGGAATGATTCCCATGAACAGAGTCCTGTGTCTGGTGAGCTGTGTTGGGGAGTCCTGCTTCCCTCCCTGCTTGACAGCGGTGTGTCATCTGTCGTCACAGGCACGACCAGTGCTTGGGGGAGGAGGGAGGTTTGCAGCTCTGGCCCTTTTGGGGGTCAGTGAGGTGTAGCACTGGAACGTCAGCCAGGAGAAGCAGACGGCAGCTCCTGGCACATGTCTTGTTTTTGTGGTATTGTTTTCTTTTATTCATGGTCCCATGAACAAACCTTCTATTGATCCAAGGGCATGACCATCCACTTGATGTCAACAACCAGGCACGTGGTCAAGAAGGCACAGGGAGTGACTGAGGGGTTATTTCTAGTCTCTATCATCAACTAAATTAAGAACATAAGAACAGCCATACCGGGTCAGACCAAAGGTCCGTCTAGCCCAGTATCTTGTCTTCTGACTCTGGCCAACACCAGGTGCCCCAGAGGGAACGAACAGAACAGGGAATCATCACGTGATCCATCCACTGTCACCCATTCCCAGCTTCTGGCAAACAGACGCTCAGGACACCATCCCTGCCCATCCTGGCTAATAGCCATTGATGGACCTATCCTCCGTGAATTTATCCAGTTCTTTTTTGAACCCCGTTAGTGCCTTGGCCTTCACAACATCTTCTGGCAAGGAGTTCCACAGGTTGACGGTGTTGCATGAAGAAATATTCCCTTTTGTGTGTTTTAAACTTGCTGCCTATTAATTTCATTTGGTGACCCTTAGTTCTTGAATTGTCATGTCTCCACCTATTGGCCACTGCCACTTAGCCAGACCGCTGCAGAGAGATGCAATCCCTGAACTTTTCTCCTGCCTGAACATGGGCAGTTCTCCTAACAGTTCTCATTCTCCAACCCTTTTCTCATTAATATTGCTCTCCTCTGAACACACTCTCCAGGCTTCTTCTTTTTTTTAAAATGTGGGATTCAAAACTATAATGCTGTTTGACATTGACCTGGGGCCACCAATCCCAGAGAAGCTCAAAACACTTCTCATTCTATAGCCATACAGAACCACTGAAATGCAGCTACCTCTGGGGTATACCACAACAGCTGAGACCCAAATAGTATTGAGAAGGGTGGAGTTACTTTGTATTACATATTTGCATTATCCCTGCTTAATCCTGCAGATCCTGACCATAGCAAGGGGATCTGGCAGGTTTATTTTTTTAGAAGAAAAATTGAAAAGGAATGATTTTGCCACCAAATGTTCCCTTATTTGGAATATAAAGCTCAGAATTAAGCATTACCTCCCAAACTGCTCTAGAAAGACACATTAGAGGATTTTTCAAGGGCAATCATGGTAGGTGCCTTCCCTCCCTATTGAATTACTCCACCTCCAGAGTATAAAGAGCAGGTATTAAGTGAGGGCAAATGAAGCAGGTTTGTTCTTAAAGTTATCGTTGAACTACAGACAAATACTTATACAAGGATCATGGTAGATTAAAAAAAAAAAAAAAAAGGAGTTAACTCTGTCCAGAACAGCCCAAAGGGGATAAACACTCATAGTGAATGCACCTATTGAAGTCAATGGCAAAACTGCCACGATGCCAATGGGATTAGATTTCACTGTTCACATAGACAAGAAGACACATCAAAAGTAACTTCTATTAGAAGTAACGTAACCCTGTCTAGTTCTAGGACTATTCAGAAATTGGACTAACCTCATCTCACCTAGTCATGGTTCACCCGGAAGACAATCTCTGGGCTTTTTTTCCAACATCTCTTAAAGGAGAAAACCAGCTAAGGTCATGCAGCCTAGACTTGGCAGTTCAGATGTCCTGGCTTCTCCTGTGCTGTTTACCAGCTCAGAAAGTCCAGTCCACCAAACACCTCCTTAGAGTGTGTTTTCTAGCTCTGGGCTCCCAACTTTGAATCACAGCCTTTCCCCACACAGGCTTCCTGAGTGGTTTCCAACCCTGGACTACTTGTCCTCCTTACGAGTCGGGCCCAAAAGGTGCGGAAAAGGTGCCTCGCAGCTCCCTCCGACTTTTGATGCTACAGGTTTACATCACAAGGTTGTCCTGTTTATACAAACCAGTACAGCAGTTGCTTTGCATTGCATTATTCTTTTCTATTAAGCAAGCCCCAGCTCTGGCTCTGTGGGAGCAACACCCAGGCCTGTGCCCTTTGGTTTATAGTGGTGTATTTGATCATGTCATCCTATTTTGCATTTGTCTGTATTGAATTTTAATTTAATGATTCCATGCCATTGCTCCAGTGCCCTGGAGCACCCCCTTCTGGGCAAGCATGCTTCTGCAGCACTCTATGTGCCTGTGTTTCCCCACAAATTAGGGTTTCCAAATTTGGATTACACCAGGATTATCTGCATTTTTGCCCAATCCAAGTTTCTTTATTGGTACAGTGTCACCTTATCCTTCCCCCAAACAGGAGGATTTACCTTGTTCTAAAACCCAGCATCCACGGACAACAGTAGTCTCTCCTCCTTACAATTCTCCCCATTCACCTGTTCTCAGGGCTCGCTCCCTAGAGACCAGCTTCACCCCTAGCTCAGGAGTCAAACAGTCTTTTAATATTATAGGTCCTGCCACCTTTTCCCTTTCCCAGCTGGAGCCCAGGACTCCAGGTGCCTCTTACCAGGCCCGAACACTCTCCTTACCCTTCTGCTGGAGGTTTCAGCAAGCAGCCCCTCAGCCCTGCTGCTGTGTCCCTCTTGATAAGGCCAAGGTGCTTTCCATTTAGCCCAGTTGGGCAGCTGGTAATCAGTCACAGGTGCACCGGCCTCTCCCACTCCCTTTTAAAGGGCCAGTCACCCTCTGACATTCATACTGTAGATTTAAGCCCATTCTCTACCCAATTTCTGACCCCTCCCATTTGTATATTGTTCATGAACTTGACTTCCACGTTCTCCAAGACGTTCATGAAAAGACAAAATATATTCCTGAGAGTGATCACTTGAGACCTGACCCCAACGCACTACCAATCACTGTCAGATTTGGGTATCCTTCAAACGCACATTTCTCTTCAGTGTCCTCATGCCCTGTGTGCTGGCGTGCTGGACAAGGCGAGTTTCAAAGGTGAGCATTAAAGGAGAGGGCTGTTCGGGTAAATGCATCAGTGGGTGTCTGTCCAGCAGCTTCAGTGAGTCAAAGCCCACCAGGCACATGTGGCATTAGACTTTAGACTCTGCAGATTAGTCCTTTTCCTGCTCCAAGACACCCCACGCCGTTCTTCTGGCCTGCAGCAGAGAACAGGGTGTCCTGGATGTAGCTAGCGATAGAGCGCAGCTGTGAGAAGAGTTGCTTCTTGCCTACACCTGCTGCTGTGGCTGGCCAATAGAGAAATAACAGAACCGCCTGTCAGAGACTAAGGTGCTGACTGGCTGCCTGTAAACTGCTCAGGGTTCCTTGTATACCCCAGGCACTGAAAGGGGAAGGGGTCTCATCTCCAGTCCATGTCTTTCTAGCCTCTTATTTGGCCCCCAAGATCATACTGTCTGAGTGCAGCATCACAGGAGATTAACTTCCATTCATGTGAAGGGCCTAGATTGCCCTTCATTGATGAGAGAATCAACTCTTTCATTTGCAGTCGCAGATACCTCTGCAGCCTCCTGTCTAATCCCCCATTGTTCATACAGGGTTGGCATTATGGGGCGCATTCACCAGCAGAGCGTCCCCTCAGGTCAGGACACAGCATTGCAGGGACTTTTCCCACTCTGTCGCCCCCCTCCACCCCTTTGTCAGCTGATCTGTTTCTGCAGTTATCTGTTCTGAGTAATTCAGCCCTCTGGACTGGTCACAGGTAAAGCTCGATCCCATTCCAGAGTAACCGAAGTCTAACCAAAGAATCCAATTAAATGTCCAAACAGTGATTCTTCTGCCCCTCTCGGGTTATGTTGCATTTCCCCTACTTGCAGGTCCTGCAGCATTCCTTCTCTGCTCCCGAGGCAGAGTACGGCCTCCCGGGGCATTCTCCCCAGAGGCCCTGCATCTTAGCAGGTTTCCCTTCCCCTTCTCCCAGGGACATTCCTGATTCTCCCAACCCCAATCTCAGGGCTTCCCTGGGGTTCCGATCACTGGGTCTCTGACTGCGTTTCCTTGAGTCTTTTAGTTCTGAGGCCCAGGTGTTCACCCTGCTAACACCTGACCCCTTAGTCCCACCCCCTCAGGCCGGGGTGCAGTTAACTGCTGCACAGGTGGGGCTGGCCCTAATCCCCCTCCAAAGGGCCAGTCACCCTGTGACAGCTGAATTCTCGCCTTCTCTTCCTCCCAGGATGAAGATGAGCAGGAACGGTTTGACCGGCTGCAGGGGGAAGTGCTGCCAGCCTGTCCAGATTCCACCTCTTTCTACAATGCCAAAATGAAGACTGATCAGAAGGTAGCGTGAGTCGGTGCCGGGCTGGTAGTGCAAACCTGTGCCAGGATTTTCTGTTGGGGGTAAACGTCCCCTGTGCACAGATGGGGCATCAGCAATACCCTCTGAAACGGCCCCCGTTCAGTTATCCAGCACAAGGAGCTGTTTGCAGCCTGTTCACCGCTCCCTCTCCCACCTCGGGCACTGGCTGAACTCTGAATTTCTTCCTGTCACCTCTGCTGATAACTCTAAGGGCCAGAGCCTCAGCCAGTGTAAATGGCTGTGATGACAGTGGCGCTACACTTACTTACTGCAGCTGAGGATCTGGCCACCGTGGCTTGGTTTCTAGTGCTCTGGCACTGCTATGGGGCAGTCTCATAATAACGAGACACTCAGGACTTCCCCTTCCATGCCTGGCAGGGGCTGGGAGCACCAGGCAGTAGGATGCCCTTGACATGTTACTGTGGACGATGATTCTTGCTGTGACTTTTAACAAAGCCCGGGAAGGGACTCAGGATGTAGCTGTTCTCTGGCTCAATGGGGAAATTCTACATATTCAACTCTGTGCTGGGGAGCAACTAGGAAAACTGGTGAGAACATGGTGCCTGGCATAATCAGGTGGGGCATATCCTACAGTCAATCACAGAGCAGGCTGACTTCGGGCCGATGTTCTCACCAGGGCAGCTAAGGCAGTGGGAGCAGAGAACCTGGGCTCTGCGAGCAGATCCACCTGCTTAATATTGTAGCAAACACGCACAATATTAGGTGCTTCAAAATATCACCAATTATTACACGAGGCACAATTAGCCTGTGGAACTGATATCAGGATATCACTGAGGCCAAGAGCTTAGCAGGATTCAAAAAGAACTGTATCTGTATGGGTGATTGTCACAGGATGGCTGGCCACCCCGTGACTGAAACAGGTACAGCTCCCCTGTGCCAGAGCCACGTGCTCCCCGTTAGCCAAAAGCAGGAGATGAGAGCAAGGGGGCGATAAAGGATCAGAGGGAGTTCAGTGAGGGCACAGAGAGAAAGGGAACTGCAGAGTAAAGCTGCAGGGAGACAGGGTCTCATGCAGGGAGTTGGGGCCAGGCACTATAACCTAGCTGAAAGCTTTGTTTTTACTTTGGGAGAAGGCAAAGAAGACAGGCCCAGCCCTGCATCTGCTCAGGCAGCAGGAAGGGGCAGTACCTTGGGGAGGAGGGGACATGCCCAGCTTAAGGTGGGGTGGAAGATGGGTTTTTGTGATTGCGTTTAACACCTTTGTGTTAATACAGAAACGAAACCCCAAGAAAGAGTGTGATTGGCCGAGAGGCTGTGTAGAGTTTGTTTAAGGAGCCCTGGAGAAGGGGAAACGGGGCAGAGCATGGCAGAGGCAGCCCTGGCCCCATGGGCTGCTTGGGTGGTAGCCACCACGTTACAGTAGTGGCCACATCCAGGCTTACTTAGTAAGGATTCTAAACCAAACACCCCCAAACCAACCTTCAGCTGGGGACTGGTAATCCCATAACTGCCCACCAATGGGTTTCTTACCCCTTCTTCTGAATCAGGTGGGATGGGCCTATGTTGGAGATGGGCTATGGATTAGGAGGGGCTCTGGCAGTTCCCATGTTCCTGATGAGAAAGACTTTTCCAAATAAGTGTGATGCTGGTGAAAGTAATTTTATGCCGGCTCCCATAACCATCTCTGCATCTCAACTGTAGGCCTGAAGAACCGACACCATTTTAATAACTAGATCTTGTTTTCTGTTATCAGCACAAGTACTTTAGAGCCATGGCCGCCCTCCAGAAAATGCACAAGAAACCTGGACTCATCACAGCTACGGTGAAGAACAAACCCCCAGCGGCACTCCATGTCATATAGCAGGTGCAGGGCAGAGCCATTTGCGTTGTGTTCTATACAAGGAAATGGACAAATTGACCTCAGAAAACTGTGAGCATTGATTTCCACAGGAGACTTCTCAACAAATAAAACTGGGCTAGTGACAAGCTGTTTTGGTTCACTAGAATGAAGGTTAGTGCTAGCTAAGGTAGAGGAGTCATCAGCCAGAGAGGAAGATAAAACACGTTTGTTAATTGAACTAGGAGAACTTGTTTCCCTGACTCTGAAAAATGCAACGCCTTGGCAGGGCAGGAGTGTGCATATTACAGGTACGCTGCAGAGGAAAGAAACCAGAGCTTGTGCCTCTTTGTGACAAGTGAAAAGGCCTGAAGGGTTCTTCTCTTTCTCATATATTTTAACATTAGAAATACCAGGAGTGGCCAGGCCAGGCCCCTGGTGGGGTGGATCCAGAGAATTCGGAGCTTCTGAAATGTTAGAATCTTACCCCCCACTCCAGCCGCTTGATGCCAGGTAAAGTGGCCAGAGTGACACAAAGGAGCTCTCAGCATCTGTCTACGCTGCACACTGAGCCCGGGTCTGTGGGAACTGGGCTTCTAGTGTTTCCAAGCCCATGTGTGAGCAGCCTGCTGCACTGCAAGCCTGGGGTTACGGTTACTGGACCAGGTCTCCCAGCCGCGCTAACACGTCCATACTGCGCTACGCTGACCTTCTGACTCAGGTCTGTGGCTTGAGATGCATCCAGGCTGCATAACAACAGGACTGGGACCCAAGTCACAGCAGGACTCGGGCTCTGCTAGCAGGGTCCTAGGAGCTGAGTGCCTGCTGACCTGAGAGACTCATGTGGGGGGGGTGGGGGGCTTGAGCTCAAACCTGAGTCAGAGCCTGGACTTAGAGTGCAGTGTAGGTATACCCTAAAAGCCCTCGATCCAGCCGATGGAGCAGCTTTGTGAAAGAACGGAAGAATGCAGCCACAGGTGGTCCTATGAGGACCCCCTTCCTCTTGATCTTGAGGGCACAATATTAAGGGAGAAGAAAGAGTCAAAATCTAACAACCTACTGCTGCTGGGGCACCTTCAGCTAGTACTAGTCAGGTATCATGTTGGGCCAGGATTTTAAACAATCTTTTGACTTCGTGCACAATTGCTTCTTGGTACAGCTGGTTCTAGGGCCTGCTCTCAGTTTGGTGCCAAATACATAAGAATGGCCATACTGGGTCAGACCAAAGGTCCATCAAGCCCAGTATCCCATCTTCTGACAGTGGCCAATGCCAGGTGCCCCAGAGGGAATGAACAGAACAGGGAATCATCAAGTGATCCATCCCCTGTCGCTCATTCCCAGCTTCTGGCAAACAGAGGCTGGGGACAGCCTCCCTGACAAATAGCAATTGATGGCCCTATCCTCCATGAACTTATCTTGTTCCTTTTTGAACCCTGTTATCGTCTTGGCCTTCACAACATCAAATAGCAGAGTCCTTGGAAAACCTGCAGGAGGCGCTCTGTCAGATGCCCCAATGGAAAGGTGAGGGTTGCCCCTGCCTATCCCCAAACATTGCCTGTGCAATATGTCCAAGGCTTTAGCCTGGTTAAGGAACATCTGAGGTCCTGTCTACAGGCCAAATTGCAACCACATTGTAACTGCGTCTCCTGCCTGGCTGTACAAGTGGAGATGAGTCAGGTCTTTACTCGTGTGTAGTCTTCTCCCTGAATAAATCTGCTCTGGGTTTTGTTCAGCCCTCTAATTACCTGCTCGATCTCTCTGCTTTGTAACCCTGTCTGTTAAAAGCTTTAGCTGCCTCTCTGATTTTCCAGGGACCAGATTAGGGACCAAAATCTGTTCCCCTTTGTCATGCAGGGTGGCTCTCCTTCTGTGGAAGGCAAGCAGGATTTGGCGTTAGCTCAACACTAAAGAGAAGGATCCACACCCTAGATCTCTAAAAGCCTTATGTCACCATCCCAAAGTGAGCGAGATCTGAGGCAAGGCATGGCTGGGTGGTATGTGTGTAGGCTTTCTTGGTGGCCTTGCCATATGCCCTCTGTCCTCCAGAAGCAAAGGCATGATTCCTCTATGACTCCCCTTTGCTCCAGGAGCATACCAACTTGCTGCTAATCCAAACCAACTGTAAATTACTACCCCTGAGATGCTGGCTCAGCTGTGCTGGCTGGCCCTGTGCGGGTGGGAGCCCTTCCCCACCCATCTACTCATTGCATGGGGTTGGTTCACCCCCTTATTCCTCTATACTCTATGCTCCACTTAGGAAGGAACAGTCAGTTTCACACATACAGAATGGGGAGAAACTGTCTAGGAAGGAGTATGGCAGAAAGAGATCTGGGGTTATAGTGCTCTATTCTGCGCTGGTTAGGCCTCAACTGCGGAGTATTGTGTCCAGTTCTGGGCACTGCATTTCAAGAAAGATGTGGAGAAATTGTGAGAAGGTCCAGAGAAGAGCAACTAAGAAGTGATTAAAAGGTCGTTGAGAACAGGACCTATGGAAGGAAGGCTGAAAGAATGGGTTTGTTTGTTTGAATAAAGAGAAGACTGAGAGGGGACGTATGATAGCAGTTTTCAGGTATCTAAAAGGGTGTGCATTCAGAGGAGGGAGAAAACTTGTTCCACCTTAGCTCTAATGATAGAACAAAGAAGCAATGGGCCTAAACTTTGCAGCAAGGGAAATTTAGGGTTGGACGTTAGGAAAAAGTTCCTTAACTGCCAGGGTAGTTATAGACACTGGAATTAGATTGGCCTAGGGAGGTGTGGAATCTCCATCTCTTGGAGGATATTAAGAGTAGGTTAGATAAATGTCTATCAGGGATGGTCTAGACAGTATTTGGTCCTGCCATGAGGGCAGGGGACTGGACTCGATGACCTCTTGAGGTCCCTTCCAGTCCTAGAGTCCATGAATCTATACAAGGTCTGGGTAGCCTGTGTGGGGGCACAAAGGGATCTTGCTCTCCCTATCACCACTGCATGGGCCATGGACCAAGAAACAGTTGAGTCCAAGGTCTGTTTTGCACACACTCACACCCCAGCAGCTGAGAAGCAATTCTATTTACCTAGCTTATGTGTCACAGTATTGATTTAAAGCAGCATCCCCCTCAACGCAGAACTACCCCTTTCCCAGAGATCTTGGCATGATCTTTCCTGGAGGTTCTCCAGGCTCTCAGGAGGAAGGCTGACAGCCAGCAGCCTGGAAGTGCCACAGCAGACAGTGTTATTCTCCCAGCCAGCTGTAATCATCTGCCACTGAGCAGAGCGTCTCGAAGGCCTGCTGGAAATCCTCCTCCTCGCGACCGTATCGCCAGTACCAGTGGAGGTAGGCATTGGTCTTGGACATGGCCTCTGCTCTGGCCACCACCTGCTGCAGGAGTTCCGCTGAGCTGCTGTGGTTGATGCAGACAGTCAGCGAGTGGCTGTGACATCTGGGCTCCATGATGTTGAGAGAGTCTGTGGGACAGAAAGTCATCTCTTCACCCAGACATATTAATCCTTCCCAAGAGGTCTTCTCCCACCCAGAAAGGGTTAAAAGGGACATATGGTACCTCCCTCATTCTTGGCAGGGGAAAGCCCTCTGTATTCTAAACATCCAGCCTAGCTAAACTAAACTGAAGTTCCATCTACCACTGCGCAGGTGTAACGTTGGTCTTGCAGCAAAGTGCAGAGCGGAGTTATACAAAAGCTCTATTTCTAATACTACGCACATGTGAAATCTTCCAGGACCTTATCCCACTCCCCTGAAATAAACAGTCACCATGTGACCGGGTACAAGCCACTCCTCTACCTCCCTCTCTTTAAGGTGGGGATCATACTTCCCTCGTTGGAGTGGTGTGATGCTTCATTAATGCATGTAAAGTAGGGAAGATCCTCCAGTGAAAGCTGCAGCATAAATTGGCCCTTGAAACACAACTCCACTGGCACCAGCTCAGAGCCGAGGACATGGACACACCAGTGGGTTTAGCCTCTACTCGCTGCTCCTCAGTCGCTATCGGACAAGGGCCTCAAGAAGTGTATTGATTGCACTGGGCCTGTTTCACACGCTTGGCTAACATCACAAGGCAGAGGTGTGTGCAGCTGGCTGTTCTCTCCCTTAACATAGGGTTACTGATCTGTGTGTCTATACGAAAACTAATGAATAAAAAGCTAATGACCCTACTTCTGAGTGTGCAATTCCCTGCTGGTTCTTCCTAATGTCACACTGAGGGTTGGTCTGTGTTTGGACAGCCCCCAGCATAATGGGCTCCTGGTCCATGACTAGAGGCTACGGTAACACTGCTAATAATGAACACACGGATTCAGAGGTTTCTGCAGCTGTCGTCCCTGCTGCTGGACCTGTCTTTGTCCATCGGTTTTTGACAGGCAAACAGCTGGGTCAGAAGGAAGGAGCCTTCCCCCACAGGGTCACTGCAGCTCCTACCCGTTTTTGCTTTGTTTTGCTGCCTTTTCTCCCTCCTTTCCCATTTTGCCCCAATCTCTTCCCCTGTCCCCTCTCTCCTTCATTTCTCCCTTCCAGTCCCTCCCACAACTGCATCGTTTGGGTGCGAGGGGCCTATGCACCTTCTAAATGAGGAGGTTTGAGGGATGAGCCAGTGAATCTGAGGTCACCTCTCTCCAAATGTGGGAGACTCGACAGTGCTCCCGGTGTCTCTGCTCAGCAGGGTCCCAGGACTGGACTAGCGAGGGTGCTGCGGCCAGGACAGGCTGCCTTACAGTTACGGGAGAGAAGCTCCCACAAAGCCAGCAGCACCAGCTAGCTCTGTCAGCCTCTCCCTCCTGAGCACCTCACTATGGAATGGACCAAGGATCCGGAGTCCCCACATTCTGAGGGAAGCTACAGAATGAACCGGAGAGTTCCAGGCTAGGCCGCAGCCTGGGAGAGTGTGGGAGGTGAGGGCACTGCTCCGTGGGTCAGTCATGATCTATGCTTAAGCACAGTGCTGGGTCAGCAGCTAGGACCCCTCTGCTGAGACCTCTGCTATTAACTCTTCGAGCCAAGACACGTGCTTGAGTGGAGTCTGAAATTGCACAGCGAGACTCCCGAGGATATCTGAGGGCAATATTCACTAGAAGTGAAGTGACCTAACAATGGTGGACTAACTGCGCACAGCAGTAATGAATCGTTTGGCATGTCATGCTATGCTCTTGTGTCAGTGGCTGCCCCACTGGTAGGGTGACAGATGTTCGATTTATTGGGACAGGTGCCCAATTTTTGGTTTTCTTATATAGACTCTATTACCCCACCATCCCAATTTTTCAAGTTGCTGTCTGTCACCCTACACAGGAGACTGTCATTGTGGGGCACAGTGCTGGACGCTCTTCGGAAAAGCAGCAAACGGGATTGTCAGAACAGGTCACCAACCATCGATCGCGCTCAGTCTGCTCAATCCGTGGGCCTCTTCAGTCGATTATGATTCTGACCACGATGGTGAAGTGCGGCGCTTGCCCAATCCTCACTCTCTGAAGCGGCCAGACAACCAGAGCCTCTGCAGCCGGGGGGGGCAACACTGCTTTCGCCTCTGCATGAAGCATTGCCCCACAGCTTCATTGGCCAGGAAGGGAACAGGTGACAACGAAGTTGGAGGGGTGCATCCAAGAGGGGCAGCGTGCGGAGCCACGTGCCCCCACGAGGGGCTGCAGGGGCATGTTGGCCCTCGGGAGTGGCATGGGGCTTGTGGAGGCAGGGAGCCTGCATGCCTTGATTGGGGGGCGGCATAATGTGTACCCAGGGGAGGCACAGCCACCTTGAGCCTGCCCGATGCCAGCCCATACCTTCAGCATCCGAACCCTGCCCTCAGGCCCCAGCCCTGAGCCCCCTCCTGCATCCCGAACCCCCTTCTGCACCTCAGGCCCCTGCCCCAGCCCCGAGCCCCTTCTCAGAGCCAGCACCCCACACCCCTACCCGAACCCCCGCTGCCGGGGCCCAGTGAAAGTGAGTGAGGGTGTGGGAGAGCAAGCGAGGGAGAGAGGAGGGGGTGGAGTGAATAGGGTGGGGTTTTGGGGAAGAGGTGGGGTAGATCCCATGTTATCCTTAAATTCAAAAACTGATCATGAGCATAAAAAGGTTGGAGACCCTTGATCTAGAGTGAGACTGTGTTGACCTAACTACATTGACCAAAGCGCTACACCTCTCACGGTGGAGTTCAGTCAGCGTAGTGGGCGAATTACGGCGGTGGGCGTGCCATTTGAGTGTAGACATTTACAGAGTTAGGCTGACTGGAGCTTCCTTGTGTCAACCTAAGGCTGTGGTGTAGACAAGGCGCTACTCTACTTCTCTTTCCTTCCTTCCTCAGCTCGCTCCAACCAGATATTGCCCACCCCACCTCACTCACTGCCCCTCTCCATCCCTCCCTCCCCACCAAATCCAAGCCCTCCCACATCTCTGTCCCTCACCTCCATCCTTCCACCTGCAGGGACCCTTCCCCTCACTGCCAGCATCCTCCCCCTCCCCTTAGCCTGAGCCCCTACTGAAACCTGCTTCCCCAGGCTGGCTTCTAGCCACTCGGACACTGGCCAGTCCTCAAGGATCAAATAGCCCCTGGTTCCCTTAGAGCGAGTAGGGATGTGAGCTGCAACCTGGCTCATTACATTCTGCCTTCCTACATAGCCCACCCAGCTAGGCTGGGCACAGTAGAGATTCTCAGGGTGTCTCCACAGCAGTGGGCCAGCCGCAGGTATCTAGCTGCTGTGTAGACGTACCCACAGTGACCTCGACCTGAATTCAGTCCAGGGATACGTGGAGGCAGCTCCACTGAAGTCAATGTTTCTGCTTCCACCAGGCTTGAAGTGGTTCCTCATGTACCAATAGAAAGGACGTCTTTGTGGTTAAGGCCTGGGCTTCAGGAGACCTGAGCCCAGTTTCTGGCTCTGCCACAGACTTCCTGTGGGACCTTGGGCAAGTCCCTTAATCTCTGTGGGTCTCCCTTCCCTTTCTGTAGAATGGAGAAGAACGGTCCTTCATTATGCGTCTGCCAGGATAAATGAAAGTGAGTTTCTGGGGGGCTCAGCTGCTACGGTGCTGGGTGAGATGCAAGTGCTTAGACAAGACCAGCAAAGAGTTCAATGGACTTGGTGAAGTCTATGCAGGTTTTCAGATGCCTCCCCAGCCTGTGACCTTTTCTCCAAAGCAAAGAAAACCTCTCTTGAGCACAAGGAATGTGTGACGCTCTGGTCTGACCTTTGCAGACTGGCTGCATTTGTCAGCCTGCCCGATATCCCCAGCAGCCACATGCACAGAAGAGGGCCCAGCAAGACTGACCTGCCCAGCAGTGGAGAGGGAAGGGGTTCCAAGGAACACAGCGGTAAGCTTGCTTCAGCTTCCTCAGCACCGAGTCACGGGACAGAAGAAAGGTGTCCTCTTGGTAGCTGTGGGCTACAGCGAGCACAGAGGTGCTATAATGCTGCAAACAAGGCAAGCTAAGGGCAAAGCAGATCCAGGGATGACCTTCAGAGCTCTCCCCCAGCTGGCAGGGAAGGGTTCTCCTGTCCCATCTTGAACACTTCCTGCCCTAGAGTTGCCAAGTGGGGTTTGACTCTGAGGGACATTTTGATCACAAATCTAGTTGTGTAGGGAGAGGGATGCCAATGGACTCGTATGGCCTGCTGGCTAGAGCAGTAGACTAGGACTCAGGAGACCAGGTTCTATTCCTGTCATGTTCCCATTTTGGTGTCCCAGTGGGATGGGGTGAAGGTGGTGTCCACACCAGCACCTGTACGATGGGGACAATAATACTCCTTTCCTCCCACCCTCTGTCGGGCTAGACGGTCAGCTTCTAGACACCTGCTAGGGGTCTGTCCAGTGCCTGGCGTAACGGCCTCAGACTCGGTTAGGGTCCTCTAGCTTAGAGGTTCTCAAAGTTCATTGCACCATGACCCCCTTCTGACAACAAAAATTGCTACATGACGCCATGAGGGGGGACTGAAGCCTGAGTCCGTCTAAACCCCACTGCCTCAGGCAGGAGGGCCAGGGCTAAAGCAAGAGCCCCACCACTCTTGGCAGAGGGGCCAAAGCCAAATCCCAAGGACTTCAGCCCTAGAAGGGGGGCCTGTAACCTGAGCCCCCCCCCCCACACTCAGTGGGGTAGCCTTTGGGCTTAGGCCCTGGACCCCAGCAAAGCTAATGCCAGCCCTTGGTGACCCCATTAAAATGGGGTCATGACCCACTTTAGAGTCCTAACTCACAGTTTGAGAACTGCTGCTCTAGCTGATACCCGTGATACAGACCACAATAGGTATGGGAGGGACAATCGCACAACTCTACCTTCTCAGCAGATCAACTTTTAAAGAGACCAGTCCCCCAGGCAAATTTCTGGTTGCCCAGAGGTCCCATCCTGGCCTGCATTTAAATTTAGAGGTTTCCAAATGTATTTCAAGGCAGATGAACAGAGGTAGGGTTTGTCCCTGCAGGTAGCTGGGATGTTTTGGAATGTGCAATCTTGATGACCCTGTATCTCATCTTGAAGGTTGCGAGGCATAAACTCGAAGCCAACTGGCAGCTTAGCTTTTTCTCTTCTCCCTCCCCCAGCCAAGGGCCATGGAACACTACCACAGGGCTTTCCAAGGGCCTGTTGGCTCAGGCCAGACGCAGGTAAAAGGGAACTTGTCTATCTGGTTGATGTTCTCTCCTTCGACTACCCGAGTCGTCGGTTTCACTGAAAACTAAGGGGCAGAGCCTGAACTTAGTCAAACTAAGGTAAGTCCGTCACTAGGCCTCCAATAAAAAGAGCACAAACAGCTGCATGGGTGCAATGTGACAGTAACACCAGAGCATCAGGGAACGCAGCAACGTGAACTCTCCCACACTGCATGGGTCTCACTCCCCTCTCACACAATCAAGCTGCCCAACAGGTACCATACAGGGGGAAGTGTCTAATGGCCGTGCAATGGGTGCGCAGACACCACGGGTGCAATGCACATGTGCAGTCATCCCAAGAAGAACTTTAGTTTTTGCATTTAATTTCCAAACAAAGGGGAGATAAAAGTGGCCCAAGCCCATTAGAAATTAAATAGGTCCCCACTCAGCCTTGACCTCACTCGAATGAGGTGGGAACGAAAAGCAGACCCCATGTGTCACTGACGATGACTGGGTGAGGTAGGGGCAGGGTCAAATCATTGTTGCTTTGATTCCCTGAGAGGTGAAAGGCATTTTCTGCCAAGCTATGTTAGCCAGGCAGCGGTGCACCTGCAGTCTTGCCAGCCCCAAGTGAGTGGGGGTCTGGCTGTGTCTCCCCTGCAGCGTGTGTCAGCAGAACATATGCAGCTCAGGGCTGTGAATAAACCACCCCCAGGCTGACATAAGTGCCGGCGTGGACAGTACTCAGAGGCTTTCCCGTCGCCATGGCTACTGCCTCTCACAGTGGTGGTTTTGTTATGCCGATGGCATAGAGCGTCTTCACCAGACATGCTGCAGCAGCACTGCTGTCACAGGCACCAACTTCACCTCTTTCCTCTGCGTGTGCGACCCCCTGCTTCTGCTCCTGGTCCCACCCCCACTCCACCCCTTCCACGAGGCCCAGCCCCCATTCCAACCCTTTCCCCCAAGTCCCTGCCCCAACTCTGCCGCCTCCTCCCCAGGGCCGGTGCAACCATTTAGGCGAACTAGGCGGTTGCCTAGGGCACCAAGATTTGGGGGCACCAAAAAGTGGCGCCCCCCCCAAATTTTTAAATGGTCCATTTTTAAAATGGAGCCGGGACCAGCGCGGGGGGCGGTGAAATTGCTGTCTGCCTAGGGCGCTCAAAATCCTAGCGCCGGTCCTGCTCCTCCCTGCCCCTATCCCACTCTTTCCCCAAATCCCAGCCGCAGCCCCACCTCCTCCCCTGACTGTGCCACATTCCTGCTTCTCCCCCTCCCTCCCCGACAGTGCCAATGTTTGGCAGTGGCCGGGTGAGAAACGCTGGGAGGTGGGCAGAGGAGCAGGGATGCTCAGGGGAAGGGGAGGAGGAGGAGGAGGAGGTGAGGTGAGGTGGAGGGGGCAGGGCTTCCAATGGGTGCAGAGCACCCACTCATTTTTCCCCATGGGTGTTCCAGCCCCGGAACACCCACAGAGTCAGCCCCTATGACCACTGTTTGTGTAGACAAGCCATCAAAATAATCAAAATAATTAAAAAAAAAAAAAAAAAAAAAAAAGACTTTTAATCTCATGAATTTAAAGCTAAACAAATAATCAACATTGGCTTTTTCTTTGTCTGCTGTTTCTGAGCTCATAAGGTTCATATTTCCAAACTTTTCTCCAGACCCATGAGCCTAGAAATTTACTGAAAACTGAAATTCTCGTACAACTACATGTTGCCAGGAGGAGAGGCTTTAAGAATAGCCCCAGCTCCCACAAGACTTGTGATAAAATGGAGACAGCCTCTGCGGGCAGCAGCAACAGGAACTTTTCATCTTCTGGAGGACTGTGCAGTGTGTGTTTGTAAGAGGATTGCTGACAATCTCCCTCTTGTAAGCGGCCCACCATCCTCACAGGCCAGGTTCAGACAGGGGGATGTCACAGGAGTTTCAGAGCGTCACAGGCTCTGCTTAAACCCACCGTGTGGGCTTCTGTACTTAAAATGTGGCCCACCATCAGGTGAGAGACTCCACAAGAGTCTTGTATTGGTCTCTTAAATTAGCTGCTGGGCTATGGACTGACCTGGACAATTAGAGTGAGACTATTAGACTCATCTGAGAGGCTCAGAATCTCTCCAAGTGGTGGGACAGGCCCCGTTCCTACCTCTTGCAGGCCTGAGCCATGTGAAGGAATTTCAGAGTTGACGTGGGGCAGACAGACCTCAGCAGCTCCCAGGGTTCTGTCCCCATGCTGATCCCACTGAAAAGCAAGGGAGAGACATACAGTCATCTACCACCACCACCACGATACTTCAGCAGCTACTGAGTAGTGCAGCCTTCTCTCTGAACCTCTTTATGTCCCACTCAGACACGCTAGGGTGACCAGATATCATGATTTTATAGGGACAGTCCTGATTTTTGGGTCTTTTTCTTACATAGGCTCCTATTACCCCCCACTCCCCATCCCAATTTTTCACACTTGCTGTCTGGTCACCCTAGACACAAACAACCTTGCTAGCCTTTGCTGGCTTCTCGGTTTCCAGGGAGAGTGTTGTGGGCTAGTTCCCCTGTAATATCCAGTTAGCTATTGCTGAGTTATTAATAAGGTCTTTGGATGTAAAGGACTCATGCATGCTGCTTTTGCTTTCTATGTTCAATTATCTATGCTCCCTTGGTCCCTCTGTTCGCACACTGGGAATATTTAGACCGGCTCCATGGGTGCTCCGGGGATGGAGCACCCATGGGGAAAAATTAATGGGTGCTCTGCACCCAACAGCAGATAAGCTCCCCGCCCCCCCCACCTCCTCCACCTCTTTCCAGTGCACCATGTATCCGTTCCTCCCTACCAGCGCTTGCCGCCACCAAACAGCTGTAGGAAGCGCTGGGGGGGGGGGAAGGAGTGGGAATGTGGCACACTCAGGGGAGGAGGCAGGGCAGGAGTGGAGTCAGGGCAGGGCTGGGGGCAGAAGGGGGTTGAGCACCCACCGGCACCAGAAGAAGTCAGCGCCTAGGCCTCCATGCCAAAGGATTCGACAAAAGCTTTTATGCACCAGATCCTCAGATGGTGAATACTGGCACAGCCCTGCTGTAACTGATACAATCATGCCAATATATACCAGCTGGGGACTGCAGCACGTCTAGTGGCATCTGCAGAGCACCAGCAGCTGTTGGAAAGAAGACAAATATCTGTGCTCGGTTCACCTTCCTGTCATGAAAGCCTTGAGAGGGTAAAGCAGCCCAGCAAGGCAGGAAGCAACATAAGTGTTCACGGCGGAGAGGGAGACCTGGGGCTGCATGTCAGACACTGGCGCTTTGTTCCCAAGCAGGGCTCCCGTCCTCCTCAGCATGGCATTGTTCTGGAACAGGAGGATGTCTTCGACATGTCTAGACAGACAAACTGGAGTCACTGTTCCTTTGGAGTTAGGATCTCAGCCACAAGTCCTTAGGAATCATGCGGAAGTTAGTGGAACTTCTGCTTGGATCAGGACTGAGCAAGTCCTCACAGCTCGCCCAGGGGCTACATCAGATGACCATGTGAGTGAAACTCCATTCGTTTATGTATTAGAGGAGTGCTTACAGGTCCCAGCCAAGATCAGGGCCTCATTGTGCTAGGCGCTGTACAGACACATGACGAGAAACAGCCCCTGGTTGAAAGCTAAAGAGGCAGGACAAAGGGCTGGGGAAAGATAGTGTGATTGAGACGACGTCACTTGCCCAAGGCCACTCAGGCAATCTGTAGGAGATGAGGGAACTGAACCCAGCGCTCCTAAGTGCCAGGCCAGCACCTTACACCTGCGACCATCCCCCCATCTCAGCAGTAGTGCCAAAATTTCCCGCGCCTAATAGTACCAGTTACTCCAGCATCAGGGGCTGCAGGTCTCAAACCCTGGTCCACAGGGCCCTTAGAAAATGCTACGTTCCAACCTACCATCCTGTGATCTGCTAGGAGATGCCACAACTTGAAACTTAACTTGGGCAGAGGACTCCTGGGCTGGGCTCTGACTGGCAAAACCCTGAGGGTCCTGATTGGTCCTCTGCTACTGTTTAAACCAAGCAGAGGAACAGGAAGTTGTCTGTGTAACTGGGTTTTCCCTGCTTAGAATGGCCAGCCTGCCCTGTGCTACCTGTTCCTGCTGCCTGACTGACCTCCTGGTACCCTGACCCTCACTCCCAGCCTGCCCTCTGGCCCATCTCGGACCCCTCTGACCTCCTGGTACCCTGAGGCTCACTTCCAGCCTGCTCTCTGACCCATCTCAGACTCTGACCTCCTGGTATCCAGGCCCAGCCGACTGCTGCTCCACCCACTCGGTTAGACAGCCCAGCCGTGACATCCAGTCATCGAGAGCGCTTGCCAGGAAAAGCGGGGTAACTTAAGGGCTGGTCTACACTATGGGATAAAAATCGATTTTAGATACGCAATTTCAGCTACATGAATAACGTAGCTGAAGTCGAATATCTAAAATCGATTTACTCACCTGTCTTCACCGCACGGGATCGATGTCCGCGGCTCGCCATGTCGATTCCGGAACTGCGTTGGGGTTGGTGGAGTTCCGGAATTGATATAAGCACGCTCAAGGATCGATATATCCCCGTCTAGATTAGACGCGATATATCGATCCCAGAGCAATCGATTTTAACACGCCGATACGGCGCGTAGTCTAGACGTGGCTTTATAGTGTAGGTTGTTCCATAGTTGCCTACTAGGCAACAGGTCTTACACTCTCTATTTCTCAGGCAACGAGCTCTTTGGAAGCAGAGAGTGGGCTTTTGCTCCACACTGTGGGAACCACCCTAGTGCACGGTGATCAGCGTCCGGCTCGTAGTGTCACGCAGCCCCACAATTCACTGCTGACCTATTGTCACTGCCCAACTCCTCCAGCAACGTACCTCTGGAGCCACGAAAGGCACAGCAAGGAGTTGTAGTGCTGCAGAGGGCTCTTGCCAGCATGGTGCAGGGCTACCATCACCGACAGGATCTGACCCAGGGAGTACTCGTCTCGGATTGCTTCACACAGCTGGGAACTGAGGCCTATGGGATAAAGCCCCCAAACCTGTTCATAAACACGATTAGCCTGGCCTAGGGCAGAGAGCTCTGGCAATCGCAATGCTGGTCTCCTCCATGCATGCCTGAGAGGCAGTGTGTTCCAATGGGAGCCAGTAGCCCTGGACGCTAGTCCCAGCTAAGCTACTAACCCACCGTGTAACCCCAAGCCAGTCAATTCAGCTCCGTGCCTCAGTTTCCCTGCCCACCCTTCATTTGCCTTGTGTGCTTGGACTGTAAGCTGTTTGGGGTCAGGGACTGTCCTAGTAAAAGTATGTACAGTGCCTAGCCCAGCAGGCCCAGAATTGGACTGGGGTCTCTCTGTGCAATAGTACTCCCCGGTAGCCACAAGGAGGTGCTCACTGCATGGTGCTACTTAAGACCTGATTGTGTATTAGAATAGTAGCAACTCTTATAGTTAAGGCGGCATAAGCATTCCCATTCCAACCCCCTGTTTTCAGTTGGGGGGGTGTGTATAAATAGAACTTTCACCTTTCCTGCTGAAATCTTCCAGGATTGTTCTCTTCCTGGCAGTGAATTTTTCTGGCAAGTTTGACCAATAATGGTCTAGGCCAGAGGTGGGCAAACTATGACCCGTGGGCCACATCTGGCCCACGGGACCGTCCTGCCTGGCCCTTTAGCTCCCGGTGGGGAAGGCTAGCTCCCGGCCCCTCCCCTGCTGTCCCTCCTTCCCCATAGCCTCACAGCTACACCAGAGTGGGAGGGGGCTGCAGTGCTGGGGCAGGGGAGAGCAGGAAGGGAGACTCACCTGCAGCCTCAGGGGAGCAGGCGGGCAGTGTGGGTGGCGGGAGCGCGGGCAGAGGACTCAGGAGGAGCACCGGGTGGCTGCGCAGCTGGCTAGAGAGAGAAGCAGCGCTTTGAAGGGGAAAGCGCCACTTCTCTCTGGCTACACCTGCTCCTCAGCCCATGTTCGCAGGGCTGCATTCTGAAAGAGGCTTTAGAGGCCGGTTGCTAGGTGGTGGGTTCCAGGGGGCTTTGATAGATGTCAGCATCAGGAGCAGGGGGGATGGGGGTGGGGTCCCAGGAGGGGGTGGTCAGGGGACAAGAAGTGGGGAGGTTGGATGGGTTGGAGGTTCTGAGGGGGGCAGGAAGTGGGACGGGGCAGATAGGATTTAGATCAAAACCTAATCTTATCTGCCCCGAGTGGAAGTGGGACGAGGCAGATTAGGATTAGATTTCTGCAAAGAAATCTAACTACTTCATTCCCATTCCTGTACAACCTTCCCTACCCAGCCCTCCATATATAGTTTTGCAAACCTGATGTGGCCCTCGGGCCAAAAAGTTTGGCCACCCCTAGCCTAGCCACTTTTGAGTGAGAGGAGAGTGGGGAAAAATACACTTTTGTAGTTATAAAAAAACCTCCTGAGATATCCTCTAGCTGATCTCACAAGGTGTTCTGCTGAGGCAGATTAAGCTGAGCACAAATGTCAAACTCACTGAGCTGTGCAGAGAAAAAAAAATGTAGTGAAAGCCTTCAGCAAATGAGGCAGGCTCTATTGGCGTTCCTGCCTTCTTCACTGCATGTCTTGCCAATGCTGCACAGGGCCTCATAAGGAGATAGGCTATTCTGATGGTTTCTAACCGAGCATCTCCATATTATAGATTTTTTCCTATCCTTCTTCTGTAAATAAAAAACCTTAGAAATTCCATCAATAAACTATGTTAAAAATGTTAACGTTGCCTGTTAAACATTCAACATCCAGGAAGTGACAGTTGCATGTAGAATCTTAACTCTGCCCCCTTGAGTGCTTGCCTAATTACGGTTTACCTAATATTTCTCCAGTTATTTGTTCTAATTAATACCATTTTTCTTCTACAACCTTAGGTAGATGTATGCAGCATCAGCTTGTAGTGTGCAGGGGGGTTGTATGTCAGTCCTTTGGAAAACCACTTTCATGAAAGGTACAGAGTACCAAATATGCTGCAAGGAACAATGAAACACCACAACAGTAACAGTGAAAATGTGATGGCAAATGTAATCCAGATAAATTTGCTTCACAGTTACCTGCCATTTCCCTCCAATTGCACCTGTGGAAAGCAGGCTTCTGGGTGGAAGGAAGTTTGTACGATGCACATGGAGGGATGTGTGAAATAACCTGGCAGGACCTACTGAAAAAGATATGAGTTCTCTTGTTTTCCCATCACAACATCTACCCAGCCCTCCAGCCATGAAGCATCCGAGCACCTTCCACATAAAACCAATTGCAAGGGCAAAGTCCCTACACACAGCTCCTGTACCACCACTGAGGCTATGGAAAAGCACCGTCCCACAGTAACAGTCTCTGCGCTCGACCTCCTTCCGCAGACTCTCCGTTGTGCTTGTTCCTCTCGCTGGCTGAGTGCAGGCCGTGGTATCCTGTCAACATTAAACCAATTAGAGGCCAAGGTGAGCTCATCTCAGCTGTTGATGCTCAGACAGATCCATGCTGCAGGGTCACACGACTTAAGAGTTTTGTTATGATTCAACTCCTCATCATCTCTGCACGGAGGGCATATTGCCTGCATCTGAATCCTTCTGCATGTCACTGGCTCTAAACTAATCTCAGCAGAGCAACAGCTGTTTCCAGTGCAGGATGAGTGAAGGCCAGACAGCACATACACACTTCAGGCTACTCTGGTTTTACACCAGGAGTTTACACACAGGAGAGCACTGGCCCCAGGATCAGGGGAATCTAAAGCCACCCTAGCCTCCCACCCCTAATGCCAGGCCCCAAACAACACTCAGTGTGAGCGGATAGATTTACTTCCACACATTCAGGAGCCTCAGCTCCAGCTACTTCCAAGCACGGTGAATCCAGATCCTGTGTGCACGCATCAAGAGCGTCTGCTCTACCGCGGCCACACAGCTCCAGGGACAGAATGGAAGATTGTCCCTCCCAAAACACAGGGCTGCCAGGATCAGGATGGAGAGGCACTACTGGAACACAAGCAGGGAAGGGCTGGCTTTGACTGCAGATCTGTAGGTGGAGATGGGTGGGGCAAGAGGGCTGAAAGTCCAATACGGAGGCTTGCAATTAAAAAGGTGGGGGGGGGCCACTCTGAATTGTGGACAAGAGAGCAGAAGCAACCTCCAAGGAGGTAGAGGAAGGGCTGCTTTGTCTGTGGGCTGAAAAGGGACTTTTTATTACAGTTTGTGATGGATGTGGGCATGGTGGGAATATTTTTGATGCCTAGGTGTGCCTCAGTTTCCCTCTGGGCTTTGCATTGCCATGCACTGAGTGTAAAGGAAAGGGGTGAAGGGTTGACTGAACAGCCTGGCTGAAAACTAGAGTCATAATAAACTGAACAAAATTGGCACAGGTGAATGGAGGATCCAGAGAGAGAGACTGGAAACCCCAAGAGCCAGGACAATCACGTTGAGTGACCACTACCAAGCAGAAGCAGAGTCTCCCCCTGCTCAGCCCCCCAGGAAGCTGAGCAAAGCCCCCCTGCCCTGGAGTGGGAGCACAAAGGGGGAAATGGTGTCAGGTGAGTGCATAAAAAGAGTGAGCTCACAGAAATATCCTGTGCACAGTAGGAAACAGAGACAAAACAGAGAGAAAGAGACAGGGCAAAAATGGATTCTGCAGGTTTGCCTGGAAGACCCTGATGCTGCCTTAGCCTTCGCTTCTCTAGGCTGACCTAAGGACTTTCCGAGTCTGTGGGCCAGGTGGCTAATGCTCCGTTACTTGGTTCTGAAAAGGCTGCTTGGTGTCCCCAAAAATACTCACTGGGAGCGTGGGAGAGGTACAGAACAAGCCCACTACTGGAGTCTGGCTTTGCTGGAGGGAGCCATGGAGAGGGGCATGGTTGGTTGGCATGTGATGGCCTTAGTAATAGACGTTGGGATGTCACTGGAGCAGTGTTAACTAATATCGGGTGAGGGTCTCACCCATCTTGGTTTGCTGATGGAGGATGTGGGATGACTCATTTTCTCAGAGAGCTAAAGGAGAATTTCCCTTAGCTAGCAGCAGTAGTAAGGCTTTTACGGTCTTATCAAAACATGTAGGACCAAGAGCCCATTGTGGTAGGCACCATGCAAACAGAACAAGACAATTGCTGACAAAAAGGAGCTCACAGCCGAAATACAAGACAAGAGATCGACGCAGACAGATGGACATGGGAGTACAAGGAAGCAGTGAAACAACACTGATAGGCTGTGGTCTCTGCACAGCAGCAGCCGAATCTGTTAAGCTATAATGAGAGATGAGTAGCTTTCCTTGCCTTGCTTCCAGCAGAGCACAATGCCACACATACATTGCAGCCGCAGGTGTGAGGGAGGAGCTGCCTTTCCTCAGGAAGTAGGTGGCTAAGAGCTGCATTGCAGAGACATTTTTTTCAAACCTTGAGGGACATTGTCCACACCCAGAAACAGTTCATCGAGGGGGCACTGAAAGATGGACGCTCACCAAAAGCCCAGTTGTTGCCTCTTCCTCGCATCCCCATGACAAGATTGTTCTCCCTGAAAGAGCTGGGAGAGGAGTTAGGATCTAGTCCAGGCCTGCACAACTCGTAAAGTGGCGAGGGCCATATTACTCCAAAGAAAACAGCTGAGGGCCAAAGCCCCCTGGCCCCACGGAAATACCCCCCAGCGCTGCCCAGCCACACCGAAACACCCCCTCGAAGCACATTCCCCACCCAACACAAACACAGGGGCCGCAGGGAGCCCAGGGCCGGGGCGGGGGGGAAGAGATGGACAGTGTGATAGGGGCCGAGAAGGGGAAGGTCCGTGGACTAGGGGAGGGGGCAGCACAGTTGAGACAGGGCAGGTGCAACACACACACACACCCTCCCCACCAGAGATTTCCTGGCTGCCCACAGACAGTTCAACACCCCCCCCACACACACACCCACCATCACTACAGAGGCCGCCCTGGGACCAACCAACACAGTAACCACCACACCCCCAACCGAAGGGGAGGGGGTCTCGGCCCAGCCCAAGCTGAGGCTTGAGCCCAGGCCGGGCGCCCCTTCCCTCTCTGGGCACTTACCAGCTCTGCCTCCTGCCCAGCACTTCCCACCTCAGTGGGCCCCGGAAGTGACACCTGCTGTATGCCAGACGGGGGGAGCGGGAGACGAGACACGTGCAGTTCTGGCCATTAGGGTGGTTGGAGCATGAGGTGGGCCGCCCGGGCAGGGGGCAAACCCAGCAGCCCCACCCCGCTGCTTGCCTGCGGGCCACACAGTTAGCCCACAGGGGCCACGTGCAGCCTGGGAGCCGCATGTTGTGCAGGCCTGGTCTAACCTGTGCAGAGGACACTCACACTGAGTATTTCACACATGACTGTTGAGCAGTTTTACCAACGTGACAAGGGGAAGCCCAGAAGATTCTCTTGCGAGGCAGGGGGAAGCAAACAGAGGCCTTGACTCCCCTTGGCTCCTTGCCCCAGGGACATACTAGGTAGGTAGGTGTGAGTGTGTTGCTCCCACCAGGCACACATAATCTAAAGGGGGCAGGAAAGGCAGCCGTGCACTGTGCATTCAGCCTGTGTTTCAAATGAATGAGACAAACCACTGTTCTCCTGCCCTCTCACGACTCCTTTCTGCAGCTTCCTCACCACTTTTGGTTCACTGTCCATGCAGATAGCGCTTAGCTTTCCATCGGGGGAGCAGAATGGATATCTGAAAAGGACACAAGCTGTGTGTATGGGAAGCCCTCTTCCCTGAAGCGTGATCTGGACTCCACCTAGCAGGGTGCTCAGCACAGGAGTTCAAGAGCATCCATTCCTGAAGGCGACTGGGTAAATACACTGCAAAGGAGTTCCCAACAACTCTGATCACCATAGCAAATCCTTCCTGAACTCAGGGAACAGTCCAGCCCTGCCCTACCCTGGGAAGATGAGCTGGATGACTTACTAGATCTTCTCCAGCTCTCTTTTCTAGGCAGCTGTTACTTCTCAGTTACTCCTGAGGGCATTCTGCACCAAAACATTAAAAATTCTGCAAAGTTCTGCAAATTTTATTTGTTAAATAAATGTGGAGGCTCCAGCATAGCAGTGAGGAGCACAGGCCACAGGCTGCACAGAGGTGGGAGATCACTCTGCAGCTCCCACCCTGGTACACAGACTCAGTGGTGAGGGTGCACCCAACCCTGACATTGCGCAAGAACTGGGCCTGCCCCAGAAACGCCCCTGAGCCAGATGCCCCAGGTGTGGGCAGACAGGCTTAGCAAGATAGGATCCAAGTGTGGAAGGGTTTAGTGTGGGGGATCTAGGTATGGGTTGAGAGGGTTCTGTGCGGGGCAATCTGGGTGCGGCTCAGAGGGGGATCCGGGTGCAGGGGGATCTGCATGCACAGGGCCTTGATGAAGGCTTCTGGGTGCAATGGCAGTGGGACTCTGCAGGGGGGGTCCAGGTGAAGGTGGTTGGGGTTCAGCAGGAGGTGGTCTGGGTGTGAGGGGGGATAGAGCTCAGCAGAGGGGTCTGAGTGTGGGGGGTTCAGATGCTGGGGAGTGGGGTGAGGATCTGGGTGAGAGTGGCTCATCGGGGTGGTCCAGGTGCAGGGGGAATGGGACTCATCAGGGGGATTCTGAATGCAGGGGGGTGATGCTCAGTGGAAGGGTCTGGGTATGTGGTGGTCTGGATGCACAGGGGTTGGGTGGATGGGGAAAAACATCTTTCTCCCTGGAGCTGAGGAGTGATGGGTACAGGAAGCTGGAGGCGGGCGGGGGAGGGGAGTTTGCAGAGCTTCCTGCTGCTGGGGGAGAAGTCTGGGGGTGAGTCTGACACTGTCCTGGATGCTGTGCAGGGGAAAAGGAAGTCCTGTCCATCCCAGCCCAGCCAGGACTAGCAGTTGAGCCTGGCATGGGATAGGAGCAACCAGCTGGGTCTTCCCCCTGTCCCGTCCTGAGTCTGCCCCACAGTGATTTGCCTCTCTGCTGGCTTCCTTGGGCACCCGAAACATACTACTGGGGATGACTGAATGATTGCTCTTGTGGGTCCCCTTTGTTTCCCCATCAGAAAGTCATTTTTCTGCGGGGAAGCAAAGACATCTGCGGGAGACAAATTCTGCACATGCGCAGTGGTGCAGAATTCCCCCAGGACTACTCAGTGCAGTTCCAAGGGTATTTTCCTCCAAGGGTAGAAACAGTTACATTTATTCATATTTATATTGGAATTTGGACTCTAAACCCAGAGTTTTACATACCTTTCCCTTGGCTCAACCATGCTGGCAGGGGGAATGCCTGCCTTTGATCGGAGGCCAGCAAGGGAAGATTTTGATCAACACCATTAATCCTTCTGCCCCATCTTGCAGCGTGCCTGTGTTTAAAATGGTCTGTGGAAAGTGAACTGGAACAATGATCTTATTGTTATCAGAAATATAAAGCTAGGAGTGCTCTACAAGGCTGCATGCGGCCTTGTGGTAGGACTGCCAGCTGCACAGAGACTGCAGAAGAACTACAATTGCCCTCTGTTAAGAGCTGGGATGGATCACTTAACTCATTTGACTCCAAGTACAAGCAGGTATAGGCTTATGAGTAGCTTAAAACTGGTTCCCTTCTTAGAACTGCAGAGGTACCACACCCATCAGCCTCTGCATGCGGCACATTCTCACTGGTTAGGATCTGCCACCACTCCTCGCCAATCTGATTGCCACATTGGCCAATGTGTAGCCACACAGCAGACATTGCCCTGAGAGCAGAAATACACACAAAAATGTAGGCAGTACATACTTTAAAGAGTCAATGTCAAGTCCTTAAACTCAATTTCTGACCTGCCAAGAATGTATTATAATCTAATACAGCGGTTCTCAAACTGGGGGTCAGGACCCCAAAGTGGGTTGCGACTCTGTTTTAATGGGGTCACCAGGGCTGGTTTAGACTTGCTGGGGCCCGGGGCTGAAGCTGATGCCTGAGCCCCAGTGCCCTTGGCTGAAGCCAACACCTGAGGGCTTTGGCTTTGACCATGAATGGTGGGATTCAGGTTAAAGGCCTTCCGCTTCCCCCCACATGGGGTGGTGAGACTGGGGCAGGCTCAGGCCTCCTGGGGTCGTGTAGTAATTTTTATTGTCAGAAGGGGGTTGCAGTGCACTGAAGTTTCAGAACCCCTGATCGGATACATTGCTGCCAAGAACTAAATATACACAAACTACCAGTTCTGCAGACCCTACGATAATCCCATGTTTTGTGCTTCTTCTGCAGGGGCAATGAACTAGCAAACAGAGAATTGTGTGCGACACTAATTGATGAGGCTGGGCCAAAAGAAAGCATAGGCCAGATCCTCAGGTGGTATAAATGGATGTTGTTCCAATGAGAAACAGACAATATATTTCATGCCTCCAAAGACAAAAAGGACGGAGGTTCACAGGACAGCCCCTGACTTCAGCCAGGGTTTGTGGGGATTCACCACTTCTGAAAAGAATCAGGCCCGAAAAGAAATGTGAGTTGTTGTTAACTAAACAGTCATCATCCAAACAGACTCTATGCTCCCCCCCTTGGAAACACAGGGATGGAGCGGCCAAGGAGGAATTGACATTTGCAAGAGGGTAAATGCTACAATGAACAGGAAATCATAATTTTTAAATTCTCTCTCAGGGCCAGAGCCACAGGCCCTTAGCGCAGGTCATTGCCTGTCTGTAGCTGTAGGGGACAGAATCAAAGCTGCCTGGATGGCTGATGAAAGACTAGCCCCCACCTTCCAGACACCCCCTTGGTTTTATTCTGCCTCAGGTAGCTACTGGCAGGGTAGTGGAATCCAGCACCTACCGCGATAGACAGAACGTTCATTAGTAATGTGGATAACATTTGGTCTAATTTGGACATATTGGTCACCCTAAAAAGGTGGGGAGGGAGTTAGAGGTTGTCCCTCTCCTGTCTGGAGTCAGCAAAGTGCAACCCACACTCCCGGATGGCAGAGAAAGGTCTAAGGAGGAGACGAAGGCTGTGTCCCTTCCACTCCGTTCCCCTGTCAGAAGGTGCAGGAGGAGAGGTTTGCACCTTACGCACTCTGGCCTTCTCATCCGCTGGGACCGGGGAGGATCTGCTTTGGCCCCCTTCTCTGACCCAGGCGTCAGCTCCACAGGTGCTCCCCACCTGTGGGGAGTCTGACAACCAGGCTGAGACTGTCTGGAAGGATGATGGGAAAAAGAAGAGAGCCACCCAACCACTGGAGGCGCTTGCACCAGAGGACAGGGGCCTAGTGTGGGGAAAACCATAAGCAGGAGTGGGCAAATCCACCACAGAGGGCGCAAGGAGTGGCATAGAAGACCACTTGTGACATGCATCCCTGCATGGCACAGATCATCTCCTCCCCTCCCCCGGCCCTTTCCCTGCTAAGCAGTTCAGTCTCCATCCCTTAGGAAGTCAGGAATTATGCATGGACCTCCCAGACTTCCTGCTCAGGGCAACAAGGAAACAAAACCACCAAGCACGATTCAAAGCAGTATTGGGCTGTTTAGCCCCAGGGGGGGCTCTGCACTTGGGTTGCTGGAAACCCCTTTGGATATGGAGGTCCTTGGCAGCTTGGAACATAGCATGTCTGGGAAGGCCCCTCTGGCAGAACACTTCACGGGCAATCTGAGGAATAGAAAGGTTGGCAGGAATGGGCGGCGGAGGGAGCCTAGGCTAACCAGACCCCACTTAAGCTGCAGTCAGCCATTCCACAGCTGCCAGGCTAACAGAACCCTGCTCACTGACAGTCAACCAAGTTCCATGGAGCCAGCCTTGGAGGGCTGAGAGGGAGGGTTGAGAAGGAGGGCAGCCCAGAGGTGGAGGAACAAACAGGGGGCAAGGGGACCTCTGGCCCATCACTTATTTCTGACTACATTTATCTGCCTGCTTTAACCCAGGTGTGAGTCAGCCCTCCTAGAAGCCAGAGCGAGAAAAGGGATAGCCAGCCTTACAAGCCGCAGTATCCTTCTCACGGCTACTTCTCGAAGCACAGAAAGCGAGGCTACAGCAAAAGCAGATGAAACAAGTCTAAGTCAGAAAGGGAAGAAGATTTCTTCCCTTAATGCAAATTCCAACACTAGAAGTAACCCCTGACTGTGGTCAGGAGAGGGCCAACAAGCCACTCCCGGGGACAGGGGGAAGGGGAGGATACTAAAATGCAAGGACCAGTGCCCTCTCTCAATGGTGGATAGATGGGTCCTGGATGTGGTTCGACAAAGGAATGGCAAACTTTTCAAAGAGTCCGAACCAGCCTTTTCTCCCTTCTCCACTCAAATCTGCAGAAGATGCAGAAGGCCACAAACAATCATTTGCAAATAGATATAATAGAGAGAGTTCCTGAGGTGGAGGAGATGTTTTCCAGCCATTACTCAATCCTATTTCCGGTACCCAAGAGATCCGGACGGCTAGATCGGTGTTGGACTTAACACCTGAACAAGTTCATAAGGAGGACCAGATTCAAGATGGAGACCTTGAAGTCGATACCAGTGGCGATTTGCCAGTCAACTCAAGGGATGCTGTCCTTCATGTTCCAAATCACTAGCTGCACAATAATAATCAATGGACATGGTAATAAGAGGTACAAAATACATAGGAATGAGAGTAGGTTATGCTGGCAGGGGAATGGCACTATGTGAAAGAAAGTCAAATATAATAAAAATCTTAAGTTAAACTGTACCATAGAATCTCTATGGATAGAAATTCCATGCTTGAATAATAAGAGTATAGGAGTAGGAATATACTCCTGACCACCTGACCAAAATGGTGATGGTGATTGCGAAATTCTCAAAAAAAAGTTAGAGAGGCTACAAAAATACACATACACGAAAACCCAACAACAACAACGGGGGATTTCAGCTATCCCCATATTGACTGGGTACATGTCACCTCACATCGGGATGCAGAGATCAAATTTCTAGACACCATAAATGACTGCTTCTTAGAGCAGCGAGCTAGCCTCTCCCCTTCTGGGTTCCAGGGCAATTCTTGATTTAGACCTAAGTGGCATAGGATCTGGTCCAAGAAGTGACTAGAGCTGAACCACTCAGTTATAGTGACCCTAATGTAATTAAATTTAACATCCTTGTAGGGAAGAAAATACCAAAGAAACCCACCACAGTAGCATTTAACTTTAAAAAAGGAAACTACAAAACATTAGGCTACTTAAACAGAAATTAAAAAGGAACAGTTACAAGAGTGAAATCCCTGCAAGCAAATGTTTTAAAAACCACCATAGAGGGCCAAATTAAAAGTATACCCCAATAAAAAAGGACCAAAACAAAGACACCGCCATGGCTAAACAAAGTAGAAAAAGAGAAAGAGAAAGGCATCCTTTAAAAGCTGGATGTAAAATCCTATTGAGGAAAATAGAAAGGAACAAACTTGGGTAAGCGTAAAAGTATAATTTGGCAGACAGAAAAAAGAATTTGAGGAGCAATTAGCAAAAGACGCAAAAACTAAACAGCAGAAACATTTAAGTATATCAGAAGCAGGAACCCTGCAACAATCAGTTGGGCTACTGGATGAGCAAGGTGCTAAAGGAATACTCAAGACAGACAAGGCCATTGTGGATGAGCTAAATACATTGAATTTTCACTGCAGAGGATGTGATGGAAATTTCCAAACCTGAGCTATTCTTTTTAGGAGACAAATCTGAAGAACTGTCCTAGATTGAGGTCAGTAGAGGAGGTTTTGGAACAAATTGATAAATTTAATGGTAATAAGTCAGCAGGATCACAAAGTATTAATCCAAGAGTTCTGAAGCAACTCAAAACTCAAATTTCAGAACTGTGGTACATAACCTATTGTTTAAATCAGCCTCTGTACCAGACATCTGGCACCTAGCTAATGTGACACCAATTTTTTTAATAGACTCCAGACGCAATCCAGGCAAATTGTGAAGACAAGGCCTCTATCAGTTTTAATTCACATACTTTGTTATTTCAGTGCACATCTGGATGTGGACACTTATTTTGGAATAAAAAGTTCTCCATTTCCAACTTTGCTAAAGACATTTACCATGAGTTTAACTGGAGTTTAAGAACATGTCCAGAGGGTACTCCTTACAACTGTGATAGTAGCTGTACTGTAGGTATAGATTTGGAGGGAGCTTTGCTCTAAGACATGGAGATAAGAGATCAGATCACAAAGGGTCAAGGTCCCAAGGCACAACTTATGAGACACTTTCATAGAGGAGGCCATTAATTCTCCCTGTCATTCTACTAAGGACTTGCTTTCTTTTCCAAAAAGTTTCTGGGAGTGGCATGCCTTCAGAAGGGTGGGAGGTCAATTAGGGCTGACGGTCAGAGTTTTGCTTTAGCAGCAAAGTGCCGGTAGAACTTGGCTAAGTTGGTAGCAAGGGCAATGCAATTTCAGGCATTGCCTGGGTGTTACTGAGTGCATTGGCAGAGAGTGGTGATGGATCGAGTCAGAGTCCTTCTCTGCCAAGATGAAGGCAAGCTCCCCAGAGACAGAAGACCTTCACCTCATCAGCTAAGAATGCTGGTAATATTCCTACATATATAGGAATCCTCTATCAGGGAAATGAGATGGCTCAGGTACTTCCTTTGGGATATCCTCCAATTCAGATCCATCAGAATCTGTGTCCTATGCCAGTTTAGGGCACCCTATCATCACCTCAAATGACAAAAGTGGGAAGATGGAGCTAAAACTCTTAGCAATGCCCATCAGGTCTTCATAATGTGTGTCCACGGCATTAAAGAGAATGTTATTAGAGGTTCCATGAGCCAAGATAGCTTGACCTTGGGTGGCAAGCTAACAGATGCTTTCTTACATGATGCAGCTGGCGTGCTTATCTTAAGAAAGGGAGGAAGATATGAAGGCCCTTCCTTCAGTCAAAGTTTTACTTATGAAAGAAATATGATTAAGAATAAGAGACATTGGAAGGCATCTGATGAAGAAATAGCCGGGTGAGATTTCTTCCCTTTTTAACAGGATGACTGCTGCTGAGAAAGCTCTCTCTGGGCTTCCAGACACTGAAGACTTGGAGTAACAGAAGCCTCACAGAGCATCTTGGATGACAGAGTCCTGTGAACATGAGACAAACCAACCTGCAAACAGCACATCAGGGGGGTTCCCAGCAAGATAACCAGACTCAACTTCCCCTAAGTTCTTCAGCCTTTTCAGTCACATTTATAAACAGTTCATTGTTTGGTATTTACACAGAAGGAGCAGATATGGGATTCTGTGACCCAGTGAAGTAGAGTAAGACTGGAGAACTCTGAAGATACAGGGTACGACCTAGAATTTGTTGCTTCTGCCTAGGTCACCATCAGCCTAACCACTCCAGAAAGTGGAAGTGGAGCTGCAGAATTCCATGCTTGTCATGATTTGTTTTGCTGCCTTGAGGCTTCCACTTATTGGCAACACCCTTTTAAAGAAAGCGAAGATTTTTTTATTTATTTTGCAGCTGTGGTATGAAAAAAAGACCAGAATGAGAAACTGCCTTCCACTCACCAATTACAAAAATGCTTTAATTCTCAAGACTTATATAATTATGAGAGCAGCAAAGAGTCTGTGGCACCTTATAGACTAACAGACGTATTGGAGCATGAGCTTTCATGGGTGAATACCCACTTCGTCGGATGCAGAAAAACCCACAAGCTCTTTCTGCTAGCCCAGTTCTTGTAATAGTTTCTCAAGAAGCTACACTGTACCTGAGGGCACTGGACATTTATGCCCTACGGAAAGTTTGAGTTTAAAAATAACCTCCAAAGAAGCTACAAGAGAAGTCAGCTCAGGTGCACCATACTCCAATCGTATAGACCTGTCATTTACATGAACAGCAGAAACACCTGATGCAGTGCAAGGCGCCACCTTTGCCATCTACTCTGTTTTAACATACACAAAGCCCTTTAAAAGTCATGATGAGTGGCAGCATCTCAGCACTTGCATGACTCATGAGTAAACCACCACTGACATTTTCTCATCTCCCTCTTCTCGGTTGCATTCAGTCAGTCAATTACAGCTTTTCAGTATTAAATGGAGATGGTGATTCAATAATACATTTCCCCTTTGCAGCAATTGGGCTGCACTATTTGTTTCCTGTTACTTTAAACACTTTGAAAAGAGTCTATGGATGCGAATCCCTTAATGGACAATTGTGCACTAATGAGATTCTTCAAAGGGCTTCAGATCAGGGCCTTGCATGCCAAAGGAAGCAGTATCTTCCCAATCCTGGGCAGTAAGAGGTCAGCGTATGTTCTGAAATACAAGGGTTTATAGTCCTTGTAGATTTTTATCCTAATGTAGCTGCAGATTTTCTTGTTATTCATATAGCCTCCGATCCAGCAAAAACACAAGCTTAACTTTAAGTCTCATTGGACTTTGATGGCACTACTCATGTGCTTAGAGTTAAGCACATCTTTAAGAGCTTTGCTGGTTCAAAACTAGCAAAATGACTAGATAGAAAATGGACCATTCTTTATCACTGATCTTACCAGGGACTCTCAAATTCTCTGCCTAGTGTGGAGCACATCTTAAAGGGCATTATCTTATGGACACTTCTCTCTTGTTTATAATCACATAAGCCACCTCCACTCCCATTAGTAATCGAATAACACCCTTTGGCAACTATGGCAATTGCTTCCATGGAAAAGGACTATTAGGAAGGTATTTAATGTATTTTTAGCTGCCCTTCCGTGCAATTAAGTAGCTGGAAACAAGGATCAGAGATAGCACTATGTGACCAAGTGGTGTTCAGTACACAACCACACTTCAGGCATTACGTTTTAACCAATGACTGATCCATGTCAGTACTTTACTTCTCACTCTTATGACTCTACTTAGTTTAAGAGCCTCTAAGGATGCAATTTATCCAAGGCATTTCAGAAGTCCAAACAAATTAGACCTCCCAGTTCTCCTTTATCTGACTCTCTTGCAAAAGCCCAACTAGGATGGAGAGGTATATTTAACTACATTCAGTATAATATCTATAAACATTTTCTGCGCACCCAGGAAAGCTTTTGTTCAGATAGAACATCTGGTATCCAGAGAGGTTTTTTTGTTTTTCAAACTTCACTTTCCAACTGAATTGCACAAGGCTATGAAGTGACTGATTCAAGGCCATAATAACTAAAAGCACTTGAATGGGTATTTCACTTTATTGCCTTTGAAATCACCACCAGGTCATGGTGTCAGGCAGCTTTTGCAATACTATGTAAAGAAAAAACCCTCTTATAAAGGGAAGTTCACCAGATACAATCCAATAACTGAGTCTAGTCACAAATTAGGAGGTAAAATTGTTTGCCAGTTGTGAGAGGTAATCCCAGCTGCTAGTTCTCTTAGATCTTCCAGCCTCCCATCTTTGACCATGATGTACAGTTCAGTAATGATGGGGAAGCTGTGGTATTTGATTTCATAAACGAACTTAAGATGGAAAAAAACAAAGTCTAAGTAATCCATCATCTGGGCCTTCTAGTGAGGGACTATGCTCAAGTGCTGAGTGAAAGACATTATTAGGGCCAAGTAGTTGTCCCTGCAAGTGGCAGAGTTTTCTGATGGGAATCAAAAAGAGAACCCTGTAGTGATAATCTGCAGCAGGACACCGTTTGACGTGCCATCAGAGCTATAGGAAAGGGTAGCAAGGTGGGTTTCCTCTCACCTGTAGTGCAGGTAGGTAAACAAACCAACCAAATACTGTTCTTCCCTTGATGTGGGGTTTCATCTTGTTTTAGAAGGATTCTCCTAGCCAGCCCCTTCCTGTCTCCAGAGTACAAGCAGAAACAACAACCCCCCACTACACTGTACCCTGGAAAGGGAGAACTAACAGAACTCCCTCATCAGGCCCAGTTCACCACTGCCCAGCCCCTTGTGCAGTCTGCCCCCATGCAAAGTGAGTATAAAAACACCATTCTGATTTGGTAGCATTTTACACACACTATGCACTGGTGTAAATACTGCACAAGGTGCAGGGCAGTGGGGAATCAGGACCAGAGAATTCTCATTGTTTGAGAGTGCAAGCTGGACCAGCCAGTTTCCCTCTTCAGGCTGAGGCCTGGTCTATACCTAAAAACTTAGGTCACCCTAGCTATATTCCTCAGGGTTGTGAAAAATTCTCTCTCCTGAGTAACGTAGTTAAACCTAAGCCCTGGTGTAGATACCACTAAGCTGACAGAGGAATTCTTCTGTTAACCAAGCTACTGCCTCTCAAAAGGGTGGGTTTATTACAGTGACAGAAAAACCCCTCCTGTCACTAGAGCAAGTGTTTACGCGACAGCAGTGGCTGTGCCCTAGGAATGCTTGTAGGCAGGGCTGGATTACCCAACAGTCAGACTAAGCATGTGCTTGGGCACCAGCACAGCAAGGGGCACAAAAAAAAAAAAAAAGAAAAAAAAAAAAAAGAGAGAATGGAAGTTTCTTGGGATTGTTGGAGCTTATGGCCTGCTAAAAATGAGTCAAACTAAGCCACATCTCAAAATATTGGAATGCTGACAAAGGTAACCCATCATACTTATCCAAGACAATATGTGATGAACTCATTGGTCTAATGAGTGACAAAGTTCGTTCAGCTATTGTGAATAGAATAAGTACTGCTGGGTATTTCATTTTATCTGTTGACTCTGCACCTGATCTTTCACATATTGATCAATTGAGTATTGTATTAAGATGTGCCTCCCACAGATGGAAAACCAGTTGAATGATTTATAACATTCCTCAATTTGAAAAGCCACACTGGCGAAGAAATGGCAAATCAAGTACTGCATTATCTGTGCCAAGTTTGCAAAATAGATTTCTCAAAGTGCAGAGGCCAATCTTATGACAATGCTGCCAACATGTCAGGGCGTTATCAAGGAATGTAGAAGAAGCTTTTAGAACAGAACAAATATGCTATATTCATACCATGTGCTGCACACACTCAATCTTGTTGGCCACAGTGCTGTTGATTGTTGTCCAGTGGCAGTAAGGTTTTTCTCAACGGTCCAGTTACTTTATACATTTTTCTCTGCCTCAACACACCAATGGGTGGTTCTTAAAACATATTTGGGCAATGATTGTGTGTTGAAATCTCTTTCTAATACTCGCTGGGAGGCACATGCAGTGGCAGCAAGTGCAATTCTGGAGTCCTACTCAAAGAGCGCGGATGCATTAGAAAGTATAGCTGAAGACCAATCACAAAAAAGGAGAAACTATACGAGAGGCAGAAAACATTGCAAACAAGATGCAAGAACTAGAGTCTGTATTCATGTTGACCACGTGGAATGAAATTTTACAACCCTTTTCCCACACAAGTCAAGCTCTCCAAGAAAAAGAATTGGATTTGAAAACATGTGCAGACCTCTGTCAAACATTAGCAAACCACTTACACACTTGAGGAAGGATTTCGAAAGATTTGAAGACATATCAAAAAAGATATCTTGCCTGATACTAACTACAAAGAAGCCCAGTCCCGCAAGTGAATCAGGAAAAAAAATCAAGCAAATGATAGCAGTGCAACAGAAACAGCATTGAATCCTAGAGACAAATTTCGCGTATCTATTAACTACGCTATAATTGATACACTTGAAGCTCCTATGTAGAGGAGAGGTGAAGTGTACAAAGAAGCATCAAGTAGATTCTTTTCTAAACAATATGGACTTATCTGACAAACAATATTCACAAGGCTCCCAAAAGCTAGTTGACTCCTACCCTGTTGACTTGAACATTAATCTCTGTGGAGAAGTACGGCAGTTCCACTGTTATATGCACACAAAGTTTAATGAAACAGGAAAAATGAAATTCAGTCACATCGATCTTCATGACGCAATATTAAAAGACAGAATACAATGTGTACTTCCAAATGTAGAGATCGCACTACGTATTTTTCTAACATTGATGATTACTAACTGCTCTGCAGAACGCTCTTTCTCAGCTGAAAAGAATAAAAAACCCTCAGAGAACAACAATGTGTCAGGACAGACCTGATTCACTTTCCCTGTTGTGTATGGAAGCAGACATGCTTCATTGAGTCAGCTTCGATAAACTTATCCAGAATTTTGCAATCAGAAAATCTAGAAAGAAGCTATTTTAATTTCAGCGTACATGTAAGTAAGTTTTATTTTACGGTATAGTATTGTTTTTATTTTGAATTACATATGGGGGGGCGCCATAATCTTTTCAGTGCTTAGGGCTTCTAAAGGTCTTAATCCAGCCCTGCTTGTAGGGTTGGCATACCCCGAGACTAGCATTTCCGATCATCCAGACCTTTCCTATTTCTCCTTTTTTATAGTGCGCACTGGACACTAATGTAAATTAGACCCAGCTATATCAGTTCTCCAGCCATTTGGCCCCTTCCAGAGCTGGCTCCTGATAAGCACATATGTAAGTCCTGGCACTAACTGTATGCACTTTGAATACAGCCATTGAAATCAATGTGATTACCTGCAGTGCTTAAAGCACATGGGTAAGTCTTTGCAGGACTGGGGCTCTGGTAGGAAAACTAGGCGGTGAGGTTTAGCCCTACCTGGGCAGTGTTGCACCAGATGACTGAGGACCCCCTGAGAACCAGATGGCTAGCATACCTGGCCACTGAAAGTCAAACCGAGGGGCAAAGGGGAGTTTCACCATTGACTTCAATGGGAGACGGATCAGAACCAGAATTAGGGTAGCCAAAACTAGAAAAATACTCTGTCATCAGTGGGAAGAGCATAACCAGTGAGCTATCAACTACTGGGAACCTGGCATATTTAATTAATGTCAGTACGGTGCTTTGAACATGTTTCAAGGACAATACGAATACTATTATTAATTATTACCCCATTAAGGCTTATGGTTAATTACTACATTTCAGACTGGTGTAATTAACTATGCAAATATGCTGGTTGCAACAGTATTATTAGAAAAACGGGGCCAAAATTTGTCGGTGACATTACATCAGGGATGAGACTGGCAGATTCTCTTTTCAACGTTTGTTCAGCAACTAGTGTTCGATAAGTGAAAGTTGCAGAATGTTACATAGATGTGGCAAGATGAACCTACACTGAGGCCAGGTCTACACTGCGACTTTAAATCGGTTTAATGGCCGATATACCGATTTAACGCTGTATCCGTTCACATGACGTCGTCATTAATATCGATTTTACCGCCTCCTTAAATCGATTTCGGAACTCCTCCCAAACGAGAG